>NW_013952408.1:301292-314481 GCF_001266775.1 Austrofundulus limnaeus | reverse complement strand
ACACACACACACACACACACACACACACACACACACACACACACACACACACACACACACACACACACATACTTGGTTCCATGGACATGGTGTTGGTGTGGTTTCCTGCTTATGTCGTGACATGAGACACCTCCCTGCTGGTAAAAAGGCCTCTTTGTGCGACCGTCTTTTCCACCACTTACCAATCATTTCCCCCATTTAACCCTCAGCCAAAGGTTTGGGTGAGCCTTGAAACTATTTTCATCTTTAAGTTAGAGAAAAGTAAAGAAAATAATACATTTCACCTTTTTGTATTTTATTTTGTAACAGCGTTACTTTTAATTTTTTCCATATATGGCCTAATTTTCTTCATTTTTTAACCATCAAATGAGGCAAATTCCCATGACAAAATTAACATTGCCACAAAATGACAAATCTTTCAAAAGAGGCCAGATGTTCCACAAGGAGTCCTGCCTTGAGGGTCCCACAGATCATTTGATGAGGTTTCAGGGGTTAGAGCAGTAGCGTTGGTGTCAACCACTTGGGTTTCTATTGAAGTTTTATTTTCCTGTTTTCACATACAGAAGTGAAACACATGCAGCCTTTGTTTTTCCTCATAGGTAGTGTCCATTTTACTACTAAGAGGCGAGGCTTTAAACAGGATGCTAAATAACAACGACATGCCTCTCCGGAGGCTGTTCTTCATCATCGTTGTTACATTTTTCAATTTGAAGATTAATTTCCAAAGGGAGCTCCTCATTCAGCCGTGTGGCATTATTAATGCACAGCAGTTGCAGAGGCCTGTAATAACCTGATAGTCTTGTTAAGGTCAAATATTTTTTGGATGAATGCATATCGCCCGTCACCTTTTACGCCAGAGATTTGAAACCAGGAACCACTTTGGTCAAACCTCATTAGTGACAATATGCACGGAAGTCAAGTTGCTGTCAAATTGAACTGAGTCTGTCGTAGGGATTACTCTCAGCTACAAGCACATTGAATTTAGCTCATTTTCTGTTAAATTGACTGAGTTAAAACCATTTCTGTGTTGGCTAATGTTTTTTAGTTGAAGTTCAGTTCTCTGGGATAAACTCAGAGAAAAGCTGATTCTCCTACTGGGAACCACTGGTTTAGGTATCTGGTAAGAATGCTACCTGTACGCCTCTTTCTCATTCACATTTGCCATTAATTTGATTATTGAACATCTTTCTTCTGTTCATATTTCTGCTATTTGTATTTTTTTTGCATTATACTTTTTAAACTATTGGTTTTTTCTTCAAATGTGCTTTTAGATTCCTAATGATGATTAGTGACCAGCACTTGGGGAATATTTTCAAACAGTTGTAACTTTTGTTTTATTGGAAGTTTCCTTTAATCGAACTGATTTTAAATCATGGAGTTAGTTGATAATTGAGCTCACTGTTTTCATTAGGCTTGCACTTTCCCTGCACTAATTTTTAAAGTACCGTTTTTATTACCCTGACTTTTAATAAATTTACTTCCACCCCGCTCGTAAAACAAGCCCAATTAGCACCATTTAAAAGCATCCTGTGTTCATTTGCATCAAACGAATCATTTTAGGACATGTTTTACATTGGCTTTCATTCAAAAGAGCAAAAAAAGATTTTTCTAATTTTAATAACATCCACTTCCACTGCCTACCTTTTATATGAAACTAACCTTTAAGCATCCTTATTGTGTCTAAATGGAGTCTGTCCAACAAAAGATTACAAAACTCAAAACACTTGAACTTTTTTTACACAAACTCTTGAGTAGTTTTAATTAGAGTCTTGCCATTGAATCACATTTTTTTTAGTTCAGCCCAATATTCCCTAATGCTTTTGAATATACATTCACTTTAGAAGTGATGACCTCTGACTGTTTTTTATCACCCAAAGCAGCCCAAAGCACTTTGGCTTTCTTTTTTAAACCTCTTTGACATCATCGTAGCCCTGATGGCAGCGAGCAACACTGTGTCTACAATTCTAATGAAAATTGCATTAGCAGATTTTCTAAGGGCCATAATTAAAGTTCTTAATTTGGAATGTCACTGTGTGGGATGAATAGAAAAGACTCTATCCAGACAGTGGTAGATTGAGCTGGCGGAGGCTCAATGGGTTTATAATGGCAGGCTATTTTTCCACAGACCAGACAGCTGATGTCTGCGCAATCTCTTTGTCAAACTGGGCTCTCATGACAGTGCACAAGCTACGCAGGTTGTCTCAACCATTTCAGCCTGGATACATCAGTGAAGCTCAAACTTCTCACACTGAGCACCTTTGAGCTACACCATCATGACATTAAAACCAGTACTCAGCTTGTACTGTTGATAATACTATAGTTTTACAAAGTAAAATAAGCAAGAGGCTAAAAGCTCAAGCAGACAATGGGCAGTTAAAAGTGGCAAAAAGCTAACTAACAGTAGCAAAGCCTAACTAAGAAGTAAAAACAGCAATTAGCTAAAAGTGGCAGAACAAAAGCTAAAAAAATAAAAGTAGCATAAGGATAAAAAATAGAGCAGGTTTGCTGAAGCTTTATAACAATGTTAAGAGTTTTAGAGATCTCGATGTATTTCTATGTGGTTAATACTTCTAAATAAAGATAAATATTTAAAAGATCTAAACATCATAGCACAAAGCTCCTAAATGGCTAAAATAGCACAAAGTATGCACAAAAAAGCACACATACAGTATACAGGAAAACAATAGTGTGATTGGTGTAAAGTTACACAATAAGATAACTTGAATCAGGAATCATGTCTCAGTTTTAAAGAAATAAATGGACAATTTGCAAAACTTAATTTGCTTTTTCAGTGCTGCCACAAAAACGAAAAAAAAAAAAAAAGACAAAACACACAAATAGGACTTTTTCAGATAATTGTCTTATTAGTGAGTTAGCCATTAGAAGATTAAGGGGAAAAATATGTATTTTTTATTATATTGATTTATAAACTGATACAAAACATTTGTAAACTGCTTAATAACAAGTTAGAAATAACAACTACAATTTAACATTAATGTTCCACAGACACAAAAACACAGAAGCAGCAGGTTTATGATGAAAGCTCTATCAGGACTGCTAAACACCAACAGGTTTGTTTTCAAGTCCCGTCCTATAAACTCATCTTTGTTCTTGGACACTGTACATAATAAACATTTTAATAAAATAAGCCTTAAAATGGTTTTAAACATTTACACTTGGTAAAATTCACCGAATGGCAGTTTTTAAGTAAACTAATGGCTCCACTTGCACTCCTGTGTTTTTACTCATTTGGCTAAACTATTCTCTGGTCAAAGTCAGTTAAACAGTCAAGGATGTTTGAACCATAGAATACTTATGAAGTAAAAAAAAAAAGGTAAACTAAACACAAGTTAATGTAAGTTGAAGCATCAGAGCACTATAGCATTCCTATTCTTTGGCATTAATACAAACAAACAAACAAAAAACGTTTGTTTTCCTCTACATATCTGAGGTCGTCATCAGGACAACAGATCCAGAATAGAAATTCAGGCGTCCCAACACCAAGAAACATTCTTCTGCTTTTTAAACTGTTGCCTAAGCAATAGATGTGAAGCTGTTATAATCCTGGAATGACCACTTTAGATGGAAACAGAAACTGTAATTGTGCCAAAGCAAAATCAACATAGAAGTCACATTGTGCCTAAATGCTGTGATGTAACACGACACTCGATGCTAAAAGGAGAAATATGTTGCTTCAGGCTGTTTGTAATGTGAAATGTGTAAACAGTGAGACTCTGAAATCATTTCCCCACAGGAGCAAGGTTTCAGTTCTGATGTAAAAGTCAAAATGCTGAAACTGCCGATTTCAAAAGAGCCAGAGTCACCGTTAATGTGATGCACAGATTTAAAGCCACTGAGCTGCTTCCACTTCTGTAACAGCTCCAATTGTGCGAAGCTGCCAGCTAACCTCTCATAGTGTGTAATTTCACCACACACCCTCAGTTCAGTCATGTTAGCCATAAAGCTCCAGCCTGCAATTAATGAAACAAATTCTTTCAACGGTCTTCAACATGTTTCAGAAAAACCCAGAAAATCTTCTGCTTTTGTCAAAGACTTGCACCTTTGTTCAAGTCTTTCGGATGTTCAAATAAGCTTTTAGCCGACATCCACGATGACTGGAATGCTTCTCTGCATTCCTAAGACGGTAACCTCCCTGTTTGTTTCACCAATGGTCAGAATCAGTTCACACTGTTGTTATTGTTGCCCTCCTCGGCTGCAACAAACTTGATCTCAGCATTGGCGGTCCTCGAGGCCGTGCTGCTGTCTCTGACCTTGCGCCTGAACAGGAACGGGAAGGTTTTCCTGAAGGACTTCTGAAAGCTGGCTCCCATGAAGCCGTAAACGATGGGGTTGACTGAGGAGTTGGCGTACGACATGCAGTTGGCCCACGTCTTGATCTTGTACATCGCGTAGCTGGGTTGGTAGTTTGGATGGAAAGATTGGAAAAGGACGAAGATCTGGATGGGACCCCAGCAGATGGCAAAGAGGAGAACGATAACCACAACCATTTTGGAGACTTTGCTCCTGATACTGATTGTTCTCTCAGACAGAAGATTGACCTGAAGAAAAAACAAGACATTTAAATTGTTGCATTAGCTTTTGATGAATTACCAACCTCAGATAGTCAGATAATCAGACCTACCTGAAAAAAACAAAAATCACAAACTTAAAAATATAGCCTTGTATTTGTATACAGTTTTTTTATTGTAAACTTTTATTTTATGACAATTTTGTAAATAAGTTGTTTTTCGGGTCTACATTATACGGAACATAAACTAAGCAGCAATTACCACAATGTAGTGAAAATGTAAGTGACTTTTAAAACAAGCAAAGCCATTTCTTTCTTAATTGGTTTGTAAGCTTGTAAATTAATCGTGTGTACATATAATTGTTAAACTGTTAAATAAAGTAACTCAAAATGAAACATTTTAAAGGTAAACTTGGCTTGTGCACACCTATCGGTCATAGCACAAAATAAAATTGACACCTGATAGTTGTTGTCCACGGGCTGTACTGTGGGCTGGCCGACACGTTTCACCATCAGAGAGTAGCAGAAAGAGATGGTGAGCACAGGCAGCAGGTAGGCAGCAATGAACTGGTAGAGGATGAACGCTCTCTCATGTGTCTTAGAGGGAAATCTCTCCATGCAGTATTGTCTTGGCCCGTACCAGTAGCCCTCCTCTATGCGCTGGTACATTAAAATTGGGGTGGACAAAATGAAAGAACCTAAAAAGGACACGTGTGTTAGTTTAAAACGTGCATCTTTGACCCATTTTATGTATTACTGTTTTGGTTATTTAGAATCTGAGACCCCGTGTCCTCATACGAGGACATTGCATTGTTGCTTCTCTGCTTCATGATACTTTTTTTTTCAGCTTTGACCCTTTGGCCTTATTATAGACACTACCATCACAGTGGTCACATAAAAATTACATAAAACTAAAACTAAAACGCACATTAAGCTTCATAAAACGTGCACATTTGACGCATTTGTGTAATTGTAGCAAAGTTCAAATTTGGTAAAGATGAAGTCCTCATTTGAGGACACTGGGACTCTAATTTCATTATCAATTGTACCATAAGATTAGATAAACTTGGGAACATTTAGAGGAGTTCACAAATGTAAATAGTGTTTTTGTACGTGGTGTATGTAGTGACAAATTTTTGATAAACAAATCTGAAAATATTTAGAACAGTTCACAAGTGTAGATAAGTCTTGCAAATGGAACGTTTGTTCAGTATACCTAGAATGTTTGGGTCAAATGCTCTGTGATTTTCTGCCATTATGTTCTTCAAACTGAGGAGCAATCTGAAAGTTGTAATTGATGATGATGCAGTTTACTGATCTTGCTCTGGTCAACATTACGGCTGCTGTATTGCAAAAACAACTAGGAAAATGGTACCCCCAGAAAGACTATCATGAAGTCTATCAAGTTTTTACGGTACTGTAATTGCTTAGATATTCCTCAACAAGCATCACATTTTAAAACCCAGTGTCGTCATATGAGGACATAATATTTTGTAAAAATCACTTCCTGCACCATGACAGAGTCTAGTTATTATACTTAATAAATACTACTACACCCATGCATCTTGAAGAAAGACAAAAAAATGTACATCAAACAAAAGCTAGGGTCTCGGGAAATTAAGCAGTGAGAAGATCACACAACATACCGATCCAAATACAAACGCTGACAATCATGGCTACTTTGGGGGTGCGGTGGCGGAGAGATTTGAGAGGGTAGACTGTGACGTAACAGCGGTCCCCGCTCATTGCAGTCAGGGTGATGCACGTGGCTTGCACTGTCACCTGGCAAAAAAAAGAGAGAGAGACAAGAAGCTCTTTAAAAATAATAGTCCAATCAAAACTAGACTGAGAGCTGGAGAAAGCTGAAACATTGATGTCAACGTTTTCTTTAATCCGTCACAGTGCCCACACAGCTTAACAGGCATAATTTTATATGTCAAAACATTAAAAATTTACTGTCTTTCATACGATAAATGCCTCTCTGTGATCAGAGGGATCCTTTGTGCACCAAAACCCAGCTGCTGTGTGGACAGTTTGGAAGTTGTTCAATGAAAACTAGACGTGAGTCTGTTTTTAACTTGAACTTATGGTTGTGTTTTGTACACATTTGTGACACTGAGGTGTGTGAGAAAATGGGTTGCTTTATAAGCAGAATGTACCCTTGATTTTCAGTATCAAGCATAAGCATTTTGACCACTTGACTGAAATAAATAGAGCAACATTATTTCCCTGTCAAGGTCCAAATGTGATAAATGAAGCCTGTGGATCAAATGAATATGATAAATTACAGACTCTGTGCCGATGGTACTTTTTTTTTGAAAGTTGCACATTTATGTTGTAACCTTCTAATGATGTCATAAAACTTAAGGTATTTTCTCAAGATACCTCGTGTTATGGATTAATTATGTATATCTGTTCTACCTTGACACTGTCCAGTAATCATATCTCATGATAACTAGTTTCAGCTGTTTTAATCTATCGGCCCAGACTTCAAGACTCCAGCAATGCATGACCTCTTTTATTTTGATAAGGTGTTTCCGGGCTGACAGCCCTGTCATTGGTTAGATGGTTCACAGTTGGCCAACTGTGATTGGTTGTAAGCATGTCACATGATGTTATAAACTTGACAGATTTCTCTGATTGACTTCTGCTCTGTTGTTGCTCAAATTAAATCATTTGACGACCATACACGCAGACTTTCTGTGCATTTATTCCAACGTGTTTCTGCATTCTTGGTAAATCGTGCCACCACACCTCGTTTATAATAATTGGCGCTTTCTGGCTGACTCAGTGGGACTTATGACTGGACCAAGGTAATGGGGGTCGAAGCCAGCCTAGCCCCCGGTGCGCCTCTGTGCCCTCAATGCGAGGCAGTAAGAGAGCCGAAACAACCAACATGAAAATGTAAGCTGGCACCACGGCTCAATAATGTGATGAGGTGATGACATCTGGTCTGTGCAAATGTCATATTTAAATAAGAACTAAGATTTATTACTGGGGAAATATCAATGATTTGCCTCCATCTCACAGTTTACTCATATTTATACCCACATAATTTCTTTTCAGAAAGCAGAAGTTGAAGCTGCTGATTTTAATAGTTTTTCTTTTCTTTTCTTTTCTTTTTTGCTCATATTATCCTTATGTTTGCTTGACGTTTATTAAGGTTAATGAAGCTTTATTCTTTTAATGGGAATAACAACTTGTGTGATGAAGAAAAAGAGGAGAAGAACTTCAAGCAAGAGCACATTCAAAGAGCGCGGTGATAAATGTTTTTCATTTGCCTACAAACTAATCAGCCAGTTTCATTATTAATTAACTTTAAAAAAGGCTTCAGAAGGATGCTAATTAAAATCCAAATGTGTGTACAGGTGGAAACATCAGACCCAGATAAGGAACATTTTCTGTGCACAATTTCCAACATATTTCAAGCTACACCACATTTCTCAGAGCCATCGTATATTTTATGATTTTTTTATGATTTTCTAAATCTGGACTGTATGTTCCATCTATGTCCTGCTCACTTTTTACTTCTCTGTTTTTTGTTTTATCATGCAGCTATGAAGCAAACACCCATTACCCTGAGTTCTGGAGTACCACATCAGGATTTCAAAGAAGAGGATGAAAGACTAAAAGGGTTCACGATAAGGTCAGAACTGAGGCTGCTGAAGAAATTACCATGATCCTTGTGATTTTTTTTTTGAATTTTTGTTGAATTTACTAATTTTGTATATTATATTTATATTTGTATTTTCTGCATTTTATTTTAAAATAATTAACATCTTCAATTTGATTTTAGCTTTAACATTTTTGTCATAGTCCAAAAGTCTGTCTAGGTGTGTATAAGAAAAGATTTTTTTATGATGGCAAGAGCTTGCCTTGAACTGCTTAATTTTAAACTTCTCTGCTATTTTTAAAATCTTATTTCTAAGCAATTAGTTGGACTTGTAATTTTCTCTGGTCCGTTCTCTTAATAAGTTCATGTTAATTACAGCAAAGGTTTATAATCAGCATCTATGAATGATTGAAAGATAAATGCAATTAACAGTAAGCCTAAAGTGTTTAATCCTACCCGCTATTATTGCAGTATTACCTCATCTGCTGCAATTGCTCTGGTCTGTCACAGTGAAGAAGGAGCTGAGCCGAAAGGCAAAAATCTTTTATTAGCTGGTGCATCCACAATATATTTCCACCCTGACTTACAGTCAAGATGTATGGATCTTGATTTAAAGAAAATAAAAGATACTGAATGAAATGAGTTTCCACTTTAGGGTGACCAGGCTCAGATTTACAGATAAACTCAGGAGCTCCTCAACAAGGGAGCTCAGGAAAGTCGTCAGCTGAGGAGATTCAGGCGTTTGATTAGGACGCTTTCTGGGCGCCCCTTTTTGGAGGCTTTCCAGGTTTAGACCTACTCTTTGGAGGCAATATGACTCTCAGGCCAGAGTATGCAATGTGACTCCCCATGTGAGCTGAAGAATGTTGAAGGATGTCTGAGTTCCTCCCTAAACCTGCTGCCTCTGGTCCAACCATTAATAAATGGCATAACGTGAATGGACGGATGTATGGATAGATGGATAAACACGTGAGGTGGGTTGTGCTCAGAACTGTGTATGTACACATTCAATGTATTTATTAAATAAAGGCTGAGATTTTCTGGTTTGTCTTGTCTATGCCAATGGTTCCCAAAGTTAGGGTCAGTACCCCTCTGTGGGTCATGAAGCATCAAGTTTTTAAATGCAAATAAATTGCTAGTAGAATATTTTCACAGTAATCATTGCCAAAGTACTTGTAAAAAAATACAATAATTGTACATTAATAATTGTAATTATTAGGTTGTCCATTTTAACAAAGTCATTAGCAAAGTTTACGTACATAAACCAGTAATATCTGGAATCACAAGTCTTTGAAGGTGTTCTATTGTGGACAGAACCCTAAAAAGTTTAAAATCCATTAACCTATGCCGATTCATTGATTTTCTACATTAGATTGCCTTCCAACCATTAAGTTTCACCACATCCTTCAACAAGAAAGATGCTTCAGTAATTACAAGAACTTCCTTAATGTTCTTCATCAAACTGTCATTAGCCAAGCAACCTGAATGATTCTGATTCTCCTCCACCCATTCACCTTATTGATGATCAAAGCAGAGGCTTTTAAAACCCAGTTGGCTGGGAGGAAAACGGGGCCATTAGAGTATTCTTGGATGCTGTTTCTCTTTATTCTTCATCACCGTTTGAGTTGGAGGTTTTATCCGACACCTGCCTTTGCAGATTTAGTGCCCCCTGCAGGCCCGTCTCAAGGAGGGGGGACATCTTTGATTAGTCAGTTTCCATCCTCCATTTCTCTTTCTTTCCTGCTGTTTCTGTTCTGCTCTCTCTCCCCTGATGGTCTCACTTCTAGCAGGGAGTCAAAGAGCGGTTTGCAGACAGTTTAGGCTGATTGCTCTAAACACATGTGGCTCGTTACTTCCGTCCGCCTCCAGTTATTCATCCTGGCCATCACTTTTAGAGATGTTGTCAAAGCCACATTTATAGTGCCACCCTGTGTCAGGGGTAGAACATCTGTTCGCTTGCTGGGTGATTAATTGGCTTGAGCTGTGCGGAATAAATCTTTTAAACCTAGTTTCAGTGTCCTGCCACTCATTAGGGATGCAGAATGTGATATAAAGTTTGGATGTGGACCAAGGAAAACCAATTATTTTTTAAGAAATAACATTTTGATGTAGCAGTCACCTGCCACCAAAAGGCAAGGCGATAATATCTCATGAACCACAGAACAAATTGTATTGAAATGTACAAAAAAAAAAAAAATCAAACAGATGCCCTTAAAACTGCATGAATATATTAAATAAATAACTGTAATGTCATTCTTATTTATCTAATAATCTTATTAGACCTTTAGTCTCTTTTGTATTTCTATTTTTGGTGTGCACAGCAGTCGTAATGTATTTTTTGTGTATTAACAGCACACTTCAGAGCTTTTTTTTTTCCCTTTATTGAATAGTGGAAATAGTGGAATAGTGGAAATAGTGGAAATTTCCTGACAATACTCAAGCTATTAGCCTCTGTGTCCTTGAAAAATGCAAGCAACAGAAGAAAAAAAGCTCTCATGTCTCTTCATGATAACAACAAACTCTAATCTCACCTACCTTCATTACTTAGTGATGATTGGTCTCTGGACAATAAGAAAACCTCATTAAAGGATTTCCAGTTTTAGATAAGAAAGAGCAAATACGAAGTTCGTGTAAAAAGAGCAAAGCAGACTGTAGCCAGCATTTTTGACTGACTTCCTAATGTTTTATTCTTATATTATCAATTTGTTCTTGCCTTGTTAAAAAGTAAATGTTTCTTTGTGGGGCCAAATAAAATTGTCCCTTTTTTTTGCTGTTACACTGTAGTGCTCGGTGATAAGTACTTTTCACTCCATCTTCAAACATAAACATAATAACTTGAATTGACAGGATTTTCTTCTTCCTAAAATAAAAAAAATCTATTTTTAAAGTCCAACATTAGCCTCTATTGGCGGACGAGAATTTCTTTAACTATTACTACAGAAAAAGATGCAGTTTCATCATTTGAGTTACATTACCATCTCTTCAGTGATTCATGAGAAGTTTTATATGTAAAACAATCATGCACAAACACATGCTGATTCTGTTCCGTGAAGACTTACAGGAAGATTTCATCAGCAAAGTAAATGATTGGATTGGAAGCTGCAACTTTGGTATTCCTTCACACTGAGGGTGGTAATGGCAAATTACAAAGATGCTTCTGCTTTCTTTCTTCAGGCTCTAATGGCCTTTATTCATCCACCAGAATGATATGAACTAAGGTGAGGAGAAGGGAATGACACAGTGAAGGGCCCCCGGTTGGGATTCAAACCTGACTCTGCAGCAATGAGGACTTTTTCAGCTTCACAAAATGCTTTTTCTGCCATGACAGATTCCCACTGCCTGAAAGGCATCATCGAAGCACTTGGAGTGAACTCTTGTATCCAATCTCAGCCTCTTTCTAAGACTTCAATAACATCTTTCCCATATGCAGTTAGGCCTGCTCAAGCCTCTCTCTTAAAGATGACACTGCCATCTGTGGTCAATAAATCAACATTTTACAGGAGTCCCATTTAGAAACCACACCTCCCTGATAGTTTTTTTAGTGGCAGCAGCATTTAGGTGATACTTTGTGATTTGCCACAAGGAATGCATTTACTGGAGCCAGAGTTTGAGCTCCATGGGGCTCCAGGAGAATTGCGGTCATTATACCCTCATCCAAAGGAAAAAAAAAGTAGACAGGTATGTTAAATGAAAACGACCTGCCTGCAATAAGGCGTTCAGTGCAGGAGAGCACCTGTACCTTTTACTTTCGGCACCTGAAAAGAAAGTAGTCAAAACTTTTTTTTTTCAAAAGTGCATTTCAAAACTCAGACTAAAAAAAGCTGTGAAAAATTAAAACGTGTCCCTTTACCTGTTGCATAAAGGCAACGAATTTGCACATGAATTTGCCGAAGATCCATCCAGGGAGGGGATAAAGTGTAGCGGTGAAGGGAACGCAGCACACCAAGAAAATAATGTCAGTGGCTGCCAGGTTTGCTGAACGGAAAGAGAAAAAAAATAAAATCAAAAACACGATGAAGGGCTTGCAGTACAATGTTGCAACACAACCTTACATCACAACTAGAACTGAGTCATTGCATTTGTGTCCACTGGTGTGACTTTCAGGGTGGGTTTTATATCATAAGGGGCATAAAAATAAGCACACAAGAAAAAAGCTAAACATAGCCTTGAAGTAACACCCTGTTAACAGGAACAGGGAAGTAGTATCGGCAACAAGATGAATCGTAACCACTGCAATAACTCTGCAGATAAGGAACTATTCCTGACAAAACACAAGCAGTGTTTGTTTCTGCCTTTCTTGTTTTATTTTGAAAACAAAAGTGTAAACCATGGTCACAGGTGAGCTACTGAATAGAGGTGAAATTATGTGACTTTTCATGGTTGTAGACAGAGCGGCCATATTGTTCAGAGCGAGCCAGTACTGTTAGCTGGTGAAGCTAAATGTGGTAACCGTGACTTGTTAAATTTAGGTTAGCACATCACTGAAACTCAGTTTGCTGATGACAAATATTATTTTGATTATCATGTCTGGAAAAAAAATGTGCTGCCAAAACAGAAACGTCTGCAATGAATGATGCTTCTGAAAAGCAGAAGCTAACCAATGAAAAACTAATATTTATTTGCTATTCTACACAGAAATCTAGCCATGATCAATTGTTTACATTGACAGCCCGCCCCTTCCAATATGGAGTCGTGCTCATACCAAGGCGGTCAATTCGTGACGCTTTGGCTTCAACAAACATTCGAGCAAAACATCTCGGCTTGCAGAGTTAGCAGCAGCATACATGTGCAAACCCAAAGCCTTGCCATCAAATTCTTTTTCAGTCACAAAACCTGTAATAAGTGAACTTTTCGTTGTTGTTGTTCTTTTTAACCCTCCTGTTGTCCTCATTTTCTGTATACACCCTTTGTCCTCCGGGTCAAAATGACCCGTCTCYACTAAATYCCCAATATAAGCAGCTTAATTGAATTTTAAACACCAAATTTCATCTTGTATATTGTCATTCACCACAAAATGTGTGAATACTTGAGTTTTCCCTCTCCACTTG
>NW_013952408.1:295003-299496 GCF_001266775.1 Austrofundulus limnaeus | reverse complement strand
CCAAAGTCTTATATTTGTTACTTTTTTTTGTACAGCTTACATGGAAATGTGAATAAAAGCAACATTTAACTTTTTCTATTGTTTTGGCCAATCTAGGCAAAGTCTTAAAATCTCAAGTTAAAAAAATAACATTTAGGGGATTTTTTGGGGGGGTTTAACACAGTGGCGGGTCATTTTGACCCGAAGACAACAGGAGGGTTAAACCAAAACTTGAGATGTGCAATACAGTGAACCACTGCAAAGTTGTGTTTCACGATTTGCGGATTCAGTCTTATTACGAAAACCGGAAAAGTACAGTAAGGAATGTCATTTTTTTTATTTCTTTAGTGCTTTTTTCTTGAGTTTGTCAAGCTAAATTACTGAGAACAATATAATTTACATAAACATACAACATAAATTTTAACGTAAATGCAGTTCCATAAAATTATTTTAAAAAATACAGTATAGAACATGATGTATGTCCTGTGGCCACTCTCCTTCCGGAGTATTTTCACCTTTTAACAGTGCCGTGTAGCATGTAGCTGCTAACTGCTTAGCTCTTGTTTGGTTTGGTTCTTACTGCACTACGATGCCACCTCAAAGGCCTTTTCTGGGCCGCATCCAATATTTGCATTTTTTATTATTATTCTAAGAACCCTGCCAAAATCGGGGCTTCATTGTGGCCATGAATACTGAAAGCTAAGATTAGCTCTTGTTAAAATGAACACCACAAACAAGTAGTCATTTCAGTACTGCTTTCTCTCACATTAGTAGTATTTCTTTGTGTTCAGATTGTTAATGTTTATTTATGGGTGTGGATATCTGAGAGCTAATTGACCAACAAACTTCCCAAAATGTCCATTCCTACCAACGTCTGTACAATTACTTCAGAATAATGCCAGACATGACAGCGCCATTGCAACGGTTGCTGCTTGTTTCAGCTGATTCTTGAGAACCCAATGCCGAGTACTCAAAGGTTTCTTCAGAATAACAATGTGTTTATTTGATGGTGATGAGCTGTAAGTGAGTTTTAAGTCAAACAAAGACCAACACTGCTGAGTGGTTGACAATGCGTCTTTACACCTACACACATAGATGCTCATGCACATGCTGTGGATGATGCACCCAACACTAGGAAACAGAAAAACCGATAGTCGTCACTGAGCATCAGATCAATCTGGACCCGGCTGTCTGGTTCTTCCTTGCTGATCCGACACTCTGACAAACCTGCCTCGCACATTCCCTGTTTGTTTTAATAACTTGATCTAATCGTGTTGTAGTCACTGAACCATTATGCTGAAGGGTCTGGACAGATGGTGCAAGCGCTAATCAAAACACCCTACTTTTGATTTGATATTACGCAGTTTCAAAGCTGAGGCCTTGAGATATGGAATTCATGAGGAATTCTCATCACATCCACAATGAGGTACTCTGCCACAAACGAGCTGGGTTCCTGCAGGAAATCACCGAGCTGCAAACAAACACACTTTTCGTGCATCTTATCTATATGTATGTGATCTGCATTTAGTGTGCCGTACTGTTGGTTCAAACCGAGTGAATCTATCCCCTGCGCCTCAGAGGCAGCTCATATCACAGCTCCCACCAATCTCAGGATCAATCAGCCAGGTTTCAGATCTATGTGTTCTGAATGCCAGAGAAGGAATGGTTGATGAAATCCATTTGTTCTCTGTTGGTTTATTTTCTATACTGAACTAAATGTAGCACTGAAAACAAATAGCAACAATCCTTAACAGAGACAACTACAATCCTTTGAGATGTAGATGCGAGGCACAAACAAATCCTTATTTTGGACATTTTAGTAATCCTCATAGACCCAGAGCAGCATCTACAGAGAACACAACAAATGATTTATATTCTAACCTGAATTATGTTTACTCGCAGCAAGTAAGGAATGGTCTGAGAATACAACAGCTTGTTTGATTTTCTTTCTTTTTCTAAAATTGTCTTAGACACACGTTGTACAGATTTGATCTGGAGCAATGCTGTAAACCTGAAGGAGCTTTAAGTTAAAAATTCATGCAATCTATTAAGCATCCACTTTCAAAAAAAAAAAAAACAACCTACAGAAAAATCAAAACTGTAACCTTCATGTTCGCAAAACTGGAAAAAGCTGACGCCTGGTAAAAGTAGAATCAATGGGAGTTTGATCATTTCTATGAGGTAGCAAGGAAGTAATTAGTGAGCTTGCTTGAATAATAGAACTGATCATGTTCCATCGTAAGTGTTAAAAAGTGCATGACATGACTGAACCATTTAGAATGGGGACGTAATCTTAGGACACGTCAAACACAGGACACTGGATGAACCATCACAGATTGTAAAATGTCATCAGAATCAGTCATCCTAAATATAATTTAAAAAATGTTCAAATTAAAATGAAAGCTGATTCATGTTTTGTACTGGGTTGCATCAGTAAAGAATGAATAAAAGCTCCTCCTTGCAGCAGAACATCTTTACCGATGTTTCATTACAGCTTGGATTTTGGCCAGGTCAAAAGATGCAGGGCTGCATCAGTGCCCTCAGCTCTCTGTTAGGTGGCAAAATTCCTCTTCAAGGACATTCAGGCTTTTTTCAAGAAAACCTAAAACGATTCTTTGCACACAATACCAGTGCGTGGATGGAAAAAAAAAAGAAAAGAAAAAAAAAGGGCTCTGAAGTCAGCCCGCAGTCCTGATCTGTTCCCAATATGTGGAGGATTTTGAGATAAATAGCAGAACTGCGGTGTTAAAAACTTATTTGCATAATGGTTTTGCAGTCTTAATGAGACAAAGTAACGCCTTAAAATTGCTTCATCACTTGGCATCATTAGTGTTAGAATATTTTTTAAGTGTGATGAGGAATAGTAAGATTACAAAAAGGGTAAAAGCTTTAACAAAATTACTTTTTTAACAGTTATTCAGACAAAACACAAAACATTTTGGTTTACGCTGCTTGCTGGAAAAATAAAAGTCAAAACAAATGTAAGAATCCCTACTTACTAACTTTAACTCACCACACACATTTTCCTCATTTCTAATCCAAACTTCATTTTACAAACTACCACAACATGGTTTGCCAACCTGTTTAGCTCACCTATGTAGAAGTTGGTGGCCGTCCGCATCTGTCTGTGTTTGGAAATGACATAAATGACCAGCGAGTTTCCCACCAGTCCGACCAGCATGATGAGAGAGAAGAAGAGAGGAACCAGCCAGGCGTCGGTCAGAAAAGGATGCTGATTTCCATCCTCCTCCGCACCGCACGGATGTCCTCCCTGAGAGAAGTTTGCCTCGGATCCATTGATTCCAGCCGGCTCGGTGGAGTTCCACGGCTCCTCGGAGGAGCACATGGTGTCTGAACAGTGGGTACTGTCGCAAGACAAGTGAGAGAAATACTGAGGAAGGCAGGTGGAGGGGGGGATAGAGGCAGAGAAGGCAATTAGGGGTGGATGCAGTGTGCTTTCTCTGCCTGCCCTCAGGCGAGAGGAGGGAACTGATAAAATAAAGAAAAATATATCAAAAACGAGTGGAAAAGTGTCCAAAGAGTTGGAGGGAAGAGGGAAAGTGTGATTGTTGTAGACTGCAAAAAGAAAGTTAGTCAAGTGGCGTCGAAGAAAACTTGAAAATACTGTTAGACTGAAGAGAAAAGAAAAGGGATGCAACAGACTGACAAAGTGTCTCCTAAAGCAGCCGTAAAATTGTACCAGCGCCCAACATAATGAACGTTCTGTGTTTGTCTGGGACAAAGAGCGTCTTTTCCACAGAGCTAACTGAATGAAACCTCCACACTAAGATGTGATCATAACCCTGAAAGAGTTAAAAAGCATGCTGAGGTTCTGCTTTATGAGATAAGCAGGGTTTAATGCTGAGATGCAAACAGACCTCTTCTATGAGCTCGGTTACAGGCGTAACATTCTCCGCTCAGCTTAGTTAAAACCTCTTTTTTTCTTCCACCGATGTTCTTCCCAGAGAGATCCGAGCCTTTTGCCATTCAGGGTTTTTGCATTGTTGGAAAAAAACCCACAAAAGAGCAACTTGATCAGTCAGTGATGCACAAAACGCAGGTCAGCGTAGGAGTCAAGGTTTGCTCTTCAAGTCTGCCAATTATGCCTGACACAAATCCTGGGCTTGGAGAGAAGAAATTAACCTCAGGTGTCGTTCATTGTTCATCTTCCAAGCAGAGCTTTGCTGATCTTTGTCAGCGCTTCAGCCAGAAATCAGAGAGAGCGGGAGGGAAGGAGATGCTGGCGGCTTTATAGAATGAGCGAGAGCAAGGACACACAAGCGCATTAGTGAGGGGAGGCACACACACACACACACACACACACACACACACACACACACACACACACACACACACACACACACACACTATACTCGCAAAACTCCATGAATGCGGGCTGCTGCATGACTTTGGGATTGATGACTTCACGTTATGGGTCTCCTAGCAACGTTATCCCTTTATCAATCTTTTAAAAACAAAATGCCCCTTTTCCAAAATGAAATATATATATATAT
>NW_013952408.1:290919-293948 GCF_001266775.1 Austrofundulus limnaeus | reverse complement strand
TAGCAGCCCCACCCCCTCCCCCTCGCGCACTGAAATGGGCAAAACGGAAGCGGAAGGTTCTTAAAGAGACAGAGGCCAATTTCAAGGCATTTAGAAGAGGAAGTGATGAGAAGATAAATTTATTTTCTATTTAAACATAAAAAGGCATTTTAATAACAACTAAAGGTGACATAGATACTTTATTATGGTATAGTATTTAAACGTATGCCTGAAAAACACATAGTATTGGCCCTTTAAAGGATGAGGTCAGTCTTTCAGAGAAAGGGCTCAGAGTAATGTCACTGATCCTGTTTGAAGAAGACTCCTTCCCAGACTGTTCCAAGACAAAACTTCTGGAGATGTTGGTGCAAACTTAAAACTGGCTAGAGAAGATGCTATATGACTCAAATTTTGGGGGAATGCCTCAATGGTTGATGGTCCTGCAGAAGTGGAACATATAGCTGAGGTTCGTAGCTCCTACCGTGTCTCAGATAAGCAGCAGATAATAGACGGATGGTTTTAATCTATTTTATGACTTCAGAAATGCTCGTACATTCACACATCACCCACACACTTTTTACCTTCATTTGATTATACTAAATATTTTCCTTTGCAGTTACAGAAAATCTACAACATCATCACAAAATGACACATTTCCCACAAAAAAGAAAAAAAGATATAAAAAACCCCACATTGTTTGCTTACAGTTTATGAACACACTACCAGAACAGCATGTCCCGACAGATGAAAGTATTCTTGTCTTTCTCGTCTCAGGCATCTTGGTGAAAAACGTGCCACCTTGGAAAGCCCAGAGAGAAAAAAAGTAGACTCTGTAGGGAAAATCCTGAGCATGCAGTAAATTATTCATTAGCTTTTTGGCAGAAACCTGCACAAACTGGATGGGAACTTAGGTGGGCTTTTTCGAGCCAAACTACAGATCAGAGGGTGGTAGGGTTATAGCTTATATCTATCTGTGTCTGTCGACTATATACTGGATGGCTTCATGATGACTCACACATGAGGCAGGGAAAGCAGGAGCAAACTAACCAGTGCGAAAGCTCACTAAAGCTTTTTTTAAACACACAAACCACACTGAGGGGTTGTTTGTAGCAGATGAGTTGTCACCGCTGCCAACGCTCCAGAGTGACACCAGGACAGAGCCCACAATCAGTGGAACATGCTGCAGAAAATCCACTGCAGAAATGACGTTATTTCATTAACAGCATTTCCAAGGTGAGCCATCCATTCTGCAAAAGTTGTTTTATTAATAATACCCCTGTTACATGCATTGGAGTGGATCTGTACTATTAACGAAGTGGAAAGTGATAAGCAGTGGAGCAGAATAGATGATGGCAGGGTCAACGTCATCGCTCGACTTGAGTTCTGTGGACAATTAATGTTTCTTTCCTTCAAGGTTCTCAGTCAGACATTATTAAGACTTCTAGGAATCTGGCTGAGTAAACTGCACAAAGTCTGACTAATTTATCCATTTGCATATTCATAAACTGCTCCCATTGTGAGCGTATTAAATGTTTTAGAGGCTGCATTGAAAGTGTGGATGAAGTTCAATGATTGCAGAGGAAAGAGCTTCATGGGAGCTGAGCTGCAAACTCCTCCACATTTACAATTTGGGCCCATGCTTCAAGTGTAACCGCGTTGAACTTGGCCGTAACTTAGTCCAACTCGGTCCAAATAAGAGTAAACCTGTTCTGTTTCTGTTTCTTCGTATAGTTTATTTCTGCGTTGTGTTTAAATGATGGTCAGGAGACGAGGTGTTGCCGAGAAGAAGGTTATTCTCTTGGGGCTCACTGTGATTGGAGGACCGAATTGAGAAGGACCAAAAAGAGCAAAAGGGCAAGGTACTCTGAGCGGAGGTGGAGAAATGGATGGCGAGTAAGATGTGAACCCAGTGAGCGGGTTCCTGGGCCAGTTCCTCTGCAGGGTCTACAGGGTGTTGGGTAATAAAGGGACCAGTCAGCACAGATCCATCAAGTTAGTTACAGATGCAAAAGAAGTGATGCTGAGGTGGTTGTGGAGTTGGAGAGGTACCTGGAGACAAGCTGGGGCTTTTTCAACCCTGATAGTATCACCTGGGTGAAGGAGTCTTTTTGTTAAAAGTGCCAAAAAAAACCCATCAATCCCAGGTTACATCCCTGATGATGTCCAGGAGTACCACAAGATGGTGTATTAAGGTATCACAAAATCTGTGTAATGACTCATTGACTTAGATAAAGCCGTTTTGGGT
This sequence comes from Austrofundulus limnaeus, assembly GCF_001266775.1. Classification (NCBI taxonomy): domain Eukaryota; kingdom Metazoa; phylum Chordata; class Actinopteri; order Cyprinodontiformes; family Rivulidae; genus Austrofundulus; species Austrofundulus limnaeus. The sequence goes on along the minus strand of NW_013952408.1, from coordinate 291,724 downwards.
TGGCCATCTTAAACCTTTCTGACTCCAAATAGTGATCAGTTATAGATGCACAGTTCTGAAATTTTTGTTGAAATCCATCCAGTGGCTTAGAAGATATTTTGCTAACAGACAAACAGAGTTGATGCCAATAGTCATTTTAATCGAAACTATAGCACAACATTTAGCAGCTTAGAGTAAGTGTTGGAGATGAAGCTCAGCTACTACCACCTAAAATTTTAGCTGAATGTCCATGAAAATGATCTGGGTTACAGTTGTTTTCATGTTTTCTGATGTCACTTGGCCGCCATCTTGAATTGGCTTATAGCTTCAAAAGCTGAACATGAAGGCTGTGCCCAAATTTCAGTGGCTGCATGCTTTGAAGGCCAAATCAGTTGTCCTCTTATGTCACTGTTGTTCGAATTTGAAGACTCCTCTAATTGCAGTTCACTTTTTTTCCGGATTTGAGGGGCGACTTAAGGATTTGGACCAGCCTATCCCAAGATACATTGCAGGCTGATCAGAGATTTTTTTCTTGGATGGAGCGCCTGGGGTGGGCTTGCCGGCCTGGACGCATGGCGGTGGGAGCCAGGACGGAGCGACTAATCTAACAAGTGAGGCGCACCAGCTTCCCTTTTGCCCATTTGGATCAATATCAGCCATGCCCTGTTTTTCGGTTGAGGATCAAACTGGAGCTACTGGTTTTGGTGAGCATGCTCGTGTCCGACATGGTAGGAACCATGTTATTCAAGCCTTGAAATGTGCGCCATTCAGCGAAGAAAAGAACAGCAAGCTACTGACTGGCTTCAGAACCTCACCTGATCGGGTA
>NW_013952408.1:289040-290909 GCF_001266775.1 Austrofundulus limnaeus | reverse complement strand
AAATCACTCGTACGCACAATTTAAGAACAAATCTGTGCATACGAACGGTTCTTGCATGAGGCCCATTAGTGCTAAAGGCACGGATATAACAGACTCTGTTTTAACCAGTCAGAAACAACATTTAAGACTTCTGTTTAATATTCTTTTAGTCATTGGAAATATTGAACTTAATCCAGGTCCAGATAACTTTTTTGTATTTTATGGGATTTTATACATATGTTTTTAATAATTATCTTGACCTGGGTTTGTGCACAGGTGTATCTTATATAAATCCAACTCAGTTACAGTCTACACAGGGATCTATTTTATATCCTGAAAAGGTTAGACAACCTCCTGTTATATCAAGCCTGAACACTTCATCAGTAAGAAAGCAAAAGCAATTTTCCTGTCTAAAAAAAAGTCCAGGGACGCTAAATTAACTAGGTAAAATTAGAGGCTTTAAAATCTGTCATTTAAATATGAGAAGTCTTGTACCCGAACTGGATGAATTCAAAGTAATACTTGCTCAGACACAATTCAATTCAATTCAAAAATACTTTATTGATCCCAGAGGGAAATTAGGTAATCATGGCTATATCAGAGTCATGGCTGACTCCTGCCATACCAAATTCGTTTCTTCCAGTTGAAAATGATTCATTGTATCGTAGAGACCGTACTGATAGGCTTGGAGGTGGTGTTGCAGTTTATGTTCACAAGAAATACTCACATTCTATAAAAGAATTGTCAACTGAGTCTGAATCTCTGCAATTAGAAATCAAGCTTACAAATCACCTTTCAGTAACGGTTGTTGTTACATATAAACCTCCAATTGTTAATTCAACTAAATATTTAGCRCAGCTCACTGACATTATAAAAGGCATGAAATTAAAAGAGTTTGTGATTCTTGGTGATATCAATATGAATTGGGCTGATAAAACTTCCAAAGGCCTGAAAGCAATGTCTATAAACTTAGGGCTTCAGCAGTTAATTAAAGTACCAACAAGATTTGGCAAGACATGCAATTCCATTTTGGATCTTATTTTCACAAATCGATCCTCCATATATGGCACATCTGGAGTTATAAATACTTCAATCTCGGATCATTCACTTATGTCATTAGAAAAAACCTTAAGAAACCTACAGGTCATGTGCWTAATTTCATTAAAAGGATTCTAAAATCAAAGTTACCCATGTTTCATGCTGAGATTGAGAATACTAACTGGAATGAGGGTATTTCTCTGTCAAATCCAAATCGCATTTTGTCAAATTTTTATGATAAGTTGGAGACAATACAGGAAAAATATATTTCAACTTGTAAAGTTCCAGTCCGGTAAAATAAATTTCCATAGTTGAATGCCTCTATAATACATCTCCTAAAGTTGAAAGCTTCTTTAAAGAAAACTTATAGAATATCAAAAACTTCTGAAAATCGGTCTCGTTTAAACAGTTACCGAAATAAATGTGTTGCTGAATTACGCAAAGCCAAACAACAATATTTTAAAAATCAAATTATTTCAGCCAGTAAGAATCCAAAAATATTTTGGGAAACGATTAAGTCAGTGACAGGTGAAAGTAACAATAAAACATTTAATAACAATTCACAAATCTCAGTAAATGGACTTCTTGTTTATGATCATGAAAAAAATTGCTTACTTATTTAATTAATATTTTATTTCTTCAGTAAGGACATCATTACCGGGACAAGCTAATAGTTTAAAGTTATTTAAATATCCTGACACTTCAAAGCAATTTTCATTTTCTGAAATTTCACAGAGTGATGTTTTGAATACACTCCAATCTCTAAATGGCTCACATGCATTTAACGCTTTTTTACCATTGTTTCATCATTTGCTTAATTTTGTGCAGTCTATTTTCCCTGATGCCTGGAAG
>NW_013952408.1:282357-287009 GCF_001266775.1 Austrofundulus limnaeus | reverse complement strand
ATATATAGCTGGAGGCTAGACCATCCAAATTCACAGCCACTTTTTTCCAGTCTTTGTGGTCTATCAAGGACCCAGCCCACCTAGACCTAGTCACCCAGGTAGGCCGGGTCCTTTGAAGAATGCAGCCCCTGAATTTAGACACAGCCGAAGTTTTATTTGTTTATTTTGAAGCCTTTCTGCAGATTGAATAAACTGACTGGCGTCTACCTCTGAACCACTCTTATCTTTATTGTTATATAAAAAACAATAAACAATAATTAAACTGAATTGTTATGTCGAACATTGTTTTTCCTTTTTGTTAGTGCTTTAATAAAACAGGTTCAAGCAGTGTTTTTAATTGTGTAAAAAAATGAAATAATACAAAATTTGTGCCACAATGTCAGCGGCGGTGAGAGAGAAGGTCACAGGTCAAGTTGCTCTTGTGAGATCAAGTGAGTGTTTGGTGCAGCGGTCAACAAGTTTTTGCCAATTATCGCTCACTGTTCATGTCAAAGGAAGACAAAACATATTTGCAGGCATTGTGTCTTGATTAAACATAATATTGCTGCAATGAATCTGAAGAACAAATGAATCACACGCAGTTTGGAGGGCTGCGTGGGAGAGGCTCTGAAAGCAACAAAAATCTCCTGGTCTGAAGTAAAGCTGGCAGATGGATTTATAGTCAATGTATTTAAAAAAAAAAAGAATATGCTGCTGATGGAGCCTGTGGAGACGGATCATTTTAATTTCTTTCTCTGTTTTTTTTGTGAGAAATATGATGTAATCTGAAAAAAGAATGTAGAACTGAGCAGAGGGTTTATTTCCTCACACAAAGAAAATCTACAGAAACAAAAAAGTGTCTCATGTTTGCAGGAGTTCTGCCGTGTGGGAAAACTTTAATACTGACGAAAAAAAAGATCAGTGAAAAGAAAAAGATTTAGCCGCAATATTACAGCAAATCCAACCCTCCATTTTCTTGCATCTTTTTCTCCCTTCAGAGTCGTGGAGCTGGACCAGGGCTCATCGTGCGAGAGGACAGTCCATCACAGCGCCACATAGAGACAAACAAGATAAACAACTATTCGCATTCTCACTCACAAGGAACAGTCCAAATTTGGCAAAGAAACTAAGCTTACATCTCCTCAAATTTAAATCTGACACCACCTCAACAAACCTCAGCGAGGAACTAACACATTTTGTTACTGAAGATGCAGCAGAAAATGTAGAAAAAACAGAAAAATGAGACACAGCAGATGTTTCTGTATGCAGCGATAGTTTTTTCTCAGCAGGTACTCTGAATCTTCAAACAAATTTCCTGCAGTAAAATAAAAAAGAGAGAAAATCATGTCTATTTCTTTCCTGGGAATTTATCAATACATTTATATCAAGTTAAATTCTCATGTAACTCTCATTCCAGGTGGCACCCCTTGTGCAATTTTCTAAATCTCACTGCCAATTTAAATACATTCACAAACATAATTAAATAGTTCTGTCTTTGATATTTTTATTCTCTTTAGAAACGAAGTTGTTCAATTAAAATAGTTAATGATTTCATTCATTTTAAATAGAAAACCAGAAGGGTGTCTCATAACATCTGCTGACAGCAATGAGGAACAGTTCTTTATTTTAACAAGAAGCTGTGGAGTGAAGCAGTTCTGTGTGTGTGTGTGTGTGGGGGGGGGGTGTCCCAGGGGGACAGTCCCAAAACTATGCATTTCCCAGGTATTTGAAGGGAATTTTCTTAAATTCTTCAGATGATTAAAATCCTTTTTTATGAAGGTAGAACACTGAAAACCAGACTTTAACCTGAACTTTACATGAAATCATAACTGAAACTTCCATTATCCTTTTTTTTTCCTGTTTACACACTGAGCACCAGTAGTTAGTCTTGACCGCATCATATGATACTTTAATCACATTACCTTCATAAACTTGAGTAAAAAGTGTTTATTCTACAGACTAATTCAACTATATTCTGATAGAATATGTAAAAAAATGTGTCCCCCATTTGTGGCGCCCCCTAGATGCACGGCACCTTTAGCATTTGCCTATACTGCCTATGCCACAGCCTGCTCTTAGAGCTAAACACAATGAAACTCAATTTTGTTTCATTTGTAGCATCATTTACTTGTTGTATATTAAAGTCTTAGTTCCTTTCAGAGCCTGATTTGTGTTTTCTTCTCATTTCTAATTTAAAGCAGGTCATCGTTTTCATTTTCTTTTGGTTTGCATGAGAGGAACCGAAATAACCTTGAACATCACAGGTTTTTTTTAAATCTCATCCTTACTGACCAACTTCTTTAGAATCTGAGAAGTAAAAGTTTTGGTGGACACATTTGAAATAATAAAAAAAAAAGTTTTAAAACAAAACCTCAAGCCAGAACAAATCAAACCTTACTTGACATTCTGAGGGCAGAATGCTTGAACTTTAGGCTCCGCCAATAAAATACGAGGAGAGGTAATGGGAAGGGAATGAGTCACTGGTGAAGAAGGAAACAGGATGGAGATAGAATAGAGAAGCAGAGAGAAGAGGAGCTCAGGTGTAAAGGTGCTGACTTTTTGTGAGAAGAGAAACGCCAACAGCCTGCAAATAAAGCTGCACCTGCGAAACAAACAGCATGACTCGGTTTGGTGTGCAAAGCGCATGATGGTCATCATTTGTTCTTTTCACATGAAATAAACATGGTGTCTTAATATCAATAAACGTAATTTTACAGTCAGTCAGAAGCTTCATCACAAAGCAGAACAATCAATCCTTTACCTGTCAACAGTTTTAATTAAAGCTCCTTCAATCAATGTTTCTGATTAAAAGTGAATCCAAAGATGGACCAATTCCTCTGGTTTCAGCATAAAGGTGCAGCGGTGTCTCCAGAAAGGTCTCAATGGGGGGACCTTAGTGGGGGAGGGGCCACTGAAAATGCAGGAGTGGCACCAAAACCAAAAATAATTTCAGGAGATTTGTTACGTTTTGTTTGACAAAAACGCTATAAAAATACCTTCTGCTATACTTGGTCTAGATATTTTTGTTTATGAACAGTTGCTATACTTTTATTGAGAAAATTGTTATTTATTAACAAATATTCAAAACCTCCTGAGACCTGCGTCAAAATGCTGAGGCCATTGGTTTCACACAGGTTGTCTGCATTCAGGGAGGACTAGAGTTTAGGTTTTATTTTGAATTTTAAATAAAATATATATTTATTTGTTTAACTCTATATTTATCAAAAGTAATGGTTTTTTTATGTTTTAGGAGGTTCAAATCTTTCTAAAACTGTCAGGTTAACGAGGGCCACCAATTTTTTAGGGGTGACCATGGCCCCCTGCTGGCACCTCTGTAAAAATGAGGTTATCCATGCTTTTATCACCTCTCATCTGGACTGCTGTTAGTTCTTTATATATAGGGTTAGACCAGTCATCTCTGCAATGTTTACATATATGATAAATGGTAAAAAAAAATATATATATATATTGCTCAAAATGCTGCAGCTCGTCTTTTAACGGGGACAAAAAAAGTATGAACATATCAGATCATTTCCTGTTTGAATTAAAATTATGGCTCACTTTTAAAGTTTTTAATGGGCTAGACCCCTCTCATCTTATGAGATGCTATAGCTTTATATCTTTACTTTGTGTTTTTTTACTTTTATTACTGTTTTTTCTACTGTTTGTAGATGTAACTATGAAGTACTTCAGTCAACAGATGTTTTAAAATGTTCTATTTAAATAAATTGAACATAGCCAGTTTTCAGTAATGTTTCACTATAATTTATTCTTCTTGGGTCAAAAATGTATGAAGAAACATTGATTTATTTATTTATTTTTGGTAACTCCATCCAGTGTGCCACAGCAGAAAGAGTGGATCTCGAGGTCTCGCAGCTGCAGATTTCCTGCAACGTCTCCAGACTACCGTAATATCCTCCACTCGGCTCTAAACCTCCCAGCTTTGCTTCATCGTAAATAGAGGCATTACACGCATTAATGCAAATAAACGTCTGTCTAGCAGCTGTTTTCAAAAACAAATGCAAGTGCTCCAACTGTGAAACCTGAAATGTTCCAGATGTTAAAAAGGAAACATTCATCATTTTAAAAAAGTTCAAGAACAATGACAGCCTCTTTTCATCATCTTGCACCAGAATAAAGGCATTTCTGTCACATCTTTCTACTCAAACTCCATGAAATTCTTTATTTTTGTGCTGCAGGTTTTTAGCTCTTCAAAGGTTTTCACACTCTGAAATAAAAGAAAGGGGTTTGACTCAAAGGAGGGGATCCTTTTTCATACAAATGTGGTTTGGTCCCCTTTACCCAACTTCTGCTTTGTATTTTTTAAAACTGCTACATTTCTGACTCTGCCAGGGAGGTCAGAGGGTTAGTCTAGATTGTTTACTTGTCTTTTTGTCAGCAGGATTTATCAAAAATTTATGAAAGGATATGAATGAAAATGTCACCAGAGGAAACCCCAAATTTATCTGTTTTAGGGGCTTTAAAATAGATTAATTTAACAAACAGAACATTGTCAGAAATATGACAATCAAACCCCAACAGCAGCCTGTTTCTAACGTTTCTACCTTGGATGATTCTGCAGGACTTGAAATAAAGCTGAAAGCCTCACTGTGTGTGTGTGTGTGTGTGTGTGTGTGTGTGTGTGTGTGTGTGTGTGTGTGTGTGTGTGTGTG
>NW_013952408.1:270119-282217 GCF_001266775.1 Austrofundulus limnaeus | reverse complement strand
TGTGTGTGTGTGTGTGTGTGTGTGTGTGTGTGTGTGTGCGTGCGTGCGTGTGTGTGTGTTTTCAAATAAGTGAGAAAACTGGTGAGGGACAGAAAAGTGACACAACAAAGGGTGTCGGTCAACTCATATGAGCGATAACACATTCTGCCAAACATTTTTCATGGATTTCTACCTTGAAGTCTAGAATCTGCAGACATCAGGGCACCAAAAGTAGAAAGTAAAGCTGGGTTACAAAATGGGCTGCCCACTTTGGGTCAGGTCGTTTTATAAAAGTAATGATATAATAAAAACATAAACATTTGGACAAGAGAGAAATTACTCCATCGATTTTTTATTTTATACTTTAGCCATGTTTGTGTGTTTGTGTGTTTTTTGTCTGTAAATATCCCTGTGTCTTCTGTTAACTTTCCATTTGAGAGTTTTTGTTTCCTTTTATTTCAGATCTTTTAAAATGGGACTCAATGAAAATATTAACAGTTTAAAGATAAATCATTTTAAATATGATCTGATGGCACTGAGATTGTCTTTTAACATGACCCAGAGCTTATTTCAAATCAAACAAAGGTTTGAGGCGAGGGTGTCAAACTTATTTTTGTTGAGCATATGGTGGCCCTCAAAGGGACATTTGTTCTTAACTTTGACTAAACACAAAACGTCATGCTCCTGTTCTCATCGCTTTGACTGAACACCTCTAACAAACAATAACTGAGCTCTATACGGTATTTCCTGCACAGAAACAGTGTTATGTTAATGCGTCATTTTTTAAACCCTGAAAAGTACTGCGTGTACAACTGAGAAACAATAGTAAAAGTAAAAGTAAAATGTTTTGTTTATGACTTGTTAGTTGGTGACGTTCCACATCCCAAGAGCCAGGGGATCTTGTTCACGAATGGGGGAAGAACGGAGCGGGAGATCGACAGGCGGATTGGCGCAGCGTCTGCTGTAAAGCGGGCGCTGTACCGGTYCGTCGTGGTGAAGAGAGAGCTGAGTCAGAAAGCGAAGCTCTCAATTTACCTGTCGATCTACGTTCCTACCCTCATCTATGGTCATGAGCTTTGGGTCATGACCGAAAGAACGAGGTCCCGGATACAAGCGGCCGAAATGGGTTTCCTCCGCAGGGTGGCTGGGCTCTCCCTTAGAGATAGGGTGAGAAGCTCGGTCATCCGGGAGGGACTCAGAGTAGAGCCACTGCTCCTCCACGTCGAGAGGAGCCAGTTGAGGTGGCTCGGGCATCTGGTAAGGATGCCTCCTGGACGCCTCCCTGGTGAGGTGTTCTGGGCACGTCCCACCGGGAGGAGGCCCCGAGGAAGACCCAGGACACGCTGGAGGGACTATGTCTCTCGGCTGGCCTGGGAATGCCTTGGAGTTCCCCCGGAGGAGCTGGAAGAAGTGGCTGGGGAGAGGGAGGTCTGGGCCTCCCTTCTGAAGCTGCTGCCCCCGCGACCCGACCCCGGATAGGCAGAAGAAAATGGATGGATGGATGGATGGATGGATTGTTAGTTGGTAATTCCCACTTTCTAATAAAACCTGGCCTCAGTACATTTCGCAGGCTGCTTTTGAACCCTGTGCATCTTCACCTAGTGGTAGGATGCTATCGTGCATTATGGGAAATGTAGTTTATGGTCAATGCTGACTTTAAAGCAAGATACGCTGACATTATTACAACATCGAAACTCTTGCAGGCCACATAAAATTCTGTGGCGGGCCACATTTGGCCTGCGGGCCTTATGTTTGACACATGTGGTCTAAAGTAATATTGGTTTAAATATGCTATTGCTTTAAATTTCAGTCTTCACTACCACAAAGTGGTGGGCAGCACTAATCTAAAAAATTAGTTCCACTTGCCCTAAAACACTAACCCAAATATTTAGGTCCCTTAATTCTAAAGCACTAATGCACTGAAAGTTTTAGCAAAAACTAATTCTAAAGCACTAAAATAACCCAGTCAACCTTCAACAGACAACATAAGTCACATACTGTCATGTTGCTCTCTTCAGACCTTTCATTGACATTCCACAGCCGTATTTGGGTTCATAAATTGTCAACATGTCACCTGGTGGATAAGTGACACACACATGAACAAAATGTGCGACAGTTTTCACCCTCAGCTGTCAACATTACTGTTGATCAATAACATTTATAGACCTCAGTAAGTGCTTCTAAATTTAGCAAGTGCTAATCCACTAATAAATTTTAAAATTAGCAAAAGCCCTAAAGCACTAATCAGGAAATTAGTTTCCCTATTGGTGCTTTAGTGCTTTAGGGGAACTGTGCCCACCACTGGTGTTGTCATTGTTTTGTTCTGCTGAAGCTTAGTTTCCTCATTAACACCAAAAATAAGAAACTTTCTGTGTGTGTGTGTGTGTGTGTGTGTGCGTGCGTGCGTGCGTGCGTGCGTGCGTGTGTGTGTGTGTGTGTGTGTGTATACCCTGAGTGAATACTTGATTTGGTTGTGACATGATGATCCTACCGTGTTTGTTTTTATTGAATCAAAGAATTAAAGTCCCATCCATCAAAATGTTTCCCCTCCCCTGCTGTCCCCATCAGAATTATTAACTGTGTTTTTATTTTGCTCTTGGTTAAACGTGACTTTTAAATCAAATGTCAGTGAAAATAAAAAGTAGACTGTGATGTGGCGTATGTCTGGCAGGGTGCTGAAGTAGAGCCGACGCCTCTCACTGAGAAGGTTGCAGCCTGAAGCCTTTCTGGGTGGACTTTCACTTTCTCCTGGTGCACATGTGGGTTTTCTTCAGTTACTCCAGTCATTGAAACAGATCCCACTAATATTATAACAATTATGTCATTATCATTGTTGAATTACTGTTTAGAGAGTGTGATAATTCTGTCGACTTTGACCTTATTTTTCTAATTTTTTTCTAATCTTGTAGTTTAATTATCCTTCATTTTTGACAAGTGAGTCCAGCTTCTGCTTCAAAGCTGTGAGTTTGTACTGAATTGTCCAACTCATTTGATTTGACATTTGCCACAGATGAGCCACTGAACTCACCCGAGGAAAACGCTGACATTTCCTGAATTTTTACACCATTAAAGCAGAATCTGTGAAATCCTCCAACAAACAACCAGTTTCTGAATCTTTGTCTTTTTTTTTTAACTGTTTGAGTTTGCCTTTCCTTGTTGCTCCTTATTTTTTCACTCCTTGTCAACGCACAGGAACACTGTCATTTGAACGAAATACAAAGACTTTGAGACTTATGCTTTTAAAACCTCAGAAGTGCCTTCTAGACAAAATCTGGTCTCCCAAATCCCGACTGCATTGGCTTCTGCTTTTGTGCAGAGATGGAGGATGTTTGCTGAGTTGAGGAACATTAAGCAGCATTTGTTTCCACTCTTCCCCTCAGCATTTCTTTACACCATTATATGAATATTAAAAATATTCATCAGCCCGCTGTGTGGAAACCCCCCGTAATTCTACTAAATGCCTTTAAAATGACATAATTGTTTTATAATAGCTGGCTTTAACACACTTAATGCGTTATTCCTTAAACTAACTGTGATGTGTTATGTAAATATATTGGAGAGCTGACTGACAGATTATAAGATTGTTAAAAATGGTTGGAAATGAAGCACTGACAGACTTTTATTAACTTAAAATGTCGAGCACATCAAACTTTTCCTCCCTTTTTTCTTCTTAAAGCCTAGACGTTTCTAACATTTGCCATAAGCGATCTCAGCAGCATTTCTGTCCCTAAGTAGCCTCAGGAGGCTTAATGCATGACTCAAAACTCATCAAGCTTATTTAATCAATCATAACTGATGGGACGCTTCACAGCTTCTCCGCCTGCAGAGACCAGCAGCTACAGCAGAGCATGAAGGAGGGGACAATGACAATACTGTAGATTGCGCTGAGCCATTTTCTCATCTCGTCCAACTATTCTTTTGTCCTCTTGCCTCAAATTTGTCAGAGGAAAATGTCAGAACTGCGTTTTTGTCAAACAAATCTTCATTTTCTTGAAATTTGAGTCTATTTCACCCCCTTTTCTGTCTTGGCTGCAATTGCTGGAAAACAGCTGTAGGTTTTGAAACGTATGGTCTGAGAGTTAAGGGTAAGGTTTGGTATAAAAACAATGTCATGTCAAATAGAGAGGAACAGAATATTCCACACAAACAAATGGTTACCTACGTATAAATAAAATTACAAGGTGGATTTCAGCCTCGGCGTAGGCTGACTGCTTCACATCGATTGATGGCATTTATTCTTTTCTGCCTGTTTGAAAACATCAGAACGCAGATGAGACGTTCAGTAATGGGATCAAAGTGGGTGAAATGGGAAAAATTATACAAGTAGGCATTTGAGTTTTTACCTCCGCCAAGGGCGAGGTAATGTTTTCGGTCGCGTATGTCTGTCTGTCGGTCTGTCCTGTCGTTCTGTCGTTCTGTCTGTGGACAACATTACTCAAAAACTTGTGGACGGATTGTCATGACATTTTTACCACTTGTGGGTACTGGGCCAAGGAACACACCATTAAATTTTGGTGATGTTCCAGATCACGATGCGGATACAGGAATTTTTTTTCTTTTAACACTCTGACATTGGCAAACCTGCGATGCTTTCACAGGGCGTGGGTTTCAACATGTCCAGCAGGTGGCACTGTAGTATTGGTGTGCCCCTTTGTAACTCTATTACAGGATGGGGGGAGATTGGTCTTGGCAGAGGTTTGCACTCTCCGAGTGCTTCTAGTTTTTTTTTTTTTTTGATGTTATGAAGAGTTGTACGCAAATAAAATCAAAGTGGGTATTAAATGACATATAAAGCAGATAAGGTCAGCAAGGGTGATCATTTTTAAATTAGAGAGGTTTTACATTTTTAGATGTTTCTGACCTGTTTTATTTACCTGCCTTGGTCTTTCGTCAATTGGACTCTAATTAAGACACCAAACCAAAACATGAGTCACTTCACAGAAAAAGAAAACTACTAAAAATGTATCTTTTTGTTATAAAAAACTGTACATGCTGTTAGTTAGTTAGTTAGTTAGTAAGTTTCAAAACCTGCAAAACATGAACTGCGTTTTGCTCACAGATTCATTGTTATGATAGACTGAACTTGTGACACTGTTAATATCTAATGAATATTTAGACTCAGGACTTAATTGAGCAGTTTCACTCTGAACAGTAACACTGGTCAGATCTGAGTCTGAGCTTTGGTGTTGAAAAGTGTTTGAGACCAAGATGTTTGAGTTGTGGCAGACAAGCAGACACTAAATTTGCCCAAAAGCCTGCGTTTGTTGAAGAAGCTGAAGCTGTAAATAAAGAAACACAAATAAGAAAAGCAAGCAAAAATTTAGCAAAAACAGCTAAAATTAGATGAGACACAAGCTAAAAGTGAGAAAAATGCTGTCCAAAAGCTAAAAGTATAGTTTTATTTAAAAGTCATTGGCCTTGAAGGATCACTGCATAACTCATGACATCTCACATGTATTTAAGTAAAATAAATACATAAATAATTAAGAACTCACTGGCCTTAAATAAGGAGCAGCAGAAAGATTCCTCACATATTTTGAAGTTAAAAAAATGTAAAAAAAAAATCCTAATTAAATATAAAATAAATGTTAAATCAATGTAACATTTTAAATGAATGATTCAACACTGCAAAATAAAAAAATTAAAATTGTAAAACATAACAGTGCCTGTTCTTTTAGTTCAGTGTTTCTCTCATCATTGGTGATAACAAAGCATGATGCTGGTGCCAGAAAGTCATACAGTGTTTATAMGATTAAATAAATAATTAAATTTAAGTAATAAAGTAATGTCACATCCATGTGAAGAAAACTAAACAGTACTTACACTGAAAACTATTCAATTTGCAGTGGTTTTTCTATATATATACTTTTTTTACCTTTGAAATAGAACAGGGTGTTCACACAAGGGTGGCAGAGAAAATCTGTTCTAACAACAATCTTATCTGCTGTTGCCATCTTCCTGTTGTGCGACCTCTATGGTCACACTGACATCTGGTTTAGCAAAGAAACATTTGGACTACAGAAAAAAAATAAACTAATTTACTATCAATAATCAAAAGGTTCATGTACTGTATATTGTCACATTGTGCAAATAGAAGCATCCATTCATTTAATCAAAAAAAAAAAAAAAACTTAAAAAGATGCATGCAACTTCATTGCAGGGTTTGTGTGAGTATTTATTTATACTTGTCCATAAATTACATGGATGTTTCTCCATTTTGAAGGTATACAAACATTTAGTCATTTCACTTTTTTTTTTTCAAAACCTCTTCTTCAAATTTATTTTACGTCTCAGTATGTAGGATGTAAAAACAACAACAACAACAACAAAAGACAAAGTTGAATAAACATCTCCCAACCTACATTCCACAAGAAATATGTTCCCCACCTCTCCATGTCCTCTGCTCCTCTGTGTTGCAGGCGCAGGTATCTCTGCCCCACGTTCTGTCTTTGCTTGCCGCCGACAGTCTGCTTGAAGCACCCCCCCACCCCACCCCCACACACACACATCCAGCCACACTCACACCTACTATGTTTCTCTATCCTTGTGGGGACTTTCCATTGATTTCCATTCATTTTTCAAGGAGCATTCAGTCCCCACAAGGCTGCATTTTCCTGAAAAATTGTCTCCACCAAGCAGCAAAAACAAGGGTGCTCTCACACGCACACACACACACACACACACACACACACACACACACACACNTAAATAAATAATTAAATAGCTCAATCATTAAAATTTCTTTCTTTCTTTCTTTTTTTATTTTTTTTGAGGGGCGGGAATAATATTAGTTCCTTATGGGGATAATAACAGAAAATGACTGAGAACCACTCATGCACGTCAAATAAAGTCCTGGCCAGAATATCTACCATGAACCCAAACTTAGGGTTAGAATGAATAGATCTGATTTTTCTAATAATTTTGTAAGGGGGCATAAAACATACTGTATTGTTGATGATGTCTTGTCTCTTGATTTCAAGATTTAAATGTATTGTAAAAGTTTTACAAAGTAGCCTTTGATCTGAACTGAGTGATTTAAGAAATTGTATCTTCTGATCCTTTGTCGAATATTACAGAGACACTGTGTATCTTTGTAAAACCAACCAAAATAAAGGTTGTTGTTGTTTTTTTAAAGATGAAAATTTTTAAACGCATTACATGATGGCAAATTCAAGACAACCCCTCCCTAAAAACTCACTGTGACGTCTGTGTTTGCATGTAATACGCCCACAATCTAATCCATAATAAATCAGGTTAAATGCATCAGCTGAAAAAGGCGCAGCTCCTTCAGAGTAGTAAGAGAATATTAGTGTGCATGTAAACACCCAAAGTGGAGCTGAGTTAATGGAGCGTGATTATTTTGAGTGGAACATTATGTTTTCTGTCTCGTCTCTTTTATTAACCCCGGGCATCTGCCATCTTCGTAAGAAGGCCCGTTTTGATTTGTGTTTAGGCTGTGTGTGCGTGTAATGGAACCAAAGTGGTTAAAAAAAATGCAAAAAAAAACAAAAGAAAAAATAAAAAGTAAAAAAAAGTAAAAAATAAAAACAAAGGAGGCATGGTTGAACGCTGTGTGCTTTCTTTAATATGAAACACATCACTCCGAGGACTGCACATTGCGCTTGCGTAAATTATGTGGACTGGTCATTGCGTTTGTTTTTTTATTCCTTTTCCAGCAAACCTGTCCAAACCAGAACACAAGGAGTTCATAGGAGGAAAGTAGAACATGTTTTTTTGTGACACTAAAACAAGTTTTGTTGATCTAAATAATAAAGAAGCAGATGTTTTTTAGTGTTCAAGTCAGAAAAAAAGGGGGAAAGTTCTAATCCATGTTTGAACCAAAGCTCTAACCAGCATGTTTTATTGCCATGATGACATTATGGATATTGTTTTTATTACAGTGAAAAAAGTGCCAACCTGGATTTAACTAATGTGGGGTCGCTGCAGTTGGTCAGGTCTAGGTTCAGCAACAGTCTGTGCTGAAAGATGAGGTCAGCTGACCACCTGAATATAATGAATGACCAGGTTATTCCATCTATGGATTGTTTCTTCTCTGATGGCACGGCCATATTCCAGGATGACAATGCTGACTCATCAGAGTCGAATTGTAAAAGAACGGTTCATGAGCATGAGACAGTTTCACACATGGATTGGCTCCACGGAGTTCATTAAGAATCTTTGGGAAGGGCTGGAGAAGGCTTTGTGCAGCGGTCAGACTCTACCATCATCACTGGAAGATCTTGGTGAAAAATAATGCAACACAGGATGGAAATAAATCTTGTGACATTACAGAAGCTCACCGGAACAACGCTACCGCCAATGTGTGCCGTACTCAAAGCTAAAGACGGTCCAATGAGAGTGTGTGAGCTTTTTTTTTTCTTTTCTTTTTTTTTGGTGGTGGGTTGTGAGGGGGTGCAGTGTATTTGAAAGCAGGGGTTCTCAAGCCATTTGGATCTGGGGACACTTACAAGAGCGAAAAAAAAATTTCCGGACCCCCTCATAAACCCCATGCTGTTTTAAAATATTATTTATTGTCATTTCAACCCCTATATGCCATGGGAATATGTATTTTTATTAGGCTTATTATGTTTGTGTCCATTGTTCTCCATGCATTTTTAGGGTGTATTCAGACCAGGAAAGTCCTTTGGTCCAATTGTTTGGTCTGGACCAAAAATAGACTTTATTTTTTTTTCGTTTGGTGTGGTTTGCATTCACATTGTGCTTTTTTTTTTGCAAATGAACTATAACTTGTAAACAAAGCCATCAGGCTGACGATCATTGCTCCCATTGGACAAAAAAGGTCGGTGGAGGGACTGAGCCACTGATCCAGAAGAAAACAAGGAAGTCCTGCATGCTGCGGTTCTGGTGTGCACATTTTTGCTGATAGTACAACTGCAATAGCATTTAAAATGTCAGAAGCAGCTAATTTAA
The DNA here is from genome assembly GCF_001266775.1 of Austrofundulus limnaeus. Classification (NCBI taxonomy): domain Eukaryota; kingdom Metazoa; phylum Chordata; class Actinopteri; order Cyprinodontiformes; family Rivulidae; genus Austrofundulus; species Austrofundulus limnaeus. The sequence continues at coordinate 273,307 of NW_013952408.1, read as the reverse complement.
TGGTGGTTCTGTGATATTTTAATTTTGGAGCGGCGTCAGTAAATATGTCTCGCAACTCAAAGGAGACGAGGTGCTCTGCGTGTTCTGACCCACAACATGCTGGCAGTAGAGCTGCTAACAGGAGACGATGAAACAGGTATGATTTCAGTTTATTTAGCTCAGCAACGGTGGCCTGTGAAGTCCAAAAAGGTGCATGTTTAATGCAGTTGGTTCGGTTAGAGTTCAGTCTTTATTCACACCAGAAGAGAACTAAAGTGAACCGCACCAGAGTTCATTTGGAAACGAACCGAGACCACCTCAAAAAGCAGGTCTCGGTCCGGTTGTTTGATCCGCACCAGAGTTCACATGAGTGTATTCACACCTGCACAAAAGGTCCGGACCAACGCTGGAAACGAACTCTGGTTCGTTTAAAGCGGAGCAAATTATCAGGTCTGAATACGACCTTAAAAATAAAAACCAAATTAACATTTTAGTAAAATATTTTGATAACCCCCAAGATACCTCTCGCAGACCCCTGGGGATCCAGAGACCCCAGTTTGAGAACCTCTGTTTTAAAGGACCAAGAAAAACAGCAACAACAACAAAAGTTCAATTTCCTGTTTAATTCAAATGGAAGACCTGTCTCGTTTTTGCTCTGATTTACAGTTTTAAGTAAACCTCATGTGAGAGGAGAACATTAGGGAACTGTGATTTCTACATGTGAAGCTCTTTAGAACATAAAACCAACAAGTTTGAACTTATTTAGACCTGTCTGGTTAAGTTTAGTCCTCCTGATGTGGAAGAACTGACTGCAAAACCTCCATTAAAGGTGCATTTTAAATGCTAATTAGTTTCAACCTCTGTAACTTTAAAACAGAATGGTGTTTTCTTAGTTTTATTTAAATAGTCGTAAACTTCTCAGGACAAAAACTGTCGACTCATTAGAAGCATTTTCTTCAAAACGATCTGGAAAATGAAATAATGTAATCAAATCTGGTTTATTTTCTGTTATATACAGTTTAACACATTTCTTAATACAGCAAGTGTGTCCATGGTTTATTCCCCAAACCTCTGTGGCTTTATTGATAATGGTTCAGCTGTTTCCAGCCTTGGCCTTTATTCACTGTGATATCCTCTGACTTCATGAAGCTTTTCATATTAAGTGTTGAAAGGTCAAAGTTATTTTCAGTCTTACTTTGAGAAAAAAACAACGAGGGAAATTGACATTAAAGTTGTTTTATCAGTTTGCTGGATCCTTCTTCCTGTCTCATTCAGAAGAACTGACAAAGTTTGGTGCTTTTACATCTATAATCTGTATTTGCACCTTTGTTAAAAATGAAAAAAAAAAGATTAAAGGATTTTTATTTGTTCTTTTTCCAACATGGGGCACAGCAGCCACTGAAAACTAAATCAGTTCTCATTAATCTTTTGAAGCAAAAACAAACAGAAGATGCATTTCCAGGCATTTTCACAGAATTTTATGGCGACACCAAATTTTAAATATGTACTTTGAGTAATTAATGAACAGCTTGATGTTGCAGTGCAAACAAAAGTGGTGATTTGTTTTTATTTAACTTGCAAAACAAAATTGATTCACACAAACTAAAACGCATTTTTAATGTGTTTTAATGTTGTGCTGAGGAAGGAAAAAGGTTAAGTCCTAACAATTTTAGCTTAAGCTAGAAATGTAGCTCCCACTTGTCTCAACCTCTGCTGTACTGCAGAGTCGATCCTTTGATATGGAAATGCATCACCTTAATCTGACTGTTAAATAGTTTATTAGAGTTTGAACCCTGTACGTTTGCAGCCTTTAAACAAGACTTACATTTTAATGGACTTTTACCAGAAGCATGTGTGAAAATACTGAGAGCAAAAACCAAATCCATGCTTTTTAGAGAAGAAGGAAAACTTTGTAAAGAAAAAGTAGAATAAATATGAGTTAAATAATAGGAATCTGTGCTCTCATCCCAAGCTTATGAATAATTAATAAAACCAACGTGGATCCCCTTTAGAGTGAAATGCCACAGATGGCCTGAAGCCACTGGCTCTGGACCATCGCTGGCTCCAGACTTTCATTCAAAAAACAAAACAAAACACCAACTTCCCTCATGAGAAAGAAACTGAACTTTTCTCCACAAGCTAGTATTGTCAGACAGATCTGCTCCCTCTGATTAAGATGCCGCTGTCTCTTAGATAATAATTTTATAATTCAAAATGCTCAATAAAATGCACATTTGTCAAATCAGCTTTCAGAGATCAACTCTGCCACCTCTCTCTTGTCCAAATAGATTTTTACTAAAAAAAATTTTTGCCTAGAGTGAATGTCAAACTTCTTATTTTTTCTCTCTTTCTTTTAATTTCCCAGTTTCCACCCAGACATTTCTGTTTTGACTCATCTTTATTTTTGGATTTTAACCTCTGCGAGTGCTAGCAGAAGTGGCGAGGACACACAATTACACTGAGATTGTTCAAGAGCTGTCGTTGCAGTCCGATGTTTCCATGTTGGTATTTCTACTAGAATAAATATTTGTGATTCAGTTTGCTGTGCAGTGTTACATTTTTACAAAGAGCACACTTACTATAAAAAAATAAATAACATTTTTTTACAGAAGTATCATTCTTTTGTTGCTTCCTTATCGCCGCTCTACTCTCATCATTGAGACTTCCTCACAATATTGGGCCTTGAGTCATTTCTGGGTAACAGGCAGGAAAAACTAGCGAGAGAGAAAAAAATTAAAAGAACTGCAGGTCAGGCAAACAGGATGAGTCTGAAAAGCTCACACTTTATTCAGCTTCTTTTTTAAAAAACTTACTGGTGCTGAAACTCTCGAAAAATAAAAGTTTGAACATTCCTTGAACGGAGATTGATGAGAAATGGCAACAGCTCTGTTTAGGTCAAACCATGAGGTTACGCTTGATCTTGTGATATGCTGAGATCTTGCCAGACGGGTTAGCGCTCGGCGTATTTTGTGACTGACTCTCAGCTACTACCACGTCAAATTTTAGCTAAACATCTGTCAAACTGATCGAGTTAGAACGTTTTTTGTGTTTGCTAATTCCAAATACCTGTGGGGGGCATTTTGAATTGGAGTCCACCCAAAAGTAAATCACTTCTAGATGTACATCCAATGATTAATTCCTGAATATTTCATTGAAATCTGTCTGATAGTTCATGAGATATTTTGCTAACAGTCAGACAGAGTTGAAAA
>NW_013952408.1:260239-270109 GCF_001266775.1 Austrofundulus limnaeus | reverse complement strand
AATAATAATAATAATAATGATAAAGATGCATAAATGCACCATGCAGGACAAACTAACCTGACCTGAGTCATGCTGACAACAGTAAACACAGACTGCAGGTGATATCAACAAGGAACATTTAATTTTTCTCCAAAATGGCAAATGAACTGCGGTCCCACTGTTGCCATCGTAACAGCAATAACCATGCAGTTCAAGTCATGAGCAAAAGAAATATCATCTATTTAATAAAGGTTATGTTTTTTTTTTTGTTCACTCTTTTCCATTAATGGTAATTATGACTGTCCCGCTCCCACAGTGGGTCACGGTAAACACTTGTCACAGGAGGATCAGCTTTCTTTGAATACAGGGTGAGTCAGGAGTGGATTATATTTTAGTTCTTTGTGTTCTTATTTTTAGACATTAAATAAAAAAAAAACCACAACAACTTCATTTTGAACAGCTTTCAGTGGTTTCAAGAGCTCTTTTATTTTTTTAGTTGTTGGTCTTGACTGTCGAGCAGTTATAAGTGCAGGGAGCTGGAGGCTACAGAACAACATCACATTAAAGGTACTCACTGCAAAGTCATGATGACCGGTACATAAATAAATAAATAAATAAATAAATAAATAAATAAATAAATAAATAAAAGACCACATAGGAAGAAACAAAATCCACACTTTTTTTCGACATGTCACGCTCGACTGATCTGATTGGTCCGTGCTGGGGCAACTTTGATTTGGTGTTCCGCAAAACCAAGTTGGACGTGCCGTTTGTGCCAGAGAGACCAACGCAACCACGTCGGCTGACTTGCAACAAACGCTGTTTGACGAATGGGATGCGACCAGGCTGGTGACCAAGCACGTGGAGCAAGAGCCAGGCTGTTGTGGCTGTGTATGGTTCTTCCACATTCTACCGAGGTTAATGCTAAATGAGTAAATTCTTAAGTTGACAACGTAGTTTGTTTCTTTTGACTTCAATCATCAGAGTCGATGGCAGAACGAGCTGTTAGGCAATGGCAGAGAGGATTTGTCTAATTTCGTGTGCGCAACCCACATACTCAGCTCTACTGCTCATCCCACAGACGCAAGTTCCTTACAAATGTGGCACCATTTCAAAGGGAAATTAACCGATTTATTGCCAAGAAGCATTGTTACAACAAAGCATAAACTACCAAACACAAATTTCCTCACTTTTTGTGCTATGTTTAGTTTACAATTATCTTTGTTTATGTGTGATTCCACAGTTTACAGTGAGAACCTTAGTCAGAGTAATGTAGGCAAACTTGATTTTCATTCATAAATGAGCTTGGGAAACTTCCACCATGAAATGAAAGAAGTTGGAAGTTTATATTCTCTGAGACAAACTTGTCAATCTGTTGCTCTTTGTTTTTGTTCTGTCTGTTTCATTAATTATACAGACTTCAAGGTTAGAAAACAAGACAGGTTTCACTAGCTGGTAAAAAAACATCATCTGAAAACAACGCTGCATCTGTTCTAAACTCATCAAAGTCATGAGATGACAGAGCATAAATTATGATTTAATCACAGCATATACAGTATGTCTTTCTTTAAAGTCATCAAATCAAAACGTTTGTTGCTTTTTTAATTGAAGTTTTTTTAGTATGTGTCATCATTTCCACTTAATGGAAAACCAGTCTGTCCTGAAAAAAAACGTTTTTTTTTACATAACTTAGATGAATTTTGACATCAAAAAGTAAGGAATCAGTATTCCGTTCACTTTTAGAGTAAAACCACAGAGGATTTTGCATCAGCAAAACCATTTGATTTTAACCTGAGCTGACAGTTTGTGCAGGATTCAGATCAAAGCTTTTAAAAACCTGTTTAATGAACAGGTATCTGGTAAATCAATACACAGCAACAGCAACCTGTTGAGCACTAACTGGTACAAATGTTTCCTCGGTTTTGAAAGCAAAACATACATGCTTAAAAATGGATCAACAAAACCGAAGCCAACCTCTTTCTTTTTGAGTCAAACTAGAAAGATAAATCTGCAAAGAAACAAAGGTGTTACAGCTGATTAGGTCTTTGAGTGGACAAGAGGGGCATATTTCACTTTTCAAGCTTTTGTGATCAAACCGACTTCCTGATTCTGATTTAATCATTTCCCATCTGTGTTGGAACAAAGGACACAACTGACAGCCTTACCAGCTGAGTGACTTCTGTGGTCTCAGAGGAGGAAACTGACACAGACTTGATAGGATTTTTAAATGAAAACAGAGACGGTGTCCTTGGAGGTAAGAGGCTTTGTCAAGAAGTTCGTGTTTGAATTAATGAAGAAGAAAACTACGGTTCCTGGGTGGTTTCTATCGGAGCCCTCACTAACTCACAGCAGAGTCTCCTTCTTATGCTAATGACAATTTTTGTCCCAGCAGAGAGATTTGACTTGAAATGATTTACTGGATTATCAGCAGGGACACATCCCTCGTGTTTACCAACGGTTTGATCGACTTATAAAAACAGATGCAACACCATTTGGAGACGTTCAGAAAACTTGCTCAGAAGATTGAAAGGTACAGAAATGACTCCTGAAAGGATATGAAAAGCTTAACGATTATTGAATAAATATTTGATCGACTTCCTTTTGCAGCCATTCATGCAACTACTGCATATAAACAGAGAAAGAGATTACTAGACTTTGCTAATTTCAGTAAATAACAACAACAAAAAAATCATTACTATTTCCACTTTGTCCCCCAATGGTTGCAACAAAGCTGAGAGACTAATGACACAATCTTCATAAAACATAATAAGGGTGGAGACAACTTTGTAGACATGTTTAAGATGTTTGCTAATAATAACATTATTAAAATGGTCTTGCTAAACTGTGCTTGTGATTGACTTACACTTTTGCCAACACCTGTAAAAAAAACAAAATCATGTTATAGTCAATTGAATGTCTGTCTAATGATATACAATGTTACATATTGGACATAAATGCCACTATATATATATATATATATATATGTGAAGAAATTTCCAGATAATAAAAGCAAAACAGTTCTGGCAATTTGCAAATCATTTTCTTGATTTATTCTTATTTATTTAGTCCCAAATTGTTTTTTATGTTAAAGGTACTAAAAGCATATTTGTTTTTCTATAACTGTTGTGAGTTAACAGTAACACATCACTTTTTTTTGGGTTTTCTATTCAAAAATGAAAGTCGTGACCACAGATATCTACAATAATTGCCTCATTGTGTTACAACAGCGACACCTAGCGGTCACTCTGAGAGTTGCGTGAAACTCAACCTTTTAGGAAATATTTAAAAGAATTATTAAATTGAGTGTTTTCCGTTGTGTTTATTGTACAAATAGCTTTACAGTGTTGTAAAGGCTCGTGGCAGGGAATGAATAAAAAGAATATTTAGGTTCACGCAGCACTGGCAGCCGTGTTGAGAAAATTGAAGGCAGCCTTTACTCCTTGGTCACATGCTAGTCAAACCCAATCAGCTGACATCACCCGCTTCTCCTTTTGATGCTCTTCCTCCTCCACTGGTAGCTAGCCGTCTTTCGAAACAAAGCTTTATCAGTCTCTTAGCCTGTCTGGCATCAAATTTTAGATTTGAGCCAAGCGTAAGCCGCTACTCTAGCAGGTTAGACCACCGGATATGCTGCTGGAGTGGATGATGAACGGACACGCAATTCTTTACACGGGGGTCACTTTGGCCTTCTGGAGCACCATACTAATCGTTGGTAAGGTTACAGATTCAAGAATAATTTTCTCATAACAGTCAAATCGGTTAATTAAATACGATATGTTTTAATACCTACCAAAAAAACTTAAGCTAGTCATCCACTCTCGTCTTGAGCTTTTAGAGTTTTTGCCTTTTGCAGCTACCAGTGGGACCTGGCTAAACCTTGGGACTAGCCTTGCGCTTGTTTTGCAAGCTAACTGCTTGGTGCTGTTGGTTTAATTTGCGAGTTAAATGTCCAAAATGTTTCAAGTGTTAGTAACTAGAGATCTAATGAACAGATTACTTTAATAAAAACATGTGTATGCGCTTATATGCGTGACAAGCTGCTGCTCAGTTTAGCATCCTGCTAGCCAGTTTTAGTTTCATGCTAAATGCTAGCTGCAGCTGAGAGCTAACATGTCAAAGTTCTCAGAGCAGTAGTTGTGGCGATTTAGGTCAAATTGTTTTAAATTCATAACGACGGAAGCCTTTCAGTGATGAAAGCTTTTTTAAGAGTTAAAGTTTTCCGTTAAATAAACAACGATAGCAGGCAAGGTATTTTTGGTTGCAACATAAGGTTTAGGAACTACAGCAGTTTTCACGTGAAGCTGAGACATCACACACATCTGCTCCAACTTATTCCACGATCTGTGTTATCAGCTCGGTGCAAGGCTCTAAGACTTCCTTAGTTTCTTTTACATTTTTCCTTTACTGAGCAAAAACCTTATTGTAATGAAGAGTTCTTCAGACTTCTCTCAGAATTTTGTTTTTAACTTTACAGACTTTAGTCACAGTGTGGATTCTCAGAAGCAAAGTGTTCAGCAATGATTATTATCTGTGACATTCATGTAACAGTCTTGTCTAAACCAAAAGCTATTGCTGTAAATTTGTTGACTTGGAAGCTGTCTTATTTTTTTATTATTTCTGCAGGTATCTGTTATACCATTTTTGACCTCGGATTTCGCTTCGATGTGGCATGGTGAGCACTGTTTCAGTCTTTTTTTTTTTTCTTATTGTAATTTGTCTCTTGGAGACTAAAAAAAACATACAGAAAAAGTGCCGAAGTATGGAAAATGGCTAGTTGTAACATTATGTACTCTGTTGCTGTAAGTTGACAAAATCTTCAGTTCCTAAGAAACCTTTAAGAAAAGTGGTGCTATACATTTAGCTGTTTTTGTTTTCTCAATAAGAATCCACAAGTATAAACAGCACGGTCATTATTTCACAGAAATATAACATTTTTTTAACCCCTCAGGTTCCTGACGGAGACGTCTCCTTTTATGTGGGCCAACCTGGGCATTAGTTTGGCCATCTCTCTGTCTGTGGTGGGAGCTGCCTGGTGAGTGCTCGACGAGAAACAAATGGACAGTCACACTCAGGCATCTTTTTATGTTTTGACAGAGGAATATTTACGCAATGTTTGAAAATAAATTGATTTGATTTATTGATTTAACAGGAAAAGATTACTAAAAATCAAGCCTGACTCAGCATTAATTGCTGTTTTACAGCAGGTTCCTGTTCTGCAGCATAAAACACTCAGCAATACAGCATCACAATCACATCATTATACACCATGGACACAAAGACAAACAAGCATACCAAATTTCAGGAAGGCAGCATTTGCAAAATAGGACGTCTAAATATGAGCACAACAAAAAGTGTCCAGCAGATGGCAGACAAGATTCTTCTTAAAGGGCTGTAGTTTTGAAATGGACTTTATGGTTTTGAGGAATGTCATTCCATGCTTTAGTATAAACATAGAAGAAGGACCTCTGGCCGTAACAGTTTTTAAAAGTTGGTAATATCAGTTGTCCTTTTGTAACAGATCTAGTTGAATGACCACTTCCAGAGTTTGATTTGGGCAACAATGAACAGAGAGTTCCATAATTGGCACCTTGGAAGGTCCTTTTTTAAAATCGTCAAATTTGTTTTAAAATATTGGATTCATCTCATCTAAAGTCCAAGTTTAAATTAATTTCAATAATGCAAAATTTTGTAACAGAAATCTCCACATGTGCTGTTGCAGAAAAAGCAGTCTCTAATTACACCACATTGGAATTATCATTTTACTGTGCACTCAAGCTTTCACTTTCTGATGCTTATTTAAACCTGAACTTATGAAAAAGAGGCAGAAATAAGTTCCTCTAAAGGTAAAAATTTAAATCTTTAATCTAAAAGATGGATTCTCTTATTTTTTTCAAATATAATTATTTTATATTACTAAGAATAATATTCTCTTTAATTCCAAATATTCAGTTCTTTTAACATTTCCTCCTTTATTTTTGGTTTATGTAAAATATACAGAGTTGGTGGTTTAAATGGATCATTCAGAACAATCTTCAGGAGCTTTTGCTACATTTGCCGTGTCTTGAATGTGTTTCTAAGTGAACTAATTGGATCACAGAAGTCGTGCGTTGTTGTGTGGGAAATTTGCTACAAATGCTAGTGACCAGCCTCAGGTCACTTTTAACTTTGGCTGAATAAAATGATCAACAGCCCTCTGGCTATGGCTCTTCTTAAAACTTTTATATCAGTTAACGGCTCCCTGATGTGAAAAATGTTGTACCAATTTTTTTTTTTTTTTCCAGGGGCATCTACATCACTGGATCGAGCATCATCGGCGGTGGTGTCAAGGCTCCACGGATCAAAACCAAAAATCTGGTCAGGTGGGTTTATTTAGAAAAAGTTTCAATATTCTATAAATTGTAATTACACCTAAATATAAAATGGAGAAATCTTTAGCTTTTTGCTTATGTGGCTTCCTCAGGGAGTCTAACTTTGAAATCAATATTTAAAAGATGTGCCTTTAGGTTTTTAGAGTTTTCAATTCACGCATCTCGCATTCAGAGCTGAATTCAAGAGGCTCTCTGTTTGTTTTCTGGGAGGAGCTTCTTTATTTTCCTTACTCTCTGTTTGTGTTTTTCTCCTCAGCATTATCTTCTGTGAAGCTGTTGCCATTTATGGGATCATCATGGCTATTGTTATCAGCAACATGGCTGAGGTAAATATCACTTTTTTCCTTTCTTTTTGTAAACTTGTACACGATAAAACAAGTTCTTGTCAATCTGGAAGCTAGCCATTATGACAGGTTGCTGCAAACTATCTGTGAGCCTTATGGGCAGCGTTACAAAGGCTTTGTTTTTCTGCCCTTTTTTTTAAATTGTGAGCTATAGCTCCAAAGCCTGAATTGCGTTACAGAGGCACAGTAGTTTGTCACTAAAAAGCCACTAAGAAAAGATTTGCTGTTTATTGAGATACGAGGAGGACCAAGAATCAATGTTTGCTGAGTTGGAGCACATCAACACTGTAAACCACTTAATTCACAAAAAAAGTGCAGATACTGTGGTTAAACTACGATTCTAAAGTCTTTAGACACTTTTAGCCAAAGCAGTAGCGGCTGGTGAACGATGTGACGACAAAAAACTAAAGAACAAAACTCTGATTACAGACAAGTAAACTGTTACGTCCATGAGTGTAACAAATATTTTTGATTTTACAAGTAATGCTACGTTTGTTTTTATTTCTAGTCTCAAATTAGCATGAATGTAAATTTGAACTGATATGAGCATTTTTTTACAAGAACAGAAATGTGCGTTAATTTTAGATGTAATCACCTGGTGTTCAATTGAAGTCTCCATTCTAACTGATTGACAGACCAACATTTTAAATCGTCCTTACTGCTAAAAAGAGATTGGAGAAAATCGGTGTCGTATTAGTTGGCGTGTGTTTCCTGTTCCTGTTTATAAAAGGGCCGGCCGCACTCGTTGACGCTCTGTACTAAGTAGCAAAGTTCGCTCACGTTCACCGCTTTTATTCCTCTCATTTTATAGAGCTTCAGTGGAACAACCCCTGAGACCATTGGAGCACGAAATTACCAAGCTGGTAAGAAAACAGACAAGTGGCTGAATTTTAAAGGAACCTGGAAAAAAACCCCTCTTTGTCTAAGTGGACAACTTTAGCAGAAAATTGCACCAAGACGTTCAGTCCTATATTTATTGTTGTCACATTAAGAAGCACATGCATTTCCTTTTTTTTTTCTTTTGGCAGTTCCACTGTTTTATAATAAGTCTCTTGACTCATTTTGTTCCCCTTTCCATCAGGTTACTCCATGTTTGGGGCTGGTCTGACTGTGGGCTTCTCCAACCTGTTCTGCGGGATCTGCGTCGGCATCGTCGGCAGCGGGGCAGCTCTGGCCGACGCCCAGAACGCGAGCCTCTTTGTCAAGATCCTCATCGTGGAAATCTTTGGCAGCGCAATTGGCCTGTTTGGTGTCATTGTAGCCATTCTGCAGGTAAATTTGATTTCCTCTTTTCCCTCACTTCCTGTTTTTTTTTCTTTTTTCTGATGGTGTTCATAGTGACAACTCTTTTTTTCTTTTTTCCCTCAGACTTCAAAAGTAAAGATGGGTGATTAGAAGATGTTCTCACTCTGAGAAGAAGACACTGCTGGAAAAATACGATGGATTATTGTGTACATATGTCGTAAATTATTTAAATGTCTATATTTACCTGGTTTTATTTTTAACTATCATTCAGGTGTGAGTGAGTTATTTTTAAAGGGGAAACATAGATGTTGTATAAAATGGGGGAAAAATGGTGAAATGTTGGATTTTCCTGTAAATTACTTCCCCTTCCTTCTCTCTTCAGATGAGCTAAATGATTGAACAAGTCTGAATCTGTAACTTTAAGCTGTGACAAAGTGATCATTTGCAGCTAAGTTAGCATCGATCTGACCACTCTTGTTGAATGGTAGGTAAAAATTACACAGGAATATGTGAAAATATTGTGTGTGTGCGTGTGTATGCTTGGTATTTGATTTTTTTCTTTTCTGTAAAGCATGAGAAGGTTGTTTATAGCCTGGTCTGTCAGATTTTGTTTCTGTATTTGCTCATTGCTAATTATCAAGTGGTCCCTAATTCACACAAACGGCCCACATACAGTATTTTTTATGTCTCTTCAGAGCTCTGGAGTTTAACATAAAAGTATTGTTCTGAAATTGTGAAACTTTGCCCAAAGTTGACCTCAAACATCAGGAAAATGTTCACAAATTGAAATGATAGGAAAGCTTAATGGTGACTACAGCATTTGTCTTTAACCTTCCCAAGCAGAAATAGTTATTTGACTTTAATTAAACAAGCTATTGAGCATTTCTGCCTTCTTATTGAGCTGTTTAATGTCACCATCTTAGGAACAAAGAAGTAAAGAGTTATTGGTTTATTTTAAACAGTTCCAAACTTCATCACCAAATTCACTTGTGCACATTTTTTTTATGTCTTTTACACAAAAGTTAGCTTTTGTTAATCCGTGTTTGATTTGTGTACATTATTTTAAATGCATAGCATTTTGTTGCAAGACGTCAACAGGTTATTGTTTACCAATTATTGATAACATTCCATAAATTGTGAAATTGAGGCGTCGGCGGGGAAATAAAACTTGAACGTTGGTGGATTGTTGTAACCTCACAGATGTGGTACGGTGGTGGTTCTTCAGTGTTTCAGGTCATTTTGTTTAATGGTGAAGTTTTATAAACTGTTTGGCTTCTAGGTTTCAGAGGAAAATGAACAAGGTGCGCAATGAGGGCGGATATTTTCATGCATTATTTCAGAGACATGACAGACCAGTTTTGTTTGTCTGATATTCCTTGTTTTTACTCCTTCATTTCCTCTTTTTTTATTTAATTTGACAAACATGTTTAAAGCATTAGACTTCCAAGATTTGGTAACCAAGGATGTGCATCAAACCCCAGACTTACAGTAATTTTTTAGATGGTGCCGTGTGTACGTTTATATGTTGACGTGATGGTGATCAGAAAATAATTCGTTTTCGATGACATGCAAGTCAAAAAACAAAATCAAATTCACTTTCTGGCTTCATAAATGTCCTTGAGAAAATAAAATGATTTCATCAACATCTCAGAGGTTTTATTCAATCATATTCCTTTTGTCTTTTCAGTCGAGTTAAAGCTTTTGTTGAAATGTAAACAGCTGGTATTCCGAGTCTTGCAGTGTTTCATTTTGACCACTAGATGGCGAAAGAGATTATAACATTTGTCATTGCTGGCGCTGAACAAGGAGGAATTTTGTTCCACTCAAAAAGTTTGTGTGTATATATATATATATATATATATGTGAAGAAATTTCCAGATAATAAAAGCAAAACAGTTCTGGCAATTTGCAAATCATTTTCTTGATTTATTCTT
>NW_013952408.1:259152-260194 GCF_001266775.1 Austrofundulus limnaeus | reverse complement strand
TATATATATAGATGAGAGCCTAATTACAATGATCTGAAAACTAAAAAACTAGACCGCCTTTCACAATAAATAAAAACAAACCAAATAGCAGCCCTTTGACTTGTACTTCCTTTATTAAAAAACAAAGTTGTCTTGATGTTATAGTAATTGCTACCCTGTCCTCGTTCTGCTTGATAATGATGGGTTATTGTACTTCCAGCTTCCCAAACGAGCGACATAAGGGGGGGGAAAAAAGCGAATTCCGAACGCACGGGCTTCCGTAGGCACCAACAGCAGAGGGACCTGCTCGCTGCCTGAGCCTGAAAGCATCCTCCTCTCTCCGCTTTCCTCTTTTCATCCTCACCAAAACACCGCGGGATGGACGGAAAATCAGGAGCGAAGTGTCTCCATTTCTCCCGGTTTGCGGCGGAGCCTCGGTACGAGTCACGTTAGCGTTTTTAGCTTGCGTAATGCTTGCTCGACATGAGGCTGTTTTCCCTGATGAGGAGGAGACAAAATAGCCTGTCATAGTTATCCTGAACAGAGACGAGCTGGGCTGAGCTGCTTGTTTGCTTTTTTCCCCCTTTATTGTTACTTTGTTTTGTCTTTTTTTCCTTTTATTTCTCTTGTGATGCGGAGAGTCGTCGGTCCTCCAGCGGAGTAGATGCACAGATAGAAGTAATCCGCCTCGCAACATAAAGGTAGGTGCACTGTATCAGCACGCTTCCTGGGATGCTTTGTTTTATCCAGCACCTTGTTTTTGCTTTCCCTAAAGCGTTTATCCTGCAGCTTGTATCATTTTGCAGTTGTGTATATTGTAAAGATTTGATTGCCTGCTTTGCACCCACACACAAACCCTTTATTTGTTTTTGTCATCATGCACATTTCCACGAATTAGCAGCATCCTTACACCCGCCATACTAGGCTTCCCTCAGCCTTCTTCCACCGTTCTAATGTAAAATCAACACAGGGAGCTGCAAAGATGGAATAGCTAGATTGATTGATTGATTGATTGATTGGTTGATTTATTTATTTATTTATTTATTTATTTATTTATTTATTT
>NW_013952408.1:236380-259107 GCF_001266775.1 Austrofundulus limnaeus | reverse complement strand
GTTATTAAGAATGATCCTGCATCTACTGTGGAAATGCAGTTTCCCAGAGTTGCAGCTGCTGCCATTAAAGAGCCATTGGCTGCTGTGCATAAACCTCAGCATCTCATGTGTAATGGTCCAGGAGGAGCACACCGAGAGCAAAGAGCACCAGCGTGTTCCTACTGGACTGAATGCGCAAGGAGACGAGGATAAAAATGATGCATCTTCATCCCAAAAGCTTAACCCAACCAGGCGTTTACACAGAAGCTCTGCACCTAGACCGTAATCCCATCCGACATTCCTCTCATATCTGACACAGTCTCTCTTTACGGCTGCTGTTGTACAGGCGGAAAATAGCAACTGGACTGGAACTGCCTCTTGTTCTTTTTTTTATTTATTCCTTTTTTTCCTCACAAAGCATTAGATCGGGTGAAATGCATTCAAGAATTTGGGTTTTGATGCTGTATACTTAGAGAACTGTCCCTGTCCCACATTATTTTTATAATTTATACGTCTGAAGATATTTTTGTGCAGTCTGGGAAATATTGATAGAACTGTAGAGGTAAGTTCAAGACAAAATTTTCAAAGTAGCCCTGATTTTTACACTTTTTGACACTTTTTTATGCGTGCCAGCTGTATATGGTTTCATCAGTTCAGTTTTGGTTGCCTGGATTTAGTAAAGCAATCAGTTTTTAACATTCTGGCACAAAAATCCAAAACAAATCTGAAGCCAAATATCTGGTGATTATGGTTAGATGTTATATAATTATAGTCGAAGACATGATTTTTAGCATTAACCTTGAATTCTGAGTTTGTGTCTGGGAGAATAGTAAAAAAAAATGTATATTTTATACTTGGAAGGCGTCTTCGACTACTTGTGTTTCTCATGTTTTGAGAAATTAGGATCAATAATTGATTTTTTTTTAAAGAAGTCAGTCACGTTTTAGAAAATGTGTCCACCTCATCTCCATTTCAATACAATGAAGTGTTATAGTGTTGTTTGTAGCAGAAAAAATATTAAGGTGATTCAGTTTAAACATCATAAATTATTCAAAACTATAAAATAATAAAAGGCCTATCAATCCTGACAGGAATGAATATCTCCTGCTATCGTTCAGGCCAGATGTTTAGACTAAAATCATGTCATGTTGAGAGAAGCTATAGTCATTTTGGTTAAACTTAGAGATTATATGTGCAGACTCGTGAGATGTTTTGTATGTTCTTGGAGTATTTGTTCTGAATGACTCAACTACGACCGCACTAAATTTCATCTCAGAATTTTAACTTTTTTGAGCTATAAATTTTTGTTTAATGTGGCAGCCATCTTGGATTGGGTTGACTGTAGAGAGACAGCAGGTGATTAGACTGAGAGTTTCATTAAAACTTGTCATTTTTCATGAGATATTTTGCTAATAAACAGGGTTAAGTTAAAGTTGGGGGAGGTTTTATGCAGAGTTGACTTTTTTGAGCTTTGTATCATGTTAAAATATAATTCTTTCATCAAAAACATTGATGAAAAAATTAGTGTTGCTTTGATGCATGTTTGAGAAATCCATGAATCTCCTATAGTAATGGTTTGGAGCTGCCTAAACACTTGCTGGTACAAAAAAAAAGCGTCCATTTACCCAAAGCTCCTCCCTGGAGCTCAGTCCCCAGCTGAGCCCCTGCCCCACAGAGCCCACCCCCTCGCCCACACAGCTCCACCAGACTAGCAAAACATATCTTTAAAATGGTGGATGTTCTTGATTTCATAGCAAAACATAGCTTCATAATCTATATTTATAGTTTCGTTGCAAAAGGTAGCTTAACGTTGACATCTTATAAGAGCCTCTGTAGTCGCTCAGGTTCTTCAGAAAACGGACTTTCCGGGTCTGACGTGGGATCATTCAAGTATGGTTCAACTGTATCCCCAGATGTCGTGTTCCAAAACTGATATTATACAATGTTGCTTTATTTTTACAACAAACTACAATGCTCCTACGAAACTTTGTAAATGGCGTGAAGCACTGTTGTGAATGCGTGCTGAAGTGGGAGCGTTGGAAATGGTAGGAGGTTCTTAAAGCGGCTACTTTCAAGGCATTTAGATTGGACTATGTTGAAAAGTCTATTTTTTTTTTGTCTATATACAGTATTTTTACAACGGAAGGTAACATAGTTACTTGATTGTGGTTTAGAATTGACTTTGTACCTGGACAGTCAATGCATTCTCATGCCCCCTGCGTCAACATATTGACGCTTGGTCAGGTAGCCGTCTGCGTCAGCTTTCAGACGCACCGGGTAGCCCCCCGGGCATCCGTTCTTTACGAGATGAGTCGGAGGAGGATGAGTGCGTTGTCATATTTTTTTTACAAGAGTAGGAAATGTGCGAAACTAACCATCCCAGACCCTAAATTTAACTTCTATTAGCCCTATACAGCTTATCCCTGACCCCAGACCCTAAAATTAACCATTAACCCTGATCCCTCATATTAACCATTTTTTTAAATGTAGAGAATGCACGAGAACTAACCATCCCAGAGCCTAAATTTAACCTATATTAGATATATACAGCCTTTCCTATGGGGGCAGCTGTGGTAGAGTGGTTAGGGGAGTCGTCCTGGAACTGGAAGGTCACTGGTTCGATCCCCCGTTCAGCCGTCTCAGTCGTTGTGTCCTTGGGCAAGACACTTTACCCACCTTGCCTACTGATGGTGGTCAGAGGGTCCGGTGGCACCGGTGCATGGCAGCCCCACCTCTGTCAGTGTGCCCCAGGGCAGCTGTGGCTACAGTGTAGTTTGCCATCATCAGTGTGTGAWTGTGTGTGTGAATGGGTGAATGTCTGTTAGTGTAAAGCGCTTTGGGGTCCGGAGGGTCTTGAAAAGTGCTCTATAAGTTCAGTACTATTTACCATTTCAGTACCATATCCCTGACCCCAGTATCTCAAATTAACCATTAATCCTGATCCCTCATGTTAACCTCAGATCCCCCACCCAAAGACCCCTAAGTAACGCAACCCGGAAAAGCTGGCGCATCAAAATTGGAAGCATATGGTCCCTGCCCAAGCAAGAGAATGTGCTTGGACAATACATAATGTCAAGGTTTTAAGGAAGCGTGAGATAATTTGCTGATGACACATACTACACTCGCACACAAGCTTAGATGAAAACATTATCGCTCTACCTCTGCCTTCAGCAGTTACTTGTCTACGTCCTCACACATGATTTCCTGTGATGTAGAACTGCGTGTCCATCCCGTTGTCCTGAAGCTTCTGACATTTCCCTCTCAGACTGGATGAAGGTCTGCTCTGTTTCCACAGATTGACAGCCCTTACTTTTTCCACTTAAAATATTTTAAATGTCACAGTAAAAAAAAAGAAAAAATGAAGATGGCTGAATCTATGTTTCTGCTTTGGATTCAGGTCCAGCCTCATTACTCAGTGGGAATAGAGAGCGGTTGTTATTGTCAGTAAGTGGACTCCAGATTCTTTCATTGACTGCTGATTTAAGCTGTAGTGTCTCACTGTTTGGGTGAGCCGTTTCCCAGATAACAGGGAGGCATCGTTTGACCATGTTTTTTTTATTTTTCCTTATCTGTGGCTCACGGCGTTGGGATGTTTAATTACAGGTGGCGGGGGTTGTTTTATTGTTGATCCGCCTCATCTGGAAATAAAAGGTCACAGGTTTAGTCACAGCGAAACAAACACCACCCTGGCTTCAGACTTAGCCGAAAATCATTTCACAATGTAATTACATGGACACATGGTTGCCTGGATACTTGACAGGTATGAAGGTGGACGTAATGCAGACGCTGCATGAACTCGCACAAAACGCACGAACAGGAGCGTTCAGCTTTTCACTGTCTCCTCGGTTTTTGATGAGAGGTCACAGCAGAGGGTTTGGGCCCGCAGCAAAAAGGAGAAGTTGGACAATAATGTTTTAGCCCCTGTGTGTGATATCAATGTATTTTATATAGATTTTAATAAAAATTTCAGAAACTGATTAACATTTGGAGTTAACCCAATTCAAGATGCTCCCCATAGAAAACACAGAGAGTTCGAATTACGTCAGTTTTACAGATATTGTGCTGTGTTTTTGTTACCTCTCTTTCTGATTGGCTACACGTCATCTAGGCTGCAAGCTCGTTTGTCCTGGAAGAACACCACACACTCTGGGACAATCCAACATGCTGAATATTCCAGATTTGCAGTTAGAGTTAGCAAAATATATCATGAACCTCTGGACCAGGGCTATTCAGCTAAACTGCTCCGGGGGCCACAGCTACTGCAGGCCAGTTGCTGAGGGGCCGAACATCCAGCAATTAAAGTTATTATGTAAATAAATATTGTAGTGGTCACCTCGAGGTGGAATAAACCGTTCCACCTGTCTTTGAGCCTGATCTCAGAAGACCTCCTTGAAAGACACAGAACTCTGTTCGAGTTAAAGTCATATGTTTTCTTAAACAGTAAAGAGACATTTTATTTTATTTTATTTTATTTAATCAAGATAATAAACAAAATAATAATGTTCTTCATATTTTTGATTTATATTTTCTCTTAACTAAAATTTATCATTTTATAAATTAAGGTTACATACTTAAATGAATGACAAGCTATTTTCTTGCATTTTAATAAAGAAAAAGAAAAACACACACACAAAGAATATTGTTCCAATGTTCCTTTATTTGTTTTACACAAATCTTTGTTTAATCAACTGTTATTTGACTATAAGGTGGTTATGTGTTTTTCTGTTTTATTTTTCAATTTAACAAAAACAAAAACTATGATCTAGTTCACTATGTTTTACTATGAAATATATATGGTTATGAAAGTAGTGATAATTATCAAAAACTAAAATAACACAATATGCCTTCTATTTGACATAATATTTTGACACCTCTGACTTGCCAAATTTAACCAATTTTATTTTCACTTTCATAGTTTTATCATCAGCTGCTTGTAATTTTAACTGTCTTGAGTGTGCATAGAAATGTTTTTTTTACCAGCTTCTATCCAAGATTCTTACGTTTCTGTAGATACCAAACATGTCTATGTTTAACTAAAAGAAGTTCGAGTAATTAAAGTAAAAAAGCTGGGGTTTGGGCTGAAGAGATGAATGAACCAATTGGCGGGCCAGACTTTGGTCACTCGTGGGCCGGATGTGGCCCGTGGACCACCAGTTGAATAGCCCTAGTCTAGACCACTAGATTGGTTTTCAAACTTTTTAGCTTCCTGCCCACAAAATAACCAGTACAGAAACTTGTGACTCCACATTTTACTGGTTTACGTAAGCAAACTCTGCTAAAAACCCTGTCAAACATTGGCATAATACCAATAAAAACCAGACTAGTAGCTATGATACTACATGATTCATTCATTTATGGTTTTATAAATATTCTTTTTTGGCAACAATTATGCTGAAAATATCCCATTAGCCATTTATTTGCATTTAAACTGATGTCTGGAAATCATAAGGGGACCCTCACAGAGGGGTCCCGACCCCAACGTTTGGAACCACTTCATTGGACTGATTTTAATGACATTCTTATAAAGCATTTATTGGCTGTATATATCGACGTCTGATAACCTTGAAATTCTTCCCAGTAGTTGTATCTTGTACAGTGTACGTCGTGTCATTGTGTTTCCATCAGTCTAATGTGAACCCTGTTGTCAGGATCTGTGGAGTCTTTTCTCTGTCTGAGGGAGAGCAGCAGCTAAAAATAATCACGCCAAACACGAGACGCTGAACTTTTCCCACCTCTCATGAATCTCAGTGAAACTAAGCTGCGAGGAGCAAACAGCTTGTTTCACGTTGCGTTTTTTTTTTCCTCAGGTACGTCCATAGCCGGTCCCAGTCCCAGCGGCAGTGGCGGCAGATGCCAAAAAAAAAAAAAAAAAAAAAAAAATCCTCTGATTGCTCTTTCATGTTGGGATTTGTTGTCATGGGAACTAAGCAGGCCATTCTCTGAGTTAC
Organism: Austrofundulus limnaeus; assembly: GCF_001266775.1. Classification (NCBI taxonomy): domain Eukaryota; kingdom Metazoa; phylum Chordata; class Actinopteri; order Cyprinodontiformes; family Rivulidae; genus Austrofundulus; species Austrofundulus limnaeus. Next base: position 253,180 of record NW_013952408.1, on the reverse strand, counting down.
CCAGGGGATGAGTTCAGGAAAGAAACACCTGCATGTGTGCATGTGTGTGTGTGTGTGTGTGAGAGAGAGGGAGGTGTGGGGGTGTCTGCCAAATACCACTTAGAGCCAAAAGGAGAACTGTGATGTTTAAGGGAACATTGACTAAGGTCGTTACACTGTTCCACACTGTTCACCACAATGTACGAAGTTTTAATATTATTAGAGCTGTTTGTATCGTCACGCTGCTCCCTGAGAGGCTCGTGTTTCTCATGTTACCCTGGTAACTCAGACAGCAGATCTATTGTTATAAATAATGTGACAAAAGCTTAGAACAACACATTAATCTAAAGGAGTCCAGTGACCACTCTTAACAACTGTTTATGTCAGCTAAATCATTTCCTTTATTATTTTATTCTAATAAATATCATTAGATTACATCAATTATTTAAAAAAAATATGACCACCTGCTTTATTTTGAGTTGTTTTTTGTTAGATCACCCAAGCAGCTCTGACTGTTCAGGATACGAATAAAGAACATTTTGTGAAGTTTGTGTTTTGGACCTGTGGATTGTGGAGCAGGGTTTAATTCACACAAATGCTTTTTGTTCCCCTCAGATTTGTATTTAAAGAGATAATAGATAACATACAGAGTAGGGATGCAAGTTATCGATTAATGGATTAATCTAAAGTTGATTGATCTTATTGATCGACTAACGATTAATTGATAAGCATCCATTTTCCTAAAAACCTGCCATTTCTCTTGAATCAAGGGTATTTCTTCGACATGAAGGGGCTAATTTTTTACACACAAATAAAAAAAGTACAATATATTATATTTTATAAAATTTATTGTGCAAGCTATGTGAATAAACAGACTGAATAAACAGAAAATTGTGGCTTTCTCACACATTATTAAACTTGGACATATTTATTAAATATAACAAAACAGGAATCTATTAGTCCTGATGCATCTCAGTAATCCAGGTAGAAAAAATAAAAAAGAAAAAATAAGTAGGTCCTCTGGATGGGTAGTGAAACGTTTAGTCTCTCCTCCAAGAGACTTCCTCAGTCTGATGAGTTTCAGGTGAACTCAGCCTTATAAGCACTGCCTCCACCTGGACAAACAGGTTAGTCACATGCAAAAGAGGGCCATCGCCTAGCAATAGCTCTATTTAGACACATGCTATCAAGCCTATTGTTAACTTTAGCTTGTGCTGGTTTCTTCTGGTTTTGAAGTATTTTCTCTCTACCAACAGTGGCTTTTCATGCATTTGTTAAATTAGCCAGAACCGTCTCAGTAGCAAAAGTTTTCTCCACTGAGGCTACAAGTAAAAAGTATTCTTTACTTGATAGTGGTGTTTTTTTATTATTTTTTATTTTTTTCGCAGGCAAACTAAATTTGCAAATGTGGAAAATTGCTTTGTTTTTTTCCAATTTTGTTCAGTTTAATTTATTTCACCAAGCTCTGTTACCCGTGGCAAGTTGGGAAATTAAAAAAAAAAAAAAACGTAAATATAGTCTTCTCAGTCTCACTATTAGGTTTTCACTGATTCTACATTTTGAACATAATGACTGCAGGCGATCTTTTCACAGCATGTTGATTCCTTCATTGTAATGAGAACAAAAGCTGTTATTGAAATGAAGATTGAATGAAATAATATCTAAGGACACAGGCATCAATTTGAAATCCTAACTGGGCAGCTGTGGCCTGAAGCCAGATTCCCCACTGATGCCAAGAAAAGACACTTGTTTAAGTAAACTATCTTTAAAAACACTCACCAAATCCTCATCTTACTCCTTCTGTCCCCAGCCCCGCTCTCAGAGAAGCCTTCCTTCTGCTGCAGCTTTTCATTTATTTCTTTGCTCTGTTGCCAAATGAGCAGCTGGATCAGAGAAGAAGTGGAATGAGACGGAGCGAAAGAGGACTGAAAGAGATGTTTACTCTGTAGCTTGTGGATGGTTACCACAGACAGGACATTATTGTTTCTGCAATAATGTGGGTGCATCCTGCCTGCTGAGAAACAGCAGCCGCAACTGTGAGAGCGAACTCTTCCAAGTGTTATTTTATTTTTTTTAGTCGGCATTAACATGATACTTTTCTGATGTCAAACACTTCTCCACACAGCGATGTCTCCTTGATTCCTCTGCTGCTTGTTAGTTTTCTCACAGTGAAGACTCTTTGCAAACACCTGTGTAAAGTGGACCTTTGAAACAAAGGAGGACACTTGTTTTGGATGAGAGAAAACAGGGAGAAGAAGGAGGAGCAACAAGAAATCAACTTTTAAAACTCTTCAAATCTGAGACAGCTGAGAGTCTGTTTAATACTGGCAACGGAAGACGTGAGTGGTCTCAAGAACACTTAAGTTTTGTTCTGATTTGTATTTTGCATTGAAAGCCTTCGGCTTCTGTGAAGTTAAAGGGAAAAAACGTGCACAAGAGCCACTCTATGTAAGTTGTCTATGTTTGTGTTGGTAGGAGAAACAATCAGCTGGTGTTAGCTGCCACTGCTAATGGTGGTATCTGGGCTGCCTGAACTATTCCTTGACAATTATAGCCCAGTGAAATACTACGGTTTGTTGCAACCTTTGGACCCACGATAGAACAAGATGATCTTATGTCGAAAATAAACTGTCAGCCTTTTTCACGGCTGTGTCCAAATTCAGGGGCTGCGTCCTTTGAAGGTTACGTCACAGCGATGCGTGAAAGGCTGTCCAAATTCCAAGGCTCCTCCAGTTGTCTACCTTTTCACCCGATTTTGAGAGTGTTTCCTTCACAGCCCACCCTATCCCAAGATGCATTGACCAGGAGGTTGTTGCTTGTAATGCTGGGCAAAGTGAGAAACATGAATACAGTTTTAAATAAATATCTGGTGGTACAAAAATTCAAAGTTTAAAGCGGTTGTGTTGAAAGGCTATTGTTTTTTAATATTACAGAAATCATCGCTCATACTGTGGGGTTCCTTCTTCAAGTATTGCTTCTAAACTAATTTTGTTAATTTACAACATTAATATATTATTTCACTTATTTCAATTTATTTTCGATCTTCATTGGTTTTGTTAAGCATCGTCCTGTTTGCTAGGTGACAGGACATCTGCTTGGGTAAAGGTGAGAATAAAGCTGAAGGCTAGACCGTCCAAATTCACAGCCACTTTTTTCTGGACTTCCTGGTCGACAAAGGACCTGGCTTATGTAGACCGGGTAGACCGGGTCCATCGAAGCACTCAGCCCCTGAATTTGGACACCAGCCCATACTTTACAACAGGACTTAAAGCAAAAGGGTTTAGTTTGAAGTTGATTTTTGGTGCATCAAGATGCTTTGCTATTGGTTGTATAATTGCATCACAGCCCCTCAAATCATAATCAAATCAAATTCAAGGTGCCTGAAGATTTCCACGGCTATATCCTAATAGGAGACACAATATCATGCTGAATAACACAAAGTTGTACCTTTAAAGGAATTGAGCCCAAATTGAAATACGATTCTAAACAAAGAAAGCAAATTATAACAGGTTGCTTGGTCTCTCTGTCAATAATGATGTACTTACTTTACTTACTTCTGTTTGTTAGCTTAAGGCTTATTATGCATGAAGTCCTGTTTTGCATGGCTTTGCTGTTGACGGTTTTAGTTTTCATTTTTCTATTATAGCAAAGAGCCAAGTTGCAAATCTAGTTACATGAGAAGTGTGATTCTAACGATTGCGATGATGGATCACTTAGTCCAATAGATGAATTGGGATGTGATTTTCTGTAGCATCGCCATGAAGCTGACATCGTTTAAACTCCACATTACTGGAACAGAAAAAGGATCTTTCAGAATATGACTTTCAAAGTATAAAAACAAAATAATTATTATTATTCTGTGTGCTTTTACCCAGAAGCAACAGCTAAGATAACATTAGGGCCAGACAGGGTCGCTCCAGTTCACCCCACTTCCTCTACATCCATCAATTCTCTCATTTCCAATAATCAGAGGCTCCTTAGATGATCTCTCATCCTTACGCCTAATCTGTCTCATTGTGTCAGATTAACATGTAGAAATACAAGTCTAAATATTACATCAGCCAGCAGAGAACACTTAGTGGCACACAGTGTAAATCATAAAGACAATCTGGACACAAACCTGCCCTCAGGCACAAGAGCTGCTGGGTTGTAGTCTGCAAGTCTTGACAGCCAGAAGCGATTCTTGTTCATTGATCATGCAATAATACCTTTGCCTTAAGTCATCAGGGCCATTTAGCAGGGCAAACACAAGTTTACCACTGAAAAGCCTTCAGCTGCAAGTCGAACATAGGGAATCTCTTTTTTATCACATATTCAGTTGAAAGACTAGGATGAGTACAGGCGTAGCTCAAATTCCACATAATTAAAAAGCTAATACTGTGTCAACACATTCAGCTTCTGTACCGTCCTGGACCTTTATGTGCTGTCGTCACTTACAGGACATGTTTGCCTCTGATGTGTTTTCATCATGGGGATGCGTGACCTTCCTCTGAATGAAACCGGTTTGTGAAGTCGGAAAGGTCAGTGCTGTCGTGGCAGGTGTGGACTGGCTGATTCATCGTGTCGTCATTTGTCTCTATGACGGCGAGGCTTTACGCTCGCTCACTACATCATGCTCTCAGTGCTTCAAAGCAAACTGTGTCTGAATGGCGCATTAATCATGTGTTATAGGTGAACTGAGCTTTATGGTTGCAGACAGAAAACACATTTTGTCATTATTTATTTTGTATTAGTGAGTTGAGGTATTATTATGTGAAAAAAGTCTTGAAATATAATTGTTTGACATTTAGCGCAATATAATTAATTTTATGTTTTGCTGGGAATTGGAAATGTGTGATTGTCTTGTCTGGAAGGTAAATGTGAAACAACACAACTTGTCTTCAGATGGTTTAACTTGCTGAAAATCCTGTTCTGTAAACACTCAAAAGTATTAGACGTTTGTTAATTTAATTCCGATGTTATAATCAAGAGTTTGGCTATGGCCTTTTATACCCAAAGATGGGCACTTTTAGGCCTTGGAAGCAAAGAAATCTTTTTATTTGTTGTTACTAAAAGTATTCTCTGTCCATTTGAAAATGCAAAGGTGGCATTTCAAGACTTTTTGTTGTTATGGAGCCCATTTTCAAAAGCTACTGTATACTCACTAGGGCTGAATTATACTAGAACAAACTGACATTGTGATTTTTTTCTAACCCTGTGATACTGTATATATTGTGGATGTGGAAAAATAGAGGAAATTTTAACTGATAACTTGAGTAACATTTTAAGTTATGTTGCCATCTTCTTGACAATGAAGCAACACGTCAAAATAAAAGCAGAGACTGTTTAGTGCAATGCCTTTTGGTTTAGTCCCTAGATAACATTTTGATTTAACTTGCCTCCTACATCGCAGGACCTGTAATGGGACTATTGGGCACACGTACATTTCAATGACAATGCTCAAACGATATATCATGCAGCTCTAATGTTCAAAACTGCCCAGAAACACAAGTTCTTGAAGAAATGTTGATGTGAATTACACATACTCAGAAGACAATATTAGACTTTACTGTCTAAAAGAAGACATTTGAACACTTTCCTTGTTATTCAAAAAGAAAAAATAAGTAGGTCCTCTGGATGGGTTCTTCTTTAGTGAAACGTTTCATCTCCTCCGAGAGACTTCTTCAGCCTGATGAGTTTCAGGTGAACTCAGCCTTATAAGCACTGCCTCCACATGGTGGACAAACAGGTTAGTCACATGCAAAAGAGGGCCATCACCTAACAATAGGCTTGATTAGCTCTATTTAGTCACATGCAAAAGAGGGCCATCGCCTAACAATAGGCTTGCTTAGGCACCATAAGCGGGTCACGTGATGGGGCACATGACCCTCTATGAACAATAGAGCTAATCAAGCCTATTGTTAGGCGATGGCCCTCTTTTGCATGTGATTAAATAGAGCTAATAAAGCCTATTGTTAGGCGATGGCCCTCTTTTGCATGTGACTAACCTGTTTGTCCACCATGTGGAGGCAGTGCTTATAAGGCTGATTTCACCTGAAACTCATCAGACTGAAGAAGTCTCTTGGAGGAGAGACAAAACGTTTCACTAAAGAAGAACCCGTTCAGAGGACCTACTTATTTTTTTCTTTTTGATTTTTTCTACCTGGATTACTGAGATGCATCAGAACATTTCCTTGTTATTGTTTTATGAAATTAAAACTGATTACTGAGGATAAAATAAATCTGATGTATATTGACTTTTTTGTGACTGAACCATGTTTCACCTACTTCATGCTGAAACAGTAGAAGAGTAGGTCATTTTCTCAACTCCTGCTCAGTATTATATATTGTTATCATCATATCAAGCTTCTTAGTGATATGACCTAGATCTTTCACAGTGACAATGTGCAGTATCCTCTCTTCCTCCCCCTTTTTCTATGTCAGATTTCAAGCGAGTATAATCATCAAAGACCCCAACCATGGTATTATTCTGTAAAAAGCCCTTTTTGTTGATGTTTGATCAGTAGCAGCACATCTGACTTAAGTTTAAAGCTATAATTAAGGCTAATATGTTTTACAAACCTCCCTTCTTTTTTTAAACAAATCTCATTGTTTGTAGTTTGACGTAGTTTCAGCTGCTGTTCCTTTTAGTCGACTCGCGCTCTTGAGGCTAGCAGTGCCAAACCAAAGATAACTTTTCTCCATCCCACTGTGCTCCGGCTGTTTTGTGGAAGATGAACTTGCCTACAGCAAGATGTACTGGCGCCATGAGAGCGCTCCGAGGCTCTACAGTATCAAGTGTGGCATGGCTAATGCATTTTTCATTTGACTGGGAGGCCTGGCTTGTAGTGAAAAACGCAGGAGGCCTAGAGCTCAAGAGACACAGCGAAGAAGGGAAAGAGGAGAAAGAGTGGAGGAGCTGCTCAGGCTGTGATCTTCATCCAGCTAAGGAGTATTATTTTCCCTTCACGCTCAGATTTACTTTCTGAATATTCTGCTCTGAGATGGAATCAGAATGCAGCATTTTTATTGCCATTTGAGGGAAGCAGAAACAAGCTGTGAACACAACACGGATATGTTTTTACCTTTCAGATTGGCATGGCGAGCTTGTTAGCAAACACTTGCTCATTAGCCCAGCTGGTACGTAATTAGCATTTGCTAAGAGACGTTTAAGGTAATTTGATGAATATGGGTGCAACGTTTGCTTTCGCTGATTTATTATCTCTGTTTAGAATTAGTTTGGCTCTGAACCAACTTTTGACCTCTTACCTTAAGACAATTGTTATTCTAAGCAAAACAAATATAGCAACAAGATTCAGACGGCTTGTCCAGGAATTTAAATTTATTTAGATATATTATATTGGTATTTTTGTATGTATATATTGCTATTTATTAAAGTTCAAGTTATTACACTTATATTTAAAGGGCCAGGTATGGCCAAGCTTAGCTAGCTGTGGTTGAGAGTAATTGTATAAAAATGACAAAGGCATTGTAAGATTTTCACCTCATTCCCAAAAGTAACCAAAGCAAACCCATTTAAAAAAGGTTAAATTAAATCATAGTAAGTATGATTTATTAATTGAAAAAAAAAAGATAATGCTAAATTTCTGTGTGTTGTAAAATTTGGAAATCTCCAGGACTAGCAGCTATGTTAAAGGTAAAATTGAGATCACACACAATGTTCAATTAATAGTTAAATGAATTTCTCATTTTGGAATACAGAACAAAATCTTGTCATCTAATAGATGTTTTGAAAGAAAGGGTCAGTTTATGAGAACAAAACTATTTTTTCTTTAATTCTTCACCACCAAAAATTTAAAAAAGCTGTTGCCATCTGAGGATGTAAAAAGGGGTCTGCATAAACAGGTTATCACGAGCAACATCCAACCAAATGTGATGAGTGGTGTAATCCAGTGTTAATAGAAAAAGATTGATGGAGGCAGTTTTCAGGGTTTCACATGGGACTAGAAATGAGAGACATCCAGCTGCTGTTTTCCTCATCTGTTGGTTCAGATGTGTGGATAAAAGAAACTAAACAAGACGTGCAGCCTAAGGGCTCTGCTGAGAACATCTGCTGAAGAAGGAAGAATGGATGACTTTGCATTGTGTGCGAGTTTATATGTGCTTAAGTGTTTTTTATTTAGAATTTACAAAGAAATTCTGGACATTTTTGATTGATTCTCACGTCCTGCTGCACTTTTCTTTTGGGTTGATGATTGTTAATACTTAGTGATAGTTTCATATAACAGTGATAGGATTATATGGATTGTGTCCATAGGGCTTTTAGAAAACATAAAAGTATGTTTTTAGGAAAAGAGGCTTTAACTTTTAGCTTTTTGTACTGAATGAACAGAGTTAAAAAGATCTGTCAGTGTTACCTTATGATCAAACGTAGTTTTTGCATCTGTTTCTGATTGACAGTTTTCACTTAGTCCTTACCTCATTCCTCATTTATGCTTCAGCGCTGTGACCCAAGGCGAATGTCCATCACACTAAGATGCCCTTGAGCATGACATTCTCTGTAGCCGCCCTCTGAGACGAAATGAAAACTGTCCTACGTTTTTTTGTTTTTTTTTTTCTTCCTGCAGAATCCAACTGTGAAAGTAATTTTGTGTTGGTTGGTGCGTTGTGTTATCTGCCTGAGACTCACCTGCTAGGAAGGCAGCCTGAGGCAATCAGAGGTGTGATTGATTGAGGAACAGGTAAAAGTTGCAGCAACGAACTGTGATGCAACTTGTGTCTAGAGGATCACGCTGAAGGTGTTTTGTTGTGATTCACGCAATCAGTGAAATGTGTTTTTGTCGTTAATCAGCAGTAAAAAAACAAACAATCACAGTGAAGTTAAAGTCCTGTGCGTGACAGCCGAATCATCTAGATTTATTCAAAACACGGATGCTTTCAAGCATCGCTGGGCCTAAATTAAAGTAAAAACTTTTAGAGTTTAGATTGGGCCAAAAAAAATCTGATCCCTCTCGTCCTGAGCCCATAGACGTTACGTCAGAGTCCGATCCAACCCAGCTAATTAACTCTAATTAGAAGCCATAGCCCGAAGTAAACCCAATACATTATTTTTAATTAGCTTTTAGTGCTTTTGTTTTATAGACCACCATTTGAGTTTTTTAAAGCAAATCGGATAGGAGCATGTGAAAAGATGTGCAAATAACTTCTAGTTAGCGAGAGGACAGAAGGACAGATGATGATGATTTATCCTCCGCGACTAGGGTTGGGCATAATCGTATCGTGTGCAATTAATTGTCAGAAAAACATTAATCGATTAGTTTTTGGCACTTGACGATTAATATGATAAATGCCACCAGGGAGACTGACTGGGGATTACTCCAGTCAGTCCGCTCGATGCTCCTCTCCACTTCAAATATGACGAACATTAAAAAAAGGTTCTGTAAATTTTTTATTTAATCAACACAATTCAAAATATGATGTATAGCCTGAAGACTGTAATTTTGACACAATTTGGAACAGATTTTTACGAAGAGCAAATCTTTCCCACTAAACTGGTCATGTGACTAGAACATAATGGTGTCCAGGGACTCCAGGGGATTAATCGTCAAATTAATCGTTATCGGCTAAAAACCACAATTAATCGTAATTCATTTTTTTTGCCAATATCGCCCAACCCTATCCGCGACACAAAATATAGATACAAGAAAACAGAGCCAATTTGGCACCCCAGGCAAGATTTCAGGTGGCCTTCCTTGTGCAGTTTTTTTTTAATCTTACTGCCAATTTCCATACATTCACACACCAACATAAATAGTTTTGTCTTTGATATTATTTTCATCTTTAGAAACCAGGTTGTCCAAATAAAATACTCTGCTATATAATTTATTTGAAACAGAATAGAGGTCTGCCTCTTACCTGCCAACATTTGCTTGGGTCTTTAAAACATAATCTTTTCCTATTTAAAATTCCTTATGCTTGCTTTGAACCTCTGAGCTTTGAAAATACTGCAGAAGTGACACAAGTATAGAAGGAAAAATAGTCTACAGGGCAGCACCTCATTTATTATATAGAACTTCATATGAACCAGAGAAGAATTGCACATGTTGGTGTTTTTGAACTCTTGTGATATTATATGCTTTGGTCTTGTGCCTGACTGTACGCTGTAAAGCCTGATGTTTTGCTTTCAGTTGACCCTCCACATTACAAGCTCCTCTCTCAGTCACGGCCCATCTCTCTCCTTCCAGCATATGCTTGGCCCCAGTGTGATAAATTATGTACCTTCACAAATTGCCATTCTGGCCGTCCATCTGCCGGCCAATTAAATTTTTAAGATACAGATGTTGCAGTCATTCGGTGTTGGCACATCTTTTAAATTTGCTCTTTGATATGCACGTGACGTTTGAAAGGGAGGAGTCCATCACTTTTATGCGACGGGACCAGAGAGCATTGATTAAGTACGGTATCGTTCGCAGTTCCTTTGCAGGCTGCCGACGTTAAAACAGCCTCGCAGCTCGTCTGATTTACTGCATCTTAATGGCTCGATTTGATGGACTGCACTTTGACAGATTGATCTGAACATAAACGCCAAATCAATGAAAATATCTGTTGGACTCTTGTAATTGTCTGCTTTCTTTTCCCCCCAATCATATAAAACTTGAAATAAAAGAGCAGGTACAGTAGAGTCCATCTGGAAAATATAGGCATGATCAGCCATGTTACTTAAAAAGGTCTTACTTTTATATAGTTTTTAACCTTCTATCATGTTTTTTAATCGTTTTGGTTGCCTTTAGCAGCAGTGATTGGAAAGTTGATGACTGTCCGATCTTCCGTGGCAGCTCTGAAACCTAACGGAGATGGAAACTGGCAGTGATTTGTTTGTATTATTTCTCTTTGGGCATCTTGGCAGACGTGATATGATGGGGGACTGTTATGAAATTTATTGCTGTTGTTAAAAAGGGACTTCCAAGGATCCTCGAATAGAAGACTGGTTACATAAAATGTCTTCTTACTCTCTTACTGCAACTGTATCTCAGTCTCTTTTTATTTCTTCACCTATCTTTTAAAGACTCATTCCTGGCCTTGTTTACATTTTAACTTTTACAGATTGAAGGTGCTAGAGGGCTATCTCTGAATCAGTTTCAGAAAGAAAAAATAAAAATAATTGGATGGAAAAGACACCAAGCAGAGTGAACCAGAATAAAACGATTTTCTCTTCGGTTTCAGTCTGGTGACCTTTTAAAGGTTAAAACGACTGAAATGCTAGTAAACACAAGACTGAGAGGCAGCTAAATTACAAAAAAAAGGTTTTATGTCTTTGTTTTCTAGGACAGGGCTATTCAACTAGTGGTCCACAGACGACATCTGGCTCATGGGTGACTTCCGTCTGGCCCAGATAATAATAATAAACAAAAGATAATAATAATTGGTCTTTTACTTAATCCAGTGTTTCTCCTACCATTATCGGGCAACCCCCACCCCCACGAGGTTCGGCCCCTGAGATGTTGGCTTTGACTAACTGTGGCCCCTATTTAGTTGAAAAGTCCTGCTTTAGGAATTTTATGGTTGAGTGCTTCCTATAAATATTTGATAAAGTTTGTATAACTTGTTCATAATAATTCAAGTACATTTAAATGGACATGTACATAAAACTTTATACATTCTATGCATTATTTGCTTCATACGTTGACCTCCTAGATGATAGCTAATTTACATTCCCAATTCAAGTTCAAGAATCTGTATTGTCCCCGAGGGACAATTTGTTTCACGTTCAGTAGACGTAAAAAACATTCATATTGGACAAGACTTAAAAACACTAAATTAACAGTAGAAAAAGATAAACAGGGTTGGTTACAAAGTCTGTTTGCTGCAGGGATTAATTATTATTTTAGTCTATTAGTTTTACATCTGAGCGACAGATGCATCCGTACAGAAGCAACTTGAACTCACCATGGAGTGGGCGATCAGGGTCTGCCATCACTCTGGCCTTTTTTAGACCTGACCTTGAAGTTTGGTAGGGCTATGCCAGCAATTCTTCACCACATCCTGACAATCCCCAGGAGTTTGTGCTTGTTCTTACAACATAAACTACAGTATTTGATTATTTTGCTTTATGCCACGTTTAGAATAGGATACAATAAGAGGTTCTAACATTCCTGTTGGTGATCTTTGCATTCACACACTCTGTCATTTAACATGTAATCAAATCTATTCAAAAACGTTGGTTCCCTGCAGCTTGTTAAGATGTCTCTGTAGATCTAATGTTTTAAACAGCTTATGGTAAAGCTGGTTTTGAAGTTTCTTGATTCTAAACAGCAACACATGCAATCCCAAGAGTCGTTTTTTTGATACACATTTTTTTCTTTTTTCCAGAGGGTTTCTGATGTTACCCACTGAAGAAAATCAAAGCTGACATGTATGTTAAATAGCTATCCTTTCCATGGTACTGATATTAGCACACAATATTCTGAGCATAACATTGTTTTATTTTGTTTTTTTCATCAGAAAATCTGATGCCATTCAAGCTTTTTATCTTCGTCTTTCTTCCCATTTATTGGAAAAGCTATAAAACCTCCAGTAAGTCACCCATGGGAGCGCGCTAAGTGCCCCCCTCTTCCTTTGCTTTTGCTCATATGTTCTCTGCAATGTGTATTCGCACTTGCCGTCTCATTTTATCATAAATGCTTTTTAAACCACTTGACTGGAAAATTGACTTGGCATGTCAATTTGGCTGAACTGCCCCAGTCACCGCTTGGAGTTCGTTTGTGTCTGTAGATGCATTTATCATCAGCTGCATTTTCTTTCTTTCTTTCTTTCTTTTTAATTCACGTGTGTATGCTTTTCTCATCTGAGAGAAAGCTAATATACTTTGTTTTCCCTTCTGCTATTCAATTGGGCATTTCGAATGAGATCAAGGTCACTAAATGCTGAAAGTGCCAGTGGAAGATCGATGGTGTTTAGTTCGATTTAATGCTGTGAATAATACAAGAAGTCACTGTACTGAGTCAACATACACAGCTATAATTAATGGCACTTCACCTGCACTCATTTTAATAAAAAGTTAACATCTTCTTTAGAAGTAAGTGATTTTTAATGAAAAAATAGATTACATTTATGTTTGATTTGGTGTTGAATAACCTTTTTGCTTCTTCTCTTTCTCTGTAGATTGATGATATCTCCCTTGGTGCCATGAGAAAAGGCCTCCCCAATGGAAATGCCAGCTCTACTTTACTCAGATGAATATTTGTGCCATCACTGTGATCACCTATTATTTCGAGATTTTCAGTGGTAGAAACTGGGCTGAGCAGACTGTCTTGAAAAATGGAATACCCCAACGCTTCAGCCACAACTTTCCACATCACATGCCTTTTCTCCTGGATTTTCTCACAACGACCTTGAGTCACAATTTAAATTCATATTTATCACATCAGTGGTGACATATCTTAGTGGATATGCTTCAGTTTGTGGATGTAGAATTATTGCATTTAAAATATTAAGTTGCTTTGTCATGCAGAGAATCTGGAGACACACCACAAGCAAGCTAGCCTCGCAGATTTTAGGAACAGCAGGTGTAGCTGATGGTGTAGTCTTCCTCTCTTTGGCAGTGACCCCATGACCTCTGCTGACATCAGCATCAGCAAAACCCGTCAGAGGTTTAACACAGCAAATATCAGCCACAAAAGCGTCTAGGATGAGTGCGTTCCCATAGCTTCGCCACGCCAGCGTTGCCGTGGCTGGCCGTCCTAGGACGGCCATCCTCCTCTGCCATGACCCGGCTGATGTTGGGCCGGACTCTGGAGCGTATCTGCAAAGGTGTCCTGCTGCTCTGCCTGCTCCACTTCCTCATCATGATGATCCTGTACTTTGATGTCTACTCGCAACGGTTTGACCTCTTCAGCCGCTTCAACAACGGCCGCAATGGATCCAGGAACAACGCGAGCGGAACCGGGAGCGGACATCATTATTACTACTACAATCTGTCAAGGCCCAATGCGACATTCGCCACCTACCTGGCCACAGGTGAACAGTTGGTGCAGAGCATGCAGCCTGAGAACAATCAGACACCTTCTCCCAAACCGCTGCCGCCGTGCCCTGAGAACCCACCAGGTCTTGGTGAGTAAAAATATCTTTGTTTTTTAAATTAGTTACAATGGTTGCATAAGTCTTTTCTAAAAAGGCCCCTGCTGTAGTTTGTACATTCTGTCTTCTGAACACTGAATAATGTGTTTGTTGTGTCGTTGCAGAGCATTCTGTAGAGCCTGTTAAACCACAGATGTAGGTGTGATGCAGAATTTTGTGAGGTTATCAGATGATTAAGGTTAATCCTGGCAGTCACTTTGTGGGACAAAGAGCTTCTATCATAGTATTGACAAACTTGTCGGAGATCTAAATGATTAGTAATATACTTGTTTGCCAGTTTTGGCAACAAAAAGTCTTAAAAATAAAATAGTTGTTTGATATTATTTTATTCCTCTCAGGTAGAATTACTAAATTTCAGCCTAAACTCAGAGGTCCCTGCTTAAGTTGATTTTAAGATAACCAAAGTAGATGTTTTTCCCTTGTGTCTTGTGTTAATGACATACTTTTTGTTTGTTTGTTTTCAATCTGTGCTACAATTCAGCTCATGGAGTGAAGTTGAAATTTTTGATCTGTAAAAATTAACTTTAAATTAGATTTTTCCACTTTAAAATCTTTCTCACAACTGTCTCAGTAATGCTAGCTGTGCTCGGTTTATTTATGCAGTCGGTTCGTTGCTCTCCCTTCAACATGATTTGAACCTAGAAATATGAGAGGAGGAGGATTTGTTCATCATCAATTATGGTAATGAACGTGGTGGACGAGACTTTGATCGAAGTTGATCGAGTTCAAAACTGAAGGTTACTAGTTTATGTTCTGTAAATAAATGTGCCTCTGGGGTTATTCCCAATTAGTGGGGAAAGAGCAAGTGTGGTCATAATTTAGTTTTTTTTTCTGGGCTAGCCTGAAACATAAAATGGATTTAATGTCAGCGATTTACACTGTTGTATTTCAGCCTGATAGACTTACTAAGGAGCTATTAACAGAGATTCATGCAGTTGGACATTTTTGCACTTCTACAGAAGCACAAACGGCAGCACAGATACACACTAAAGCTTTAAGAGGTTTATTTTAGTGCTTTCATTTCTTAGCAAAGAAATTAAATGAAGGACAGAAGAGGCTTTGAGGAAATGAGCGCCAGGTTTGTGTTACTAGATGTTTCAGTTTGTATCATGTCCAACCTTAAAGCAATCGATTGAAGTCTATTTCCTGATCTGGTAACTTTGCAACATTTCCTAAAAAATTATGCTGTGCAGATGGTGGGTCTTTACATGTTCATCATGTATGTCTTCATATATTTCATTACCAGGTGGAATTCAATGAAACTTTCAGAAAGCAATCATTGAATGCAATAAACTTTAGCAAACACAGAAGTAGAAAAAAACCCCTCAATCAATTAAACCAGGGGTCCCCAAACTTTTCCCTGTAAGGGCCACATAACCTTTCCCTTCTCTGGTGGGGGGCCGGAGTCAGTTTGTAACAGAAAAAGTGTGACTATTGCAGGAGTGCCTAAATGTAAAAAAATATTGTTTTCCAGAAAGCACAATCAAATAACCCWCTCTGGGTTCTTCACAGTATGTTTTCTGCTGAGCTAACAGTCCACCTTTTAGCTTTGAGAGTTGGTTTGCTCGCATTTGGCCGCAAGCTATCATACTTGTCTTTGTGACGGGATTCATAGTGTCGCTGCAGATTGTATTCTTTGAATACCGCCACCGCCTCTTGACAGATGAACAAAAATATTGTTTGTCCACTGCAGCTTAAATGCCCTGCATTCTGAATCAATTTTTCTCTTACCTAATCTTTTCGCTATGATTCCATTCTCTCTTTGAGAGGGGCGGGTTTAGGATTTTTTTCTGGGGGTTGCCAGATAGGGGCACATACTGCAGAAAGGTGGAACAGAATGTCACGTTATATGCGTGTTTGTATGAAACAGTTACTAACTAATAATAGTTAATTATGAAAATAGTTCATAACTAAAGAACATTTTATTGCAAAAGTCCAACTTTATAATCAAATATAAATACACATATATGAAAAAAAAAAACTAAATGCGCTCTGGTATTGTTCTGGGGGCCGGACCAAATGGGGACCGTAGTTTGGGGACCACTGAATTAAACAGATATTAGGCTTAGATTTGGTGTGGTAATTGCTGAGTCATCCCCAACATATGACAGGAATGCTGACAGACAGTGCAAAGTTCTTCTGTTAGCAAAATATCTCACAAACTACTGGACAGACTGTGTTGAAACTTTGAACATGTTTAAAATTTACTTTTGGATTCAACCCAGTTTAAGATGACTTCCACAGCCAGTACAAAAATGACATAAGTTCAGTTGTTTCTACAGATAATGAGCTAAAGTTTGATGTGGTGGTAGCTAACAGTAATCACCAACACATAATTTCAGTGATAACTGATCGGTTAAGATCTTTGTTTGCAAACTTTGGCACGCAAGGTGGCGGGCGACACGCATTCCTTCAAGGAGCGCTACTTTGACTTTACTGAACAAACACACAGGCTGTGTTTGAATTGCCATTGTTAGTGAAAAGTTTTGCACTTGTCTTACAGTAGAACAAGCAAAAAGCAGAAACATTTACAAAAAGAGGTCATGCATGCTAGATATAACTCCTCTGCACAGCCGTGTGTGCAAAGCTACCCAAACACACTCACAGATAAGCACACATCATCGTTTCTTCGCTGACCAAATCAAAGGTTGACAGAGTCATGCTAAGATTCCTGTTTATGAAATCCAATAATGCATGGTGAACACACACACACACACACACACACACACACACACACACACACAC
>NW_013952408.1:233700-236340 GCF_001266775.1 Austrofundulus limnaeus | reverse complement strand
CACACACACACACACACACACACACACACACACACACGCACAAACACACAAACCCTTTTTGTCATGAATAATAGACTTAAAGAAGCCGGAGCTAACTCTGGCTGACATTTTTTTTCACATTAGCCCAAGTAGTCCTGCCCACTGAGTGCTGTTTATTTCAGCTCCTCTCCACTTCAGTTGTGTCATAAAAACCTGCTTTTACTGCTTTCACTGACTTTAAAGTCATATTCCTCTTAAAAACATTTGCTGCCTTTTTTGATTATCTTTTTTTTAAACCTTTCAAATGTATAGAAGAAAGCATCAGTGATTAGGAAGCCTCCTGTTCGTGTCAGTTAAGTCTTTGATATGAAACGTTTGTGTTGTCAAAGACAGCAGATTTTTTTTAATTAGGAAGAAAAAAAACGGGCTTCAGAGAACATTTTTTACCAGGTAATTGGACTTATATGAGAAAACACCACATCAGACACGTTATAATAGGCAACAGTCTATATTGTTTAATCAACTTTATTTCCCTTATTGAGTTGTCAAAAAAAATAGACTGTCAAACACAAATTGCTAATAATTACCAGTATGTGACATTATCAATACCAATAACGTCATTTAAATTGTTATCAGGGCTGTAGACTGAAAGTGTTTGAATCACATTCAACACATTTTCCTTTTTTTTTGCATTTCGAAGATCAAAGAGAACAACTACTGATAATCCCACCACCGATTGGTTTCTCTTTTTAATCATTTGTCAAAAGCTTTATTTGTATTTTGTTATTAGCTGAAATATTTCTCCTGACAAATGATTTTGGGCCATTTGGGAGCTTTTTCAAATAGTGGCATGCACTGGATTGTTGTAGACAAAAAAACAACATACAAATGGTGGAGCTTTGTCTTTTTTAACTTCAAAATAAAAGCAATATTTCTCAATAAATACTACAATTTCACTCTTGCTATGAGCGTACACACTTGTATGGCTTTTTATGATTCTAGTTCTGTTCGAGCATCAGCAACAAGTCAAAGTGATAATAAGAAATTGATCCGTGGATGATGGAGAGGTGGCTTATCTTTTGACTATCACTTTGTCCTTCACCATCGATTTCTCTCGAGGCTGCCTTTCTTTGCAGTAATGCTGTCAGTGGTTGTAAATGACCACTTGAAGAAAGCCTCATGGTTTTGTTCATGCATGTCCGCATCATGTCATTGCTGTTTGATCATTCCTTGGATCACTTGACTGAGCTGACCTGATGCTTCAGATTCATAGTATTTGTCCAAAGTTTTGTGCGTTAAGTTTTCTGAGCTGTTAGTTGTAAGAAACAGACAGACATGACCACAATTCTTTCCTTTTCTAGAGAGATTGAAAGACCCAGAGTTGAATTTCCGTTTTACTTTTTGCTCCTGTTGCTTTTTAGTCTGAGATTTTGTTGCTCTGTTTGGACAACCTGTGGTTCTATTATGCTTCAGTAGATCATTACTCACTATTATAATCTTTTGGACCCTTTTATGGTTCATGGTAAGAACTGGAAGTCTTGGGTGAAAATATCACAAGCTTCCCATTCATTAGTTTCCACCTGAGATTAAATAAATTACATTTATCATAATTATAACAGAGCTCACCTCCGTGTTTTATATCCAAATTAATGCAGAAATCATTCATTTTATAATACTTGTAGTGGTTAGAAGAGAAAAAACAAAACGAGTCAGACTTTTTTGCAATAAGTTTTACAATAAATAATTCCTTCATAATAATCCAGTTTCTTTAAGTTTAATATCTTGTAAGATAGAACATTATTTTGTGTAGTTGCATTCGAATGTGCCACAGTTCATCAGTGCATTTGACCCATTAGAATGTTGCTCTAAGAATTGTTCACACTTAGACTTCAAATTGACTAAATACTGTAGCTTTGTGGCAAATGTTCTGCTGGAGTTCCACATCATCTTTACCCTGAAAACCAGGTGTTCCCACAAGTTTAGGATTCTGACACCCAATAATGTCAAAGATTTATGACCCCAAAAATTATTGGTTAAAATACACAAACATTTAAAACTGTAAACAAATGAGGGCATAACAAATGGGTTTAACTTATTTGATACAACATTTTCCCCATTTATAATTGCTGTTGTTATATTTAGTTACAATTAAAGTGAACATATGCAAGTAGGAATTTTTATTTTTTTGTTGATTTCTAGAGATTATTTAAAGCAGTGTTTCCCAAAGTTGGGGTCGGGACCCTAAGTGGGGTCCCGAAAAATCAAGGTGGGGTCCTGAAAAGATTTTCTGAATTAATTACATTTTTGTCTTAGTTGTTACAAATGAGTGAAGTTAATGTATTTAAAATAGATAAATGTAGTATAAAAATATTGTTACTATGCCCATGTTTTGTTGACCTGATACATCATCCAAAAATAACTGGGGGCACAGGTCTTTGCTACTGTTTTGTACTATTTTGTGGGTCAAAAGCTGAAAAGTTTGGGAACCACTGCACTTTGGTTCCCAATGTTGGGCTTGGGACCAAATTATAGGTCATGAAGCACCTGGATAATCTTCAGAAATCAATTTAAAGGGTAATAAAATAATTGCTGATGTAATATTTTCTCTATAACTATTACAAAAACACAAAATAAGTATAAATAAGTATTTATATTTGTGTA
>NW_013952408.1:232106-233540 GCF_001266775.1 Austrofundulus limnaeus | reverse complement strand
CAACTTTGGGAATCATTGTTGTAAAGTGTTTTTAGTTTATTTTGAACCTCATCAAATGTAAATTTGGCACTGTTGTGAGTGAAGAATAACTAAATTTTTGTTTCTTTATAAGTATTTTAAATGTTAAGGCAACATTTTGAACATTGCTCATGCAGCTTTGTGTCTCTTTATAGAGGTGCAAAAGCATTCAGTCTTGTTTTAATTGTTATTCTCTTTCACTCATATAAACTCAGTGAACTCTTATGAACTCATTCAGCTCAGAAACACACACTTTCACTCACTTTTCACTCTTGTTTTTTATTTTTTAATAACCTATAATGATAATAACAATAAAAAAACAGTCTGTTTATAAATTCCACTGGTGCACCTTGGTGGGTAATTTTCTATCAGTGTTTCCAACAGTGGTTGCTAAATGCATCTAAATGGTTGCAATCCTGTGCACTAATGAGCAATAAATAACTTGTCTTTGCTCTCTAATTGCATTGCTCATTTCTTTCCTGGAAACATTTTATATAATTCTAAATAAATTGCTGTCCTGAATCGTAAACCGTTGCACTAAATTCTCATTTATTGCAGGACCACCATTTAGATGTTTCTCATTCTTGAAATAAAACAAACGTTTATTTGAAGTGACTCGTTTCTTTTTAAAGCCCTCCGACAAAGTTGGCAGCAGATAAAAGTGGAATGTCACTTTTGGCTAAACGGCGCGTTAGGAAAAGGATGGTTGTTGCTTTATTGCTTTGTTGCAAACAATGTTTACGCATAAAAAGTGTAGCTGCTGATTTTTTAATGGAAAAGAACAAAACTGCACTTTGCAGATGAAAAAAAATGTTTGGTTTTTGCTCCCACCTGTTCCATCTGTAGATGAGCTTTTTGTAAACTTAATCACTCATCACTGGAACTGCAGCAGAGTCGACATTTTTCTCTTCTTTTTTTCCCCTCACTGATTGCTTTTCTCATTTGATAATGAGGTCCGTCTTGTGCTTTGAAATAGGGATCGGGAGATAAAGCTGTCAGCTTGATCCGTCTGAAGACGAGGTTTGCTGATTCCATTATTTGGCTCGGAATTGGCTGTCACTGACCCTGGATCTGGCATTCATACTGGGCACAGGTGTAGTCTTGTTGCTTATCTCGGCCTTTTCCCAGTGATGGAGTGGCTGCCTCTGGGCTGTAATGAGCAGGAAGGCAGAGAAAGACTGAGGGAGTCTGTTTTTCACTCACAGGTGCAGAGAAAAAAGGAGGAAAGAAAGAGATCTAATGGGTGGTGGTATGATGGCGGGTTAGGAGGGAGATAGGCAGAGAGGTGGAATTTTGGTGAAGGAAGGAACCGCAGGTGGAGAGGTGGGGGGTGGTGGAGAGGAGGACATGTATAGTGTGCACACACACACACACACACACACACACACACACACACACACACACACACACACACAC
>NW_013952408.1:228464-231405 GCF_001266775.1 Austrofundulus limnaeus | reverse complement strand
TGTGTGTGTGTGTGTGTGTGTGTGTGTGTGTGTGTGTGTGTGTGTGTGTGTGTGTGTGCTCACTCACGTGTGTTTGTGTTTGTTCATGTGGTTTTGACTGTGGGATTTGTAAATTAGCTATGGCCCCATACTTGTAATGTAGTCGCTGCTGCTTATGTTTGTTCGTAAAAACATGCTTTTCTGCAATGGAAGCATTTTGTTTTCAAATATGTTTTTGCATCTTAGTTAAAAAAAGAACACGTAAAAAGTCTAAAACTAACCTAAACTCGTATGGCTTTGCATCATGATCATCTCTTCTATTGCAGGGTTTTTAATCACATTGGGGTTTTTGTGGAAACTTGTACTAAAGAACTGTTTTCCTTACATAGCCATTTCATAAAATGTGTCAAAATAAGCTCATTTAAAAGGTAAAAAATAACTACGTATTCTTAAAAGCAGGATTTCCCCTACCATTATCGGGCCCTGGTCCGGCCACCAATCTGTTGGCTTGGAGCAACTGTGGCCCCCTTAGTTGAATAACCCTGGCATATTGCTTCATGAATTTTGTGGACTGGTTCGACCTTGCTGACCTCAAACACACCTGAATTAATTTTTTTTCCGTAGAGAAAAAGTTTGTATTTCTCCACCTTAAGACACTAAAAACTCCCATTATGTAAAACCTATGAAAACAAAATACGGTCTGCTTGGTTTTTAATTTAACTGTATTTATTGTGCTTTTCTGGTTAAACTCACCTTGAGAACAAGGACAAATAACAATAACCCATCTGCAGGTTATTTACTCTAAAATGGACCTTATTATCCTGAGTTTCTCTTTTATAGAACTGTCCCATAATGAAATAATTGGGCTTTGAGGGACCACTTTAAATGAAATGGGCTTAATAATTTCATGGCAGTATAGCTCTGTGGTCAATATGCATCTTTGTGTGAAATTATCTTATATTTTGTTATTGTAGATGAGTAAATCTTTGTGGTTATTTCTCACGTGTTTGGTTTACTATCTGTTTGAATTCATTTGGCATCATTATGTGGTCATTTTGCATTTCCTCCTGATAATTTACATTTCTTTGCAATCATTTTACATCTCGTAATGGTCATTTGGCATCTGGGCTGGTTTTTACAATCATTTCATATGATCACTTTGAGCTTCCTAATGGTCATTTTGCATTGCCCCAGTTGGATTTCTCCATTTCGTTGTTGACGACTGGCTGCTTTTAGTTTATTTAATCAGTTTCACAGCTAGAACTTTTTTTAAAAGTCATTTCAAATCTGCCTCCACCGCACACCATCACCCATCAGTCTCTTCCATGTTAATGTACTTAGAAAATCTCAGTTTTCAGTATGGTATAACATTTTTCAAGACAATTGATCCATCATCCATTTATCCATTACAAGGCCACATGGAGATGAACTAGATAGACAATAATTCGTGTTAGAAAAAAAATCAATTATAGTAAATACACGAAGTGTAAGAAATTAGTTTGGGTCTATTTATCTCGACTGAATCGATGAAGTAAAAGTCTAAATATGTTATAATTGTACATGTTTCCTCATTTATAAATTCTGACTTTCTCAGATTTTCTACACATTAGCATCTTAGCTGGCCTCTTTTCCTTCTCAGTGCCAGAGTCTTGTTTTAATCATGACCAGAGTATTCCGAGTAGAACGACAGACTCGTCGTAACCCTGAACCTTACATGTACGTCCCCGGTGGGCCGACCATCAGGAGACACTTTTCACCCACCCATCCACTAAAAGACTGTTGAGACACTTTAAAGCTAACGTGGTTCCAGGGAGGTCCTTGAGCCCTCATCTGCTCGGAGGACAGTGGCTTTGTGGCACAGAATATTTTATTACCTACCCCGTAAATCTTTAATGCAAGGATTTAAAAGAATGGACTAACTCCTGTGTGTTGGCTCAGTCTGAAGGGCTCCAGAGACAGATCTTTTGGTTAGGTCTTTAAGAGAAGTAAATGTAATTTGCTTTTATGGCTTCTGTGTTTCATACTGCCATGAGTGATGGTCGTTTCAAGCATAACGCAAATGGATGCTGCAAAGTTATGACTGATGTTTGTCTGCACCTATGCAGGGCATGTCACACAACCATGTTCTTGATGAATGCCAGTGCTTGTTTTATTTTGTTTGTTTTTTTGCATTTCATAATAAAAACTTTCGATAAAAATAGCTCTGCTAAGAAGAAAACCACTTGAGTAATCACACTCATCTAACTTAAGAGCAGGAGTGAGGTAAATGGCATGCCAACATGTGAGGCAATAGTTTAATATCCTGTTTGTGTGTTGGCATTGCCTGTTGGCACCAACTCTGTCTGTCAGCAAAATATGTCACGAACCAGAGGATGAAGTTCAATGAAACTATCAGAGCATTCATCAGACATACAACTGAATAACTTTTGTGTCAACTCAATTCAAGACTAGCTTGAGCTAGCTCTTTCCTTCAAAAACACAACATTTTACAATCCCATTAAAAATATAGCACCGTTCATACACTTAGGTGAGTATCGAGAACAACAAACAAATACAGAAATAAGATTTGAATGTTAAATGTAAGAACCTGCGGCCAGGCTAAAAGCCTCAACCATTTAATCAGTCATGGATCGGGGGGAGGCAGGAAGTTTCAGCTGCTCATATACTCTTTCTTCCGATTCTGGCCACTCCTGAGGGGCAAGCTGTCACGCCAATTGGAGGTTCTCCCTACCATGTGACCAGAAACCCTTAGACAACCAAAAATTGATTTCTACCATTAAAATATTTGTGTTAAATTAGATAAATTTTTCTTAATTTGATCAAGTATATGTTACAAGATTTAATTGAGCAAATTAAGTAAAATTTACCTAATTTATTCACAAATCTTCAACTATATTCTTAAAGGGGCAATATCATGTAAAATCAACTTTTTTGAGTTTTATATCATGTTATAATGTTATAC
>NW_013952408.1:217698-228353 GCF_001266775.1 Austrofundulus limnaeus | reverse complement strand
GAACTTCCTCATGGCAGAGCGCACCCCCTCTCCACCTCCCCCTCCCCACACACCCCGCCCATGAATCCTGCAGGCTCTCGGCAGTAACAAAGCAAAGTGAAAGTGAAACTTAAACTGTCTGCTGCTCTCAACACTAGTTCTCACTCAGTGAAGCTCTTTTCAGATTAAAAATACCTTTGAGGAAATGTATTTTCAGATGCCAAGTAAACTGCATTATAGCAGCCCCCCTCCCCCCACCGAATGGGATGGAACAGAAGCAGAAAGTGGTTCTTAAAGAGACAGAGGCCAATTTCAAGGTGTTCAGAAGAGGAAGTGATGAGAAGATAAGTTTATTTTCTATTTAAACATAAAAACTGCATTTTAATAACAGCTAAAGGTGGCATAGATACTTTATTATAGTATAGTACTTAAATATATGCCTGAGAAACACATAATATCGGCCCTTTAATAATTTTTACTAGATAATGATGAGTAAATATTACATGAATTTGTAGCATTTAAATGTACGTAACAAACGTTAGTGCAAATATGTTAGAGGATTTTTTTCAAGTACATCTTACAAGTTATTTTTTTCAGTGATACACTCTGCATACACCGTGACATCTCACCTACAGTTTAATCATAAAAATAGTTAATTACGTAAAATTTTTCCTAGTAAACCTCAAAATAAAACAGTATGTGTGATGCATTAAAGATCAGTGATAAACAGGATATATTTTCCTTCACCATGATATCTGAAAGCAGACACAGTCATAGTCAGGAAGACAACATGCTCTTGACAACATAATGGCTGGTATAACTTTATTAAAGTGGCTTTTTATCTCCCTTTCACCTCCCTGTACAGCTCTGTTCTGCTGTCTGAGCTTTATGCACACGTGGCCTGCGTTTTTCAAGCCGATACGTAATTCTGAATAGTGAATATTTGTTTGATTTTCATTTCTTCCTGTCTTTGATCTTCAATAAATTCTCCTTTTTGAAAATGAAAGTATAAATAAAAAAGAGTGTGCCATTTATTCTACTGTGAAAATGTCAGTTAGTCATAGGTTTTATCTGGGCTGCAATGCTTTCATCGTCCTCTTGGACCATTGGAGCTGACAAGTAATGGATATAATGTTCAGAACAAAAGTGAATACTTTGTTTATCCGTGGAAATGTATTTGCATCTGTTTCTGCGTATTAAAATGTCTTCTTTCTTTTCCTTTCCATTCCCTCTGGTTCACAGTGCCTAATAAAGTGTGTGCTCTAACAAGCAAACACTCCAAATGATAAATGACAAACCTGCACTGCTGTCATCTGGCAAAACACTGTCAGCTATTATTTCCCACAAACAGACGCTGTTAAAATCTGACTCGGTGTCAGCTTGTGTCTTACCTGCCTCGTTTAAACTTTCTTTAAATTCTTCCTCACGGAATCAAATCTAGAGGAAATTAAACCTCTTAAACAATAGCGAAGACATCAGAGATGAAAATGCGATACAAAGGTTTTTAAATTGATGTTTTAGGTAAATTTATTAATTAGGTCACTAATAAGAGCACCAGTTTATATGGCCCTAAAAATAAAAGCTAAACTAGCAAAATAATAAAAAAAACAGTTGTTTGAAAATCTCTTAGAGTTACATTTAAAGCTTATATTCTGTCGTTTCTATGCCGAGTCCTGAAAATTAAATTATGGAAACGCTGTCATACATCTGCATAATTTCTGTGAGGTTTTAATGACTTCTTCCCAGATGCTTAAAAAAAGAAATTGTCATGTTTTTTATGAAGGGTGGTGGAGAGCTTGAAATTACCTTTTTATTTGTTAGTAACAGCTGACGACTGTGTTCAGCGCAACGGAGGAAAACAACAGAACTCATTTGTCACACGACATCTGCAGCGCCCATCAAAGCATGAAACCTCAGCAAACGGTTTCTGTTCATATCGGACCTTCAAAGTCACTTTCAGTATCAGTACAATAATTTAAAAAAAGCCTTATTTTTGTTGTCTTTTTGAAACTCTGATATCACAGCAAAAAAACTGACAAACGTGCTCAAAGATACAGACAATAAATTTACATTCATCTGTTAAAACTGAGCTTAAATCCTTAATTCACATTTCCTTACAGAGCCATCAGCATGATTGCAGCATTTCTTAGATTATGCATGTAAATCACCCGTCATGCAGGTCCTGTGTGATGGGTGGGAACTCATTTTGCAGTATGCATAAAGCTCATGATAAAAACCCTTTCTTACTGAAGCATATAGCAAAGAACCCATGCAGACACACATGCACTGAGCTCAGTCTGGTTTGATTAGCACCATATGAAAGATGCTGCCAGAACCTCAGCAGGAGGGCATCAACACTTTGAAAGTTGATAATCTGAGTTCAGATCAAGTGCATCAAAGCATGATGTCGAATCCTGATTCATGAGCTCTCTTACAGATCCGCGGGTAGGCAGGCGTTTTGTCGCACTCACCACTCTGCAAGGTTAGCTTTTAATGCGTTTAAGTAGGGGGAACTCAGCATTTTCAACCACCGGCGCTGGGAAAGTGCGCCCATTCATTCATAATTCTTTGTGCATATATTCATAGCTGAGCAGAAAGTTGCTTCGGTAATGAGCTGCTGCTTTGCAATGGAAATCTCCCACAGCAACAGCTGAAAGTGGGTTGGGTATGTTTTAGTAAAGAGGAAAGTGTGGGGTAAAACCGCAGTGAAGTTGTATAACCATGTGAACCAGCATGAATGATTTCTTTTTTTTTATTTGTCTCTTTAATATAACAGCATGAGCGTCAGAAGCTCTTATGTCATAATGTTAAAAAGAGTCACAATTTTTTGACTTTTCTACTGAAGGTAAATTAAGAAATTGTAATAACTTGGTTGATTTTGCAGATATGAACTTGAAATTTTTTATTTATATCATTAAAAAACAAAACATTACATACAAAAAACCCCAATACAAATAAAATAAAATGAAAGTCAGCAGAGGAAGAAAAAGATCTTATATCTGCTCCTATTTACAAAATTTTTTTATTAATTTCAAACAATAATAAACGAAATAATAAAACAAAACAAAAAAATTCAACTCCTCAAACAGTAACTTGTACAAATACAAATTAAATAATTTAATATTTCTTTAAGAATTTTGCTTTGATCATTTTTTAAAGGAATTAATTGATCCAATACTTTTATAATCATTTTCCAGATTATTCCATAGTCTTGTACTGAAGTGCATCTGTCCTTGAAATTTGTTTGGATTTTTGGTTTAACAAACATTTGTAGTCCCCTCAAATTATAACAGCTTTCCCTTTTAACAAAATTAGATTGAACGTTTGAAGGTAACACATTTTTACGAGCTTTATGCATAGTCTGCAGAATATGATATTCAACCAACTCATAAAATTTTAACAATTTTAATTGATGAAACAATATGTTAGATGGGTTATAGTAATGCTTTCTTGTGATAATTCTTATGGCTCTTTTTTGTAAAATAAAATACGTGTGAAAATACATGTAAAATAAAAAAATTGGTGTGGTAGTAGCTGAAAATGATCCCCAACTTATACCCCAAGTGTTCTGATTGTTAAATATCTGCATTTATTAATTATTAGATTCAACAATGTGTCTATTAGGAAACTATTTCATAAAATACTGACTGGATTTTAATGAACTTTTCAGGAAATAATGACACGATGTACCTTTATACATTAAAGCCAGCACAGTTCAAGAAAGATGCCAAAGCAAAATGACCTGTAAAACACAAGAACACATGTTATACATCTGTACTTAAATCATAAATGTCAGTATTAAAATTCATCAGACGTAGATGTACACTCAGTTATTACTGTCTGCGAGTTTCAGTAGAACTTGTTGAGTAATTGTGAGGTAATTTATTAACAGACACAAGCAAAAATAACATTGTTTACCTTTTGACTATTTGTGACATTGTTTAATCATCCATCCATCCATCCATCCATCCATCCATCCATCCATCCATCCATCCATCCATCCATCCATCCATCCATCCATCCATCCATCCATCCATCCATCCATCCATCCATCCATCCATCCATCCATCCATCCATCCATCCATTATCTATACCCGCCTCTTCCTTTCAGAGTCACGGGGGTCACTGGTGCCCATATCCAGCAGTCACAGTGCGAGGGGCGGGGTACACCCTGGACAGGTCGCAAGTCCATCATTGTCAATAATGTAAAAAAAAAAATCTTTAAACTCATCTGAAAACTCATTTCACAGTTGAATTAAAATAAGAGAGTGTTTGAACATATGTGAGAGATATGCAGAAAATCGTATTAAGTGGTCTTAAAACCAGAAACTGATTAAAAGGTTAGCCCTAAACGTGGACGAAACTATTAATTTATTGCTAATTAGTGAGTCATTTAAGGAGCTAATTGTTTTAATTACAGCTACATACGCAGTGATTAAGAATTTGATTTTCACTTTAATCAGCTTCTTTTTTTGCCAACTTTTTTAACGTTGCGTTCAGCTTTAAGTCTCTGCTTCACCCAACAGCATAAAACAAACAAGAAATGATTGCGAGGAAATTAGATTTACCTGATCAACATACTCTTTAGTGTTGTTGCAGCTCTCCATCTGATGACACCGGAATATTAATTGACCAGTAGCTGCATCATTTGTCTACAAAGATGTTGAGGTTTACAAGCTTTTAAAGTTAATGTTGTTTTGGGTTTCCTTAATTAGGCCACTAATCACGGATGCCAGCAGTCACTTATTTTAGGCAAACAAACCCGTCGTGACTTCGGTGAAAGAGGATGGAGACATTAAAGCGATTAAGTATTTGGCTCTGAATGTCAGCACTCAAACGCTCTGAGTCATTCTGGTGTTTACCATTATTTCCAGAGTTGTTGTCTCCTCCTTTTTATTCAAAGTGAAATGTCTGAACCATTTTCCCTTAATACATTTGTTAATTAAAAGATAAAAAAATATGTTAAACATTCGTGTAAAAGGCCACCCGTAGCAACTGAATCGTGTTGAGAGCAGCTCAGTTGGATGAATGTAGACCTTGAAGTATTTTTAAGCTTGTATGATAAATTCAATATTTATTCAAATGTAGACTGGTCAAAAATAATAATAATTTAGGTTCAAAATATTAAAGAATTTGTCTAGGGCAGGGAAAAAGAAGTGTGATAAAAAGGGCATACACCAGGGCTTTTTAACTAAATTGCTCAGGGGGGCACAGTTACCGTATTTTTCGGACTATAAGCCGCACCCGTCATTTAAAAAAAAAAATCCGTGAACATTAACATATAAGCCGCACCGGACTATAATCCGCACCCCCAACATAAAAAAAAACAGTACACCCAAATTTGCCGTCAAAAAAGTGAATTCAACATCAAAACATAAAAAGCAAACCTTTAGGAATTAAAGTTGGGAGGAATACGGTTCATATAACTGACCGTATTTTGGTAGTTTTCTTTAACAGTTTCTGGTCCAACAAAACGTCTCATTCATCGTCCTCCGGCGCACTGAAACCATCGAAGTCCTCCAGTGTCGGAGTTAAACAAGCTGAGAAAAGCTGCGTCACACAGCGGTATCTGTTCAGTGTTGCTTTCTGTGTCGTTGTCCTCCCGGGGTAATGCTGGCTCTGAAGCTGTAGTGGGGTAGCCCTCCTGCTCCAGCATACGTCACTGCATGGGATTCCTTCCCCGGGGAGTGCAATGAGGAAAAAAAGTCAGCAGCTCTTCACTCAACGTTTATCCACAAAGTGGTCCTGGATTAAGCTCCAAAGTTTTTATCAGTCAGATTCCACCGTGAAAAATGTCTGTTTTATCCCCTTTTATGAGTTTGTGGCCATTGACTATCTTTAAATCGCTGCTTCCTAGTCAACAGTCGGCTCTGGAAGCGATCGCTTTTTTCTTTTTTTTTCCTTTCGTTTTTTTGAAGCGAGTGGTTGAAGCAAATGGAGCATAAGAGCCCCCTGGTGGCTGAAGAAAAAATCCATGTACAAGCCGCACCGGACTATAAGCCGCATGGTTCAAAGTTCAGGAAAAAAGTCGCGGCTTATGGTCCGAAAAATACGGTACTTAAAACCAATGGCTTGTGGGCCGGACCTCTGGGGTGGGGGTGTGTTTGTGTGTGTTTTGCCCAATAATGTTAGGGGAAACACTGCAGTATTTAAATGAACAAGAGTTATTATTTTTCACCTTTTAAAGATGTTTATTTTTTTGCATTGAATCATAAATTAAGAATTTACAATTGATCTAAAATCTATTTTAATATAAAATAATAAAAGAACATTTTTCTTTTGTCCGGCCATCCGGAAGTCACTTGTGGGCTGGATGTAGCCCGCGGGCCACCAGTTGAATAACACTGGCCTTTGCTCTTCAGAATGCATGTATTCAAGTTTTAAATGAAAAAAAAACATTTTTACATAAAGCTATTGTCAGTTTTTTTATTTCTTATGAATCAGTATATTCAGCCATGAAAGTCAATTTATTAGTTACATTTTCAAATTTGTTGATTTAAACAACAAATTCTGTAAAAGCTTACAGCATTACTTCTGTAAAGCTTTCAGTAATCTGATTTTCATATGTTTCTATCTGCATCCTATGTTCACACATTCAAACAGACTTCCTGCTTTTGTCTTGCTGTGATTTTCCATTTTCCTCTCACACATCAGGCTTGTTTTCTACATAACACACAAACTGTGCTACGTCCCACCCCGTTAAGTGTGAGTGCGGACCCTCGTCGCATGAATAGTTAAGACGCTGCCAAGCCCGAGAACGCAACAAATTACCATTGCAATTTAATTATGCATGCCACGGCGCAGTCAGAAGTACGTGCAAATGTGAAGGAAACATCACGCCGGACAGATTAACATTGTGAGAGATTTGATGTGGGTTAGTTTAAAGGATTATTGCTAGTTGTGCAGAACTGGAGGACAAAGAGTTTGATATATTTGGAATTTGAGGAAAGGAGGTGATGACTTACTGCTGCACCAGTAGAACAAAATGATCTGAGGAAATGGCTTTTTTTTTCATTGTTGCTGCTTTTTGCCTTTTGTTTTATTGAGACTCTAGATCAGATTTATACAGCACAACAATCGTGACACTAACAACATTAACAGTTGAAAGTAAATCAACATTTTTTCTATTAAAATTGGACTGTGCGAGTACTGTATCATGTTTGTGTTGTTTGCTTTAATAGTTTATGTACAAGTATTTGTGGAATTTTTGGGAAGGCAGGTTTTGGGGTGCAAGAATTTTGAAAAACCTTTGAAACTTTGTGATTTTTTTCTAACCCTGTGATGTTCAGTATATTGCCATATAAAAAAAAACCCAGGAATTTTCAACACAAAGTTATGCTGTAGTCTTGTTGACAATGAACCTGCACTGATCTTACCTCTTTTTGTACGTGTTACAAGTGCGTTAGTTAATTTTTTTTTGTCTGTATTTGACAGTTATTCTTGTTATCTTTTATTGCTTGCTTTTATTGTGCTCGGACCTGATTACATGTTTCCTTCTATCATGTGCATTTGTGATTTGTGTTTTACCACCTGGCATGTAGGGCTGCCACAAACGATTAGTTTTATAATCGATTAATCACCGATTATTTTTTCGATTAGTCGACTAATCGGATAATACATTAATTGAATATAAAACATAGAGCTTATCACGCCAGAATGCAGCTGCTATTATATAACCATCATTAGATTTTAGCTATATGCTAACTAAAAATAATTGCTGTGGAAGGCAAGTTCTGCCTTGCAGAAATTGCACAGGTTTCACTTTCATTTTTTAAAATGATCCCACACTTTTGAGGTCTGTTGCTGGGTAGCCATGATACCAGAGCCTGTCTGTACAATGTCTTGTGACGTCCACGGCCTACCCCAGTTACCACTACTGTGCATGTGTGTCAAGGACAGAAAGGCAGATGTGGCAGTGGAAGGTGTCAAAGCAGTTTGGAGAGAAAAACAAAGTAAAGAACAAAAAAAAAAAGAAAACGATTAATCGATTATTAAATTAGTCATCGATTATTTTAATAAGCGATTAGTCGTCGATTAATCGGTTAATCGTGGCAGCCCTACTGGCATGTTTCTGTTTCCATTATTCTTTAGCATGAGCCTCCACGCTCACCATATTTTACCTCTTTTTCTCCAGTTCTTTGTGAATTTTCTTTGTTTTTTGTCAAGATCGTCCTTTTCTTCCTGCGCAGCTTGAGCATTCACAAACACTTCTCTGAAAAATATTGCCATTATTGTCCCAGAAGTTTCACAACAAAATGAACGTTTTAGCTTTTTTGACATGAAGCTGCCGGAAGGAGCAACCTGTCAAAATAAAAGCCATGACGCAAGACCATATAATGCAATGGTTTAGTGGTATGGTCCCTAAATAACATGTTAATTTAATTTGCCCCCTACATTGCTGGACCTGTAATGTGACTATTGCACACACGCATGCTATGCTGAATAGTCATAAAAGTCTGATACAGACTTTTTAAGCTCAGGACAGGTTTCTTATTTAAATTAATAGTTTTATTGTTAAAAATGTTTAAAGTTTTTTTTTCTAAAATGAATATTGTTGCCTTTAAAAGGGAACCTACATCCAACATGTGTGGAGGACAAAAGAATTATAGCTTCTTAATATGTAAAAAAACTCAACAGAGCAAAGGTATTTTCAAAATCAAGCCATTTTTATTCTACAACAACAAATGCAACCAGCAGACATACTTTAGTTCCATCACTGCATCTATACTCGCTTCATTTGTTTTATCCTGTCATACAGTATTTCTCTCACTGAGGTTTAGGACACATTGTTAGTGCACAAGACACGATCGATAAAACGTAAAACTTTATTAATGATTTTTATAGCTGTCTGACAGCTTTGAAAAAAGTCTTTCTATGGTTAAGTGGCTGTTTTTACATTAAATTTTTAGTCCTCTGAACGCACAGCGCATTATAAAATACGACAAATTGGGCCACATGTCATTTATTTTTAAGATGTTTGCTGACAGAAAAGTTAAAGTATGGTGATTAGCTGTCACAAATCAAATTAATCCAGCAAACGGAGGCGTGCGTTTCTCGCTGCGCGCAGGACGTCAACCAGCCGACTGGGTCTTCCATCCAACAGAAGAGGTTCTGGTTAAAGGGCCGCTCGCTTTGATGATGTTTTGAATCTTTAATCTTAATCAACCTCGAGTTGACAGCTGCCAGCTGCAATAAGTTCACCGTGACTGCTCCATCTTCTTCTTTCACCAGTGTAAATTTTTAAAATGAAGACATAGTTCTTATTTTTTAGATGATCTGTTCTGTAAACTGTACGTCATCTGTCTGTGGTTTAAGTGCTTTTAGTCACAGAGGAGCACTTTATATAAGAACATGGTCACTGCTTCCTCTGGAGACACTCATTACCTGCACTGAGTCACACACACACGCACGCACGCACACACACACACACGGAAACATTGTGTACTGTACTCACTGACATCCTGACATAATGTATTTAGTGAGGTACACAATAATCAAATATCTCCAATCTGCTACTGCTGCTCTATACCCTCCTCTGGTCTCAGCCTGCGTGTGTTTGTTTGTGTGTGTGAGTGTGTGCGCATGTGTGTGTTTGTGAGCTTCAGGCAGCCCAAATTCCTCGTATAACTTCTTTATTTTTCTTTTATCATCTGTGATGAGTTCATGCAGGCCGCATGTGAGACACGGCTGTCTCTCTTTCCGTGGGCACACATGATGTGTTTGCACTAGAATGTCTGCACAAACACACACAGGCTGCACAGAAATCAATACCATGAACCATCCAGCAGGT
Organism: Austrofundulus limnaeus; assembly: GCF_001266775.1. Taxonomy (NCBI): domain Eukaryota; kingdom Metazoa; phylum Chordata; class Actinopteri; order Cyprinodontiformes; family Rivulidae; genus Austrofundulus; species Austrofundulus limnaeus. The sequence goes on along the minus strand of NW_013952408.1, from coordinate 218,584 downwards.
TCCCTGGAGCTACTGTAGTCTACAAGTTCAGGTGATTGTTAGTTAAAAGTTTTGTCTCCTGATCAACAAAGGATACCACGTTTTTTGCTCCCTATTTATTTAGAATTTGCCTCTTAAAATGCAGTTTAACAGGGCATACTGGATTTATTCATCATGCATTGGTGTAATCAGTGAAACAAGCGTTACGCTGGCTGTCGGAACTACGTATCCTAAAATAAAGTTGAATTTAAAGAAGTAATCTGCTATTAGTGCAGTGAATATAAATCTAAACATAATGATTTTATGAAATTAACAGGTTTTTTTCAGGGAAAAAGAAGAAATACAAACAAATCTGACAGTTTTACACCCATTCTGTTGTTACCCACCACTCACTCTTATTTTATTATGCATAAAAGTAACTTTTAGACACTTGTTTTTGAACAGGCAACAGACTAGGACAGGTGTGTGCAACCATTACAATCCAAAGAGTCATTTTTAATCCTTGGTTCACTAATAAAATATGTCAGGAAATGGCAAAAGTACTACTACTGGGGTTATCAACTGGTGGCCCATGGGCCACTTTGTTTGTTGACTTTTCTGACCAGTGGGGGTGACATAACTAAAAATATGTAGTAAATTAAAGGTTTGTAATTGTTTTAACACTTCAGGACAACGGGAAAAAACATTTGTGTCATACATACATACATATATATATATATAGGGGTGCAACAATACATGTAACCGTATCGAACCGTTCAATACAGAGCTTTAGGTTCAATACACATTTGTATCGAACAATACAGATATTTTAAATTAATTTTATCAGCTTGTCTTCTGAAGATGCTCTGTGTTGAAAGATCAGTGGATCTGTGTTCGACTACTCTACGTGGGCTGCACTGTCGAGCAC
>NW_013952408.1:207025-217688 GCF_001266775.1 Austrofundulus limnaeus | reverse complement strand
GTGTGTGTGTGTGTGTGTGTGCGCAATACATGTACCCGTATTGAACCGTTCAATACAGTGCTTTAGGTTCAATAAACACTTGTATCGAACAATACAGATATTTTAAATTTATTTTATCAGCTTGTCTTCTGAAGATGCTCTGTGTTGAAGGATCAGTGGATCTGTGTTCGACTACTCCACCTGGGCTGCACTGTCGAGCTCAGATCCACTGAGAAACTTGCTGTTTCAGCAACATTTAATTTAAAAATTGTACTTTTGAGGTTAAACAAATGTTCGTACTTAAATTAAATAAATTACAAGTTAAAAAGAGTATAGAAATTTTTCTTTTTTGTATCGAAAAAATATCGAACCGTGAGACTAACGTATTGAACCGAACCGAATCGTGAATTTTCTGTATCGTTGCACCCCTAATATAGTTTATATCACATTTAATAAAAACTACAACTGAACTTTTTTTTTCAAATTCTTAATTTGTTCTAATATATCTCCTCTTAATGGTCCTTATAGGTCATGTTTCACTTTTTTTAGTATTGATCACAAATTTTCCAACAACTTGGCAAGAAAACTGCTAAAGATAGCCTTTTCTGATGTGGACATTAAAAAAAAAAAAAAAAAAACCATCTCATGTTATCTTTGGAAAAAACTTCAAAGAGCCACTGCAGAAGGACCTAAGAGCTGTGACATGTGGCCCCAGAGCTGGAGGTTGCAGACTCTTGGACTTAGGGTTGGGCAATATTGACAAAAAAAATTAATCACGATTAATTGGTGTTTTTAGCCGATAACGATTAACTTAACAATTAATCACCGTGAGTCCCTTAGGCCACATGACCAATTTAGGGGGAAAGATTTGCTCTTCGTAAAAATCTGTTCCAAACTGTGTCAAAATTACAGACTTCAGGCTATACTGTACATCAAATTTTAAACTGTGTTGACAGATAAATAAATTACTGAACTTTTTTTAATGTTTGTCATATTTGAAGTGAATAGGAGCACCAAGCGGACTGACTGGAGCCATTAATCGTATTAATCGTCAAGAGCCAAAAAATAATCGATTAATGTTTTTGTGACGATTAATTGCACACGATACGATTATGCCCAACCCTACTTGGACTAGGCATAAACATCATGTTTTAATGCTTTCATCACGTTAAATATTGCTATCAGTTGGCATTTAAAATGGCACGTTAGACTTTGCTAAACACCCGTGTTTGATAATCTGCTGTTATTTCCTGTTACCACTAAACACAACAGGTGTTTAAACCCGTGAGTGGGATTTTTGCTTTTCATGAAAGCACAAATTGTTCATAAAAGTAGTGTTTCTCACAGTGTGAACCACGTCAACAAACAAACCTCACCTCTGTTTTCTTCAGCTTTCACTCAATGAAATCTATCCTGGTGATTTTCTGTCAACTCCTCATCAGAATCAACCATTTCCCCCCACGTTCACTTTCACTGGAAGATAAATTTCAGCCGACCTTCCAAGCTAACATTTATTAGTTATGTAACATGGCCCATTAACATTTATAGAATGTGCCTAAACAGTCCACAGTATAAATTATTGATTGTGTTTCTCTTAGTGGCAGATGGTATTGTTGTCATCACAGCTCAGTGGGTGGCACTTCAGATTATATCATCCACGTTATTGATTTTTAATCTATATTGCATGGAATAACTATTTAAAACTTAAAATTCTCCTGTTAGGCTTTTATGAAAGCTAATATTAAAACAATGTATTAGATTCTGTTGTAGGTGTTTGTAATAATAAGTTTAAAATAGAGTTTTATGATTGACAGAGTTTCTTCATGCTCTCCTGCTGCTGTCACTTTGTAAGAGAATCATCTCCAGTTAATCCACACAGCCGCATTAACTCATCAGCAGAATATGTTCTCATCTTATCGTTTTTTTACGTCTCATCTAACAGGGAAAATTAAAAGCTCTGCCCTTCACGCTCTGCTCAGGGAACACCTGCGTTAGGTGAATTTCTTTTTAATGACATCACCTGATTCTATCACATCCGAATGGGTCAGGGTGAATGAAAGTATTTGTCTATGATCGCAGATGAATGGAGTTCACAGCTTGGAGGTCATAGTGTAGCCTCTTCTTTTACATCGTTGTGCATGCATATGAGCTCCGTCATGTTTTATTATTATTATTATTATTATTATTATTATTATTGTTATTATTATTATTATTATTGATGTAGTTGACACCATGTTTCAGATGTTTGTCAGCTGTCAGATAATAGCTACTTTGAGAAATTGCTTCCCAACATCTTCCTAAGCCTCTTATGCCTTCAGTCCCGCTGCCAGCAAAATTCAGTTTTTTCTCCCCGCTGCGTCTGATTCCTTGTTTTTTTTTATTTTATTTATTTTTTTGTGTGTGTAAAGCCTTCGTGTTCCCTGTGGATGATCAGCCATCATCTCTTGACAGTTGCCTCTGACATGGGCAGCATAGTTTAATCTGAAATTAGCTTATGAGAAGCTGACAGCCGAGGGTGTGTAGTTTGACTGTCATTTCAGAAAAAATAAATAAATAAACATCAGCTGGTGAAAAGAAGCAGAGCAGCGATCAGACAGAAGGTCCGGTCAGTTTGACAGTGAAACGATGAACCCTGATCAAAGGGTAATTTAGAAACCGGTAAAGACCAGTATGAGATTCTGAGAAAAAAATATCACAATTTCATGGTATTGAAAAAAAAACTTTGATTTATGTGCTTCCAAAATAATACTGCATATTACCTAAAATTATTTTATTTTAGGTATAGAGCATATTTCTAATTTCACAAGTTTATTTCAAACATATATCAACATAAACTAAAAATATTGTTTTGCAACACAAGAATCATCAGTCATTTTTGCTACTTGTTCAAAAAGGAGTGAGGCATTTACACCCCATTATACTACCGTATTTATTCAAGTATAATACGTAAAATTAAATCCATAAAATCATTCATAAAGTTGGGGGGTAGGACTATACTTGGATAAATATTTTTATTTATGTATTTTAACTGAAATATCGGCTTCATTCATAAAATGCATGAGTCCTTAAATGAGACCGCGTTGTAAAAAAAGTTGAAACGAGCCTACCCCTGACACTCCTTCATGCTTCAGAGCAAGATAGTAACAGATCCAGGCAGGCGACATGATGTAAAAAAAAAAAAAAAAGAGGAAAAGCAGTCCTGCACCTTAGTAATGATAACGAACTAATGACATTAGCGTGTGACCGGGCTGCTCCTCGAACACCAACAAACACGTTCGTCTGTAATGGCTGCCGTCTACCGGTGTTCTGAAAGAGTTTGCATCCCTGGAAAAAAAGTTTCCCCACCAGAGGGGGTGCTCGCGATTAGGAAGTAATCTGCTTTTACCCCACAAGATGGCCCAAATCTCATGTGAAGTTTCTGACTTTTGTGTTGGCACCTCCTGGTGGACTATGTGTAAAATGCCAGAATTCATATGATGCTGCTACAGCTGATACATATTTGTTGTCAAAATACCTTTTAGTACATATGTTGTTAAAATAAAATGAACAGTCCAATGATCATTTTACTGATATGTATAAAGACTGCAAAGGCTGAAAAATCTTGAAGTCTGTATGAAATTGGAGGTAGTTTGAGGATTAAAATTTTTTTTTATGATTTTTAAGCTGGGGGGGGGTCGTATTATACATGAGATCGTATTATACACGAATAAATACGGTATATGTCATTACAATATACTGTATCTTTATATTAAAATACATCCTACAGTATATATTATACCAATAGTTTATGTAACACATACATAGTCTTGTCAATAAACATACTGCATCCAATCTTACAAAGAAAACACAATTCAATACTAAATTTATCTAAACCATCTAATACTCCCTACATTTTCTTTATGTATATCATTTATCTTCCATATTACTATTTAGAAATAGTTTTGTACTTTTTAATAAATATTTATGCGTGTACATTGCTTCATTTCGTGAGCTATACTGTTCCACCCTATAATGCTACAACAGTGATTAATTTTATATTTTTTATGGTTCATTTAGCTTTAATTTATGTTTTCACATTTGCTTTCGTTGCTGTTTTCAGAACTGCAATCAGCGTTATTGCAGATTTTATTTTATTTTCAACCAAATAAAAGTATATAGAAATTTTTTTCAAAAAAAAAAATACAGAAATGATGTGCGAGGCCTTTTAGCTGAGCCTTGGCAGAACTTGTTCATTTTATCTGTGCTCCAGTTATAAGGTAATTAAATTTAAAAGCTTATAACATTTTTTTCCTCTCTGCGCTGCCCTAACCTCTCTAGTACTTCAAAGTCTTTATGCTCCTGAGCATAAAGTCTGTAATATTGACTATTTTTTAAGAAGATCAGTGTTCAGATAACACTTGAGTCAAGCATAAAAATTTTAATGACATTACCAAAGGGACAGAATTTGATGTGTAGATGATTTGTTCAGAGCGCCTGGTCTTTCGGGCTGTTTTCAGAGTGTGAACGTGTGTGTGCTCTACTCTAAAATTCTTTGTAATATTTACCTTTCGATGAAGAGCTTAGAAAAAGTGACCACCACCATGAAGCAAAGGCAGTTGAAGCGAGGACAGCGGGCGGTGATGTTGAAGATTTGATGATGAGGTGTGAAAAGTCTGTTTGGTCTGATCACACAGAAAGAATTACTGTCTGTGTTGGAAAGATGTTGGAGCCCAGTTGGCAGCGAAGCTTGATGTGCATGAGGCTGTTCAGCTCAGACAAGTCAGAGTGAACCCTCCTCACTGCAGTGGGCATGTGGGCGTCAGAGCTGGATCAGTTTTAGAGCAACAGAATAAGGTGATTTATACCTGCAGACCCCCTGCAACACTTACTGTTCAGAAGCATTTTTTTCTCCTATGTTCTTGCTGACTAATGGCTAGAAGGGATGGTGAAGTGGGTGAGAAGGGGGTGGGGGCTTTTTTGCACAAATGCATCCTTGATCTACAAATAAAAAAAGGTCTTTCAATTTTTTTCTTTGAATTTTTTTTTAAATTGAGCAGAATGAGCTTAAAAGGAGAAAAGTGAACAAGTGGAAGTGTCAAGTTGATAAACTATCTACAGCAGAAAAGCTGCATCTGCAATTTATTTCTTTAGGAAACAGGATAAAGATGTCTCACCTTTCCCTCAACAGTCTCTATGCCAAGTTTCAAGTTAGTTTGGGAATCATTTTATTGGTGCTACAATGCTGTTTTAAATGTCATACTGTGCACCATTTGATATTTTCATATACTTAAGAAAATACGTTTTTAAATCTGTTTTTTTTATTGTACTAAAAATAAAATGTTTTGTTCTTTTTAAACTGAATTTTAAACAATTTAATTTTTATGTTGCTAAAAGTCCATTTAGGAACTGGTCCTGCAAATTAGTGTATGGTATTGTTAATTCTTGACACTTGTTATAAGTGAAATGAAATGAAAGGAATGGCAAGAAATGTTGTCTTTGCAACTGCTGATGTCTGTTGTTTGTGAGCACAACACAGGTTCATCTGAGCTTTTTTTTCCTGAATGATTTATACAGTATATTAGAGTTAGGAAATAAATAATTCATTAAATACATAAAAACTTCCTTTGAATTGGTTGGTTACTGGATAAAAAAAGAAAGAAAATGTGTGACATAAAAACTTGGAAAGACCTCATTAACTGTGGCTTCTTGGAAGCAAACTAAGTAAATCAGAAAGTAAACTTTATAAAAATCCCAAACTAAATCTGATCAAGTTAAAACTCAAACCTTGCAGGCTATTTTAACCTGAGGGCATCAGTAGGGTTAAATGTTGTCTGTTTTATTCTTTGCTTCTGTAAAACATATAATTTCTCTAACTTCTCAAAAACTTTGAGGCTTCACTTTTTAAAACTGTAAATCCCTGATTTTATACCTGTTAGTCTTTTGCATGTACTTTTTACATTTACTTCACATGCACAGTATTTTTATTTCATACATGTAAAAATAAAAAAGCATATTTTTGCTGTTTTGTCACGATGGAGTGGTTTTCCATATGGCCAGGTCTGCATTGTTCTGCAGTGTGGGCAGGCGGCACAAGCTTAAGTGGTGATTTGTCACCTCGTCCTACGTCTCTTATTGTGCTCTATATCTCCGTCTATTGACAGAGGGGTTGGCAGATTTAGCTTCACGCATTATTCAAACCTGACAAACATGTTGGAACTCATGTTATTTGTGGCTATAATTTGTATTTACATACTGCATGTGTCTTCTTTTTGTTTCTATCATCCACAGAACACCTTATGATACCCACATGTAGCTTGTAGAAGCATATTCGAGTTACAGTGCTTGAGGAACATCTAAGTGCTGAAAAACACAATGAAAACAAGCTATTTTTGTATGCAAAGTGCTTTGATTTTCATTCTTTTTAGGGTGATACTGGTATTTAGGTCATGTTTTTTGTCTGTACAATGCCTGTATTGCATGTGTGCATATGCTGCAAACATTCATGTTTTACAGTAGTACATGTATTAGATCTATGCTGTGGGAGTGTGACTTGTCTGGGTGTCAAGAGGTCCCTGGTTCAAATCCCGGACGAGCCCCCAAGAATGTTATGATCTGAGTGACTCTGGACACACAACATATAGAGTCTAGACAGCTTTTGCTTTTAAAAGTGTATTATTAATAAACATTTGTCTGAACAACAAAAGGAGAACTGGGAGCCCTGGCTGAAAGTAAACAAAAGAGAAGGAGTGAGCCTAAGCACTGCCAGATGTGGGTACCACTCCCCTCTCCCTATTGTTCAGGATCTTATCATACAACCAAAAACCTGGTGAAAAGGGCAGCCAGTAACTCCCAGACTCAACAACAATGTGACAGAAAACATGTGTCTACAGGCATGAATGGGAGAGGGACTGGAGAGCAGGACCCACAACACACCAACAGTTCTCCTCTGGCCTCCCTCACTCTTTAAACAGGCAGTGTTTGCTCCTTTTAAACATCAGCCAATCAGCTGTAGAGAGAAAACATTGGTAATTTAAAGAACCAATCATAAGGATGAAAACCGGACACATCGCGGAGAGCAAACCAGAAAACTAACTAAAGTTAGATGCAACACTAAAGGAAGATTCTCTGAAAAGACAAGGGTGAAACAAAATACTGGTATACTGCAGCAGCAGTGTAGTATTTTCCTACAGTAAATGGCATTCCCAGGTACAGACTAAATACTGCATTTAAGGGGTGTGCTTACAAATTCAGTGAATTCAAACATCTACAAATGGAAAAAGAAAGAGGAAATGATATGTAGATGAAAAGCTGTGGACACCTTAGTTTCAAAGTAGACCCAATCAAGCTTTAATTGTTGTAATTGTTGAGTTTTATCAGTGAAGAGACTTTTGGGTCCAGACTTCTGGGTTTTGGGACTTGTCCACAGCCAGACCTGAACAGACTGATTTTCCTCTGCCCTGTGTTAGGCAGAGATAGCGGATAAGCCTCTGAGCGTTTGGACCAGGACTCGTCCATCTGTGTGTTCAGCACTGTTGTAGCTGCATATTGTCTGTCCTATTGTGTTTGGGTGCTTTCTTTTCTCTGTGTTCTTCTACAATCCAATGCATGGAAAGCTTTCATTCTGAACTCCTATTAGGTTTGGTTTATTTAATTCTTCCAGCTTTTGTTGTTTATTATAGTAGAAAAGGACAAGGAAAGTTTGACAAAGACAAAAGCTGGAGCCCAGTCGGTCAGCGCATCTTTTGGTCATTGGATTTTCATTTTTGAAACGGGTATTAAAAAACAAAAAAATGAGTGGATATTTGATTTTTGTTTTAAATTACTGACATTAAAATTAAAATACAAAGCCATTCTTATTCTTAGTGTCGAAAGGGGATAAACAATATGTTAAAAATGATTTGAGTTTCCAATGACCAAAAGATACACTGACCCCAGTCTTTGTGGTTATTGAGGTCGTTTTTAAAATTATTCACATGTAAGTAAGATTAAATACTTCTTGTGTTTAAAATAATATTCAGTGCTGTTGATTACTGCATTGTGATTTCAGCTTTAATATATTATTTTTCTGATTATTTCATAATTGGAACTTTTTAAACTTTGGGAATCTTGCACATTTTAATTAAGAAATAATGAGCCATCAAAAATGTAAAAAAAAAAAAGTCAAACTCAAGCTGATCTTCAAAACGAGAAATAAATTACACAGATGGTACAGGAATTAAAAACTCCAACACATTTTTCTTTTGCTCATATTTTGTTTTCGACAGCATTGTGAATTTGATCCTCGCAGTTGGGCCCTAATACTCCCAACGCCAGGTTTTCACATGCATAAAATCGTCTGCTGCCAGCTTCTTCAGCAGGAAGTAGCCAGCTGGATGGAGCCTTGAAATGTAATTTAGCTTCTTACAAATACAGTTGTAAAACTGTCAGAAAGCTGGGATGGCTTCAGGGAGCAAACAGTTAATTCTTGGAAGACTTTACTCACTGAATGTTGATTAATTGTGCCTCATAACAGTAATGCATGTGTTGAATTAGAACACCAGGTATAACCATTTTCATTAATGATATGCTGCATTTGCTTGTATTTTTCTTTGTCTACCATCAAATTTAAATTCAGTCCAAGCAGATCACTGTCAAAATCCAGTCCTTTCATCTGTTTAATTGGGGACCACCAAAGTCTTTTTAAGATGATTAAAGCGATAACGAATATACTCACAAAACTACACTCGTTTTTTTTTCTGCAGTTATGTCTGTGAAATAATCATTACTTTTATGTCATCTTCCCGTAAATGAGACAATCTAAAAGAGAAAAAAAAAAACAATCTGGTTAAATACTTAATGTCAACAAGAGACAGCAGATGCAAATCAGTTTTTAGAAGTTCTTTTTTCTGACTAATAGAAACGAAATGTTCTACTTTAATCAGTTTTATTGTTTGATGAACCTTTACATAAACCTTTTGACATCTTAAAAATCCATCCTCAAGGTTGATTTATACTCTGCGTAGTAGTGTGATGAAAATTATGTTGTTTTCTTTTTACAGGCAAGGTTAGAACTAAGTCTGAACTCAGGCTCCTGGCAAAACTTTTTTTCTTGCAGGGGTATGTGCCAATTATTTTGTGAATTGTGTTTTGTGAATTGTATTGTTTATTACATTGTTTGAAATCTGTTTTAGGATGAGGAATGTTTTTGTTGTTGTTGTTGTTGTCTTGTAGTCATAAGCCTCTTTCCCAAGACACACAGACCAGTCTGGCTTTAAGCTCCCATGGTTCATTCATAAATCACAGGAGAAGCCGGCCAGCTCCCACTTACGCATTCAGATGTCGCTCACTGACATCTGCCTCCCTATCAAACAAAAAAAAACTGAATCAACTCATTTTAGCAATCCTGTGGGTCAATATTTTGTAAACTAACTAAAAAGTTGTTGTTTAGCATAATCTTTAACAGTCCCTCAGTAATAAATCTGTTGATTAATCCTGTGGTAGCTCACTGACGTCTGTCTCATATCAAACACAAAACAAAAAACTGAGCCAACTCTTTTTAGCGATCCTGTGGTTCAATATTTTTTTAAACCAACTTCAAAGTTGCTGTTCTGTGTCATCTGTAATATACGCTTGGTAATGAATCTGTTTGATTAATCCTACGGTCCCTCTCTGATGTCATCAACTCATTATCATTTTCTGAGCCGTGGAACCGCGGGTTGATACTACCTCTGTTGGCGGCTCAGAGGGGTGTCAGAGTCGGGGGGTTACTTTACCACCCTTGCCACCTTCGTGTTTTTTCTGAATGACCAGAGGAGGATAGAACACGCGTCATTCCCGGACTGAGCTGTTTTACGAATGAGGCTTTAGATTCTTTCAACATGTCTCCTTTAGAATCAGTGCAAATATAGTTCAGGTCCAGACGTTAAAAGTTACAGTAGAACTCTTTGCACAGATGATGTTAAAATCTTAAGAACAAGAGGTTTTCTTGCTGTTTTGCACCATTTGTGCCATGATTAAAAAGGGATTTAATGCAAAATTTAACATCACCCTGTGTGATAGGAAAGATCTATTTTCAGTCCAAGTGGAAATGACTATCGTCCAAAAACATGTCAGAACAGCCCTTTTTATCCCAGGAGGCCAGGGCCCAAGAATAGCTCATGAAATGCATTAAAGATTTTACAGGATTGCTGTATGAAAGATAAAAAGGTAAAAGCTTTCACCTTACTTTGTGTGTAGTTTGTTAACTAGCAAGTTCTTTCTCTTGTGAACTGTGTTTGTTAAGGCTTTCTTTGAATTGCTCAATACACATTAAGCCACATAAAGGATTCTTGTAAAGGAGACACAGACGCACCAGTTTTCTGTTCCCTGTCAATGAGAAATAGCTTAAAAATCTTTTGGCACAGTTTAAAACTGACCTTTATAGTTCATTTTGAAAGTTCTGAGCTAAATTCTCCAAATGAAATACTTGATGTTTATTAGCATTTAATGATAAAGGCTTCTAAAATTTTACCAGTTGGCAGTTTTTTATATACAGCGCTGTCATTGGCAGTATCACTCCACCCTCTGTTAACAATAGGTATTAATTAGGGTGAACGATAGCCATGTGATGTGAGTATCAGTCACCTGTGAACCATGGCCATGTGATGTGTGAGTCACCTGTGAACGATAGCCATGTGATGTGAGTATCAGTCACCTGTGAACCATGGCCATGTGATGTGTGAGTCAC
>NW_013952408.1:199784-204291 GCF_001266775.1 Austrofundulus limnaeus | reverse complement strand
GTGAGAGAGTGAATGGTTGTTTGTCTCGTTTGTCTCTATGTGTGGCCCTGTGATGGACTTGCGACCTGTCCAGGGTGTACCCCGCCCCTCGCACTGTGACTGCTGGACCAGTGACCCACGCGACCCTGAAAAGGAAGAAGCGTGTACAGAAAATGGATGGATGGATGGATGGACAACTGGAAAAAAGAAAACTTTAACTTTTAATAACTTTGAAAAAAAAATCAAGTGAGGATCCCGAAAAACTCTGACTGTTTTGTGCCCAGAAACGAGGCCAGGCTTTGTGGCCGATGAGACGACCAAGTGTACTGTAATCTCATGGCACAGAGGGCAGAAAGATCAGATAACCACAAAATGTGCTCGCCTCTCCGGTTCTGTTCTGTCCTCTTTTTGACTTTTGCTTTCCTCCCTGTCCACTCTCACCCCCAACACCCTCCTTCTCACATATACCCCCAACAGCAGCGGCATAATGATAATAAATATTTTAGACATCACCTCCTAATATATTCACATACATTTTTTTCTCCCTTTTTTTGCTCGATAAAGCTTTTGTCATCTTTTATTACTAAGAGAGTGTGACGCGGAGAAATGCTCTTTCTTATCAGCCTGAAAGTCAAAGAAAGGATGCAACAAAGAAGACCAAATTAAAACCCGCCGTGAAAATATGTTTTGTCTGTTTATATCAAAAGGGACTATACTCATAAATATCTGGAGGCAAAGTCACGCTTTTATTCCCCTTTTACTGTAACGTCTGACAGGTTTTGGTTGAAGCTCTGTGAGGATTCAAATAAGGAAGTATTCTTTTCGGAGAGGGCACGTCTCTTGAACCTCTTGAAGCTTCTTGTTTATTTATTTATTTATTTTTGACTGTGGAAAAATCCCAAAAAGTAAATCTGCCTCAGCACATCCCTCCGCTGATCCATCAGAGCAGACCAGTCCTCTCAGGAGGAACACTTTGAAGAAGCAGCAGCTAAAGCAGCATTTAAAAGAGTTGGTGACAAGAAGTTCTGCAAGGATGTGAGGAGTAAAAAAAAAAGAATGGTTCATTATTTTAACATGAGCAAAATAATATATTTTTATTAGAGCTCACATGTTTGAACTTGTGGATGTATGTAAAACTGCTGAACTGACTCTAAAATAAGCCTACTGGTTGTTGGATGGAAGTTTTGGTACAAATAATAAATCAGAACAACTAAATCCAATTAAAGCTGTTTAGCATTCCTTCTTTCTTTCTTTTTTATTTCTTGCATCAAAGCTTAAAACGCTCTATTTCACAAGATAATCTTCTTTAATTAATGTTATTCATTTCTCTCATTTAAAATGAATTACACCATTGTTCAACTCTGAGTCTTCATTATTTAGTACAAATTTCCAAACCAAAGACCTAGAACTGAGAATTTTTAGGGTTTGATCAGCAAGTCACCAGTAATTTTGGCACATTGTGGTTTTGCTGTTTTAAGTAACTGAATGTGATGCATCACATCAAACTGAGGATTAAGTCAAAATTGGTCAAAAATGACATAAGCATATTTTTTAGATTCCTGACCTTTTAAGCTACATTTTGATACCTGACCACGCACATGATGACTGCTGGATCTGGGCACTGATGGATTTTGATACCTGGAATATTCTGATATCATGAGCAATTAAAGAAATATGAAATTGTTTAATTTGTATTTGTATGAGTAACTGAGGAGTTGAATTTTTTGTTTTATTATTTGTTTTATTATTGTTTAAAATTAATATACACTCACCGGCCACTTTATTAGGTACACCTGTCCAACTGCTCGTTAACACAATTTCTAATCAGCCAATCACATGGCGGCAACTCAGTGCATTTAGGCAAGTAGACATGGTCAAGACAATCTCCTGCAGTTCAAACCGAGCATCAGTATGGGGAAGAAAGGTGATTTGAGTGCCTTTGAACGTGGCATGGTTGTTGGTGCCAGAAGGGCTGGTCTGAGTATTTCAGAAACTGCTGATCTACTGGGATTTTCACGCACAACCATCTCTAGGGTTTACAGAGAATGGTCCGAAAAAGAAAAAACATCCAGTGAGCGGCAGTCCTGTGGGCGGAAATGCCTTGTTAATGCCAGAGGTCAGAGGAGAATGGGCAGACTGGTTCGAGCTGATAGAAAGGCAACAGTGACTCAAATAACCACCCGTTACAACCGAGGTAGGCAGAAGAGCATCTCTGAACGCACAGTACGTCAAACTTTGAGGCAGATGGGCTTCAGCAGCAGAAGACCACACCAGGTGCCACTCCTTTCAGCTAAGAACAGGAAACTGAGGCTACAATTTGCACAAGCTCATCGAAATTGGACAAGAGAAGATTGGAAAAACGTTGCCTGGTCTGATGAGTCTCGATTTCTGCTGCGACATTCGGATGGTAGGGTCAGAATTTGGCGTCAACAACATGAAAGCATGGATCCATCCTGCCTTGTATCAACGGTTCAGGCTGGTGGTGGTGGTGTCATGGTGTGGGGAATCTTTTCTTGGCACTCTTTGGGCCCCTTGGTACCAATTGAGCATCGTTGCAACGCCACAGCCTACCTGAGTATTGTTGCTGACCATGTCCATCCCTTTATGACCACAATGTACCCAACATCTGATGGCTACTTTCAGCAGGATAATGTGCCATGTCATAAAGCTGGAATCATCTCAGACTGGTTTCTTGAACATGACAATGAGTTCACTGTACTCAAATGGCCTCCACAGTCACCAGATCTCAATCCAATAGAGCATCTTTGGGATGTGGTGGAACGGGAGATTCGCATCATGGATGTGCAGCCGACAAATCTGCGGCAACTGTGTGATGCCATCATGTCAATATGGACCAAAATCTCTRAGGAATGCTTCCAGCACCTTGTTGAATCTATGCCACGAAGAATTGAGGCAGTTCTGAAGGCAAAAGGGGGTCCAACCCGTTACTAGCATGGTGTACCTAATAAAGTGGCCGGTGAGTGTATTTTTTTGTAAATAGGAGCAGAAATCATAAGATCTTTTCCTTCTTCTGCTGCCTTTCATTAAATTTTATTTTTATTGTTTTTTTGTATGTAATGTAATGTTTTGTTTTGATTTTTTTTAAATGAAATGAATAAACACTATAAATAAATAAAAATAAACAATTCCAGAGATACAGCTTTATTTGTTTTCTAAATCAAGATAACCCATTGATATTTGATCTAAATCCTATTTTTAGGTTATTCTAATTGGAATATGCACAATATATTGATTTTAACATCAGAATCGGTCAATATTGGTAATTTTTTTACAATGTCGGTATCGACCCAATAAGTAAACCCGAGCTGATATTAACGTCCGATGTTGATTTCCCAATTTTTAGCTTTGTGTTTTGGGAGGGGAAATGATTGGTCGAGTGATATTTGTTCGATCATGATGGTGACACTGTGCAGCCAGTAGTGAGCCATGTCAGCGGTCTGTTTTTTTATGGTATCAAAAAAAAGACACAAGTGTATTTGTGCGTAAATGTATATAACATTACAATAATAATATTGGATATCGGATGAAATTTTCATATTGGTGCATCCCTATTGGAATATTAACATTTACCAGGTGGAAAGTAAAAAAGCTTTGCTAGCTCGCAGAGAAAATGACAAAAATTCAAGACTTGTCTTTTCAAAATAATGTTTTTGTAGCTACCATTCAAACGACTTATATGAGGTATCTAATCATTATATTTTAACAAAATGCAGTTGCTGAAAATGTTTTAATCAATTCAATATAGCTACTTATTTCTCCACATAGCTCTTAATCCCTGGTTTGATTTGCGTTCAGATAATCCCAATTAACTGTCTAAAAATTTCTCAGCAAACTGTGAGGTGAAGAAAAATATCTGACAGGTGAATATTCTAGGATTCCTGTCATCCAGACCAACTCAAAACCAAAACTACAGAAAGTAATAAACTTTTATTCACAAGGAGACAAAAAAAAAGGAAAGTAGCAGACTTCATGTTGGTAGCGATGATGGCTGCTTTGCCTAAATTAATAAACACTTATGTCAGAGTTGTGGATGTCATTTGCATAATTTGATAAAACGGGAGCTGGTTTTGAGAACCAGAAAGAAGGAAACCTAGAAACTGTTCGTTTCTACTTTTTTCACATAATTTTTCTTTAAACATATTCTCCTTTTATTTTCATCCCCATTCATTTCCCCCTTCTCCTTTATCCTCTGCAAACTTCATCACATTCTTTCCCTCTCCTCCAATTTTTCCCTTTATTTTTCCCCAATTTTCACTCCCTTATCTTCTCCCTCCCTTCAGCGTTCTGCTCGACTCCCTCTCCTTTCAGGTTCATCAGAGTGCTCTTCTGAAATCAGATCAGTCATCGTGTCTTTAGAGACAGACACAGTTTGGTTGCCAGGGGTTCCAGCTCGGCTGAAAAGCAGAACTGCCGTTACTTGAGCTCCCATTTGAGCCATGGACAAAATCAGTCTCTTGTGTTTGTCAGTGTGTGTGTGTGTGTGTGTGTGTGTGTGTGTGTGTGTGTG
>NW_013952408.1:198587-199747 GCF_001266775.1 Austrofundulus limnaeus | reverse complement strand
TGTGTGTGTGTGTGTGTGTGTGTGTGTGTGTGTGTGTGTGTGTGTGTGTGTGTGTGTGTGTGTGTGTGGCCTGAAAGGACCTCCTGCCTGCTCAGTTTATTGCCTTACACCCGATTACGTATAGACTTTATAGATTTAAGCTGTTTAAAACCATTCATTTTATAACCAGGAAGATATTTTCATGCTTACAAAGTATTCTTTCATTCAGATAAAACAGTTTGGTCCAAAATCATGAAAAGGAGCCTTAATATTTTTTGTGTTCTGTGTTTAGTGGGATTGTAAAATCTAAATAATCCTATTGATTCTCACAAGATTTGGCCTAAAGGGGTGCTGTGATCGATTTATTTGTTTCTGTTTATCCCTTTCCTGTAACGTCACCCCACATTTTCATGTACTCCTGCTTGTTTGCCTTTCCCTCCTGCTCCTTCCTTTTTTGTAGAAGGTTGTCCTTTCAGATCGCTGCGCCATGTTTTCATTATTGTATTCTGCTGTATAGAATCAGTGACTGATGTTGTTTGGGGAGCGACATACATAGAAGGTGAAAAGAGCTGATTTGTTATGATGTCTGTGATGTATTGTTATCGAACGCTTTTTTTTTTCCTTTTCTTTTCTTTTTTTCCCAGAGAACGCTTTCTTGTTTGCACGCATTGCTGTGGGTGTTTGGAACTGAATAGGCTAAAGTGTGTGTATTGTCAAAACTGTGAAGAGATGTGTTTTGTTGTCTGTTTTCATTTCTGCAGATGGATATCATCATCAGCTTGGAGCATATTTACAGACACACATGGAAGCTGGGATTGCTTTCTGTTTCTGTCTCATCTCTTTTATCTTTGCTTCTTGCATTAACTATTGAGCTGATGATGAAGATGGATAATTTCAGTCAGATCTTGTTGATTAAATTATAAGTAAAGTCTAAACACTTACTGTCACCTTCCATTTTGGTTATTGTGATGCTATTTTATGTTTGTCACACTGTGTTGTAGTTGGCATTTTCCATTGATTCGGTTAATGAGATGATACCAAATTCTTACATTCATCTGAAAGTGCTCAGAAACTGAGTGAAAATACAGCGGGTAAAATAAGTATTGAACACGTCACCATTTTTCTCAGTAAATATATTACTAGAGGTGCTAATGACATGAAATTTTCACCAGATGTCGGTA
>NW_013952408.1:195778-197293 GCF_001266775.1 Austrofundulus limnaeus | reverse complement strand
TACCGACATCTGGTGAAAATTTCATGTCATTAGCACCTCTAGTAATATATTTACTGAGAAAAATGTTGACGTGTTCAATACTTATTTTACCCGCTGTAAATGACAAACAACCAATGTTTTAAAAAAATATGTCATAAGACCTTCAAAATTTAAGGTAGCATTCCTTTAATGCAATACACATCTCTAGGGCCCTTTATTTTATTTTCTCCCAAATTCCACTTTTTTTCTTTCTGAATTCCACATTTTCACTCCAACCATATTTATTAATAAGGCTGCACGATATCAGGAAGACCGGGGATGTGTGATAACTGTACTTAATATTGCAAAGACAGTATGACTCACAATAAATAAACAAATATTTAAGCATGCAGTGTTGATGTCTTTCTTGTGTCAGAGCAAAAAACAATTAATGCATCATTTCCATTCCAACATGACAGTTTTATTTTTAAAAAGTCCAACTAGACACAGCTGCTATGTTGGAAGGTAAATACAATACAATTTTTTAAATTACTTTAAAACATTGTACCCGGTAAAACCTTTTCTGATTCTTTAAATAATGAAAAGTACATTAAATGTCAATATTTTAAAAATACATAATAAAGTTATCTGGAAAAAAAATTTAATAATTTTGAGAAAAAGTTAACAAACCTTAATCCAACTTCAAATTATCTCATTGCATTTGTCCAACATTTTCTCTTACCAAGTGGTTGATTTGATGTGGTATCTCAGCTCCATTGTATTTATCAGACTGATGCTGACAAAACGCATAAATGAAAACATTTGATCCAACCAGTTATTGCATTTTAACAGTTTTTGCGATATCTTTTGCCCAGGTTGTCATCATGATGACGATAAATTTATGATAAATTGTAGCCATATTTAATAACTTTAAAAATGTGTGATTATAAAGTAAAAGACAAATTATTTAATAAATGAATAGTCTCATAATTCAAAATTTAATGGCTGTTATTTCACTTTTACAAATACAACAAATTGCTGTTTCAGCAGATCATTAAATGCTTTTGCAAGGTACTTTTAAGAACAAAAATCATTTAAGTGCTAAAAATAGAAAAATCACACATACAGTATCTCAGATATAGAAAATTGCACAAGGGGTGCCACCTAACATCTTGTCTAGGGCACCAAATTGACTAGGGCTGGCCCTGCATTCCGTTGTTTAAATGTAGTTATTGAGACCTCAGCCAGTGTTTTTGTTTATGACAAGAAAATATAACGTGTCGTCATCTGGTTGATGTGGATTATTTCTTCAGATTGTTCGGACTGAATATTAATTAAAATGTATCAAAATAAATGTTGTTGAATATTAAATTTTAATTATCATTAAAAAAATAAAGTGATGGGTAAAATTAATTATGATGGAAATTTTTGACCCTGTCAATCAAAATGACGAACATCGAAAAAGTCCCACCTCTTCAGAGATTTACAATAAGATTATTTTACATTAAGAAACAGTTTTTATTGTAAAATGTCATTTTGGTTGGTTGACTGGTTGGT
>NW_013952408.1:194185-195723 GCF_001266775.1 Austrofundulus limnaeus | reverse complement strand
GTTGGTTGGTTGGTTGGTTGGTTGGTTGGTTGGTTGATTGGTTGGTTGGTTGGTTGGTTGGTTGGTTGGTTGGTTGGTTGGTTGGTTGGTTAATGTGGATTGGCGACCATCTTGAATTAAATTGACTCCAAAGGTTAAGCAGTTGTAGACTTCAGTGATTACCTTAAGCATTTTATTAAAATTGGTCCAGAGGTTCATGAGATGTTTTGCTAACAAACACATGCAGAAACACACACAAACATGACAAAAAACATTCACCTTCACCTTTTGATGTCAAGTGACACAGGCTGCAAAAAAGAATGTGGTTTCTTTTAAAGTAAAATATAAGGAAACAAGGAATGATTTAAGGCCTTTGCTCAGTGCTGAAGGTCTGCAGAACAATGTATGCAAATGCATTCAGCTGCTATGTGGAGCCTTGTATTTGTGCCGGGCAAATCTGCATACAGAGGCTGTACTTGAATGGGGTTGGTGTAGAGCGCAGTGAGAGCCAATCACACACAAATGTCTAAACATAGAGCACACAGATACTACACAGCCTTCTGTTATCCTTTACTTCTCTCCTAAAGTCACACCTTGTAGTATTTTCCCAGTGTTTATGTATTTTGCTGGATTTTTTTTTTTTTTKTTAATAATTTGAGGGTTTTGTTTGTGTTTTTCTTCAGGATTTTTTTCTGCCCTCTTGCTTCCTCACCAGAGCAAATTTGAGCTTAGTAGCCAAAACGTGGCTCAATTATAGCCATTGTTTGTGTTTGCTATGATTAGTGCTGTATGCTGTGACACTTTAAACTTGTGTTGACTCAGTTGTAGGTATTTGTTTGGATATTGGTGATTAAAGACTAAAGAAAAATTGTTGTGTGTTCTCTCTTTTTAGTTTCTTTCTTGTTTACATGAAACACATTTTGATCCAAATGTTTGGTAATTTTGATGCCTAAATTTGTTGTCTTTTACGTTTGAATTCATAGAATTGCGTTCTCAGAATCTGATTTTACGAGCAACAATATTTTGTTTTTGCCATCAAAACCCAGTATTTTATTTGATCTTGTTCTTTCTGAAACTTGCTGTCTAATAAAACCCAACATTCTTATCGAGATATCATTTTAAAAAATTGTTTACACACAGCTCATTAATTTTTTTTTTTTTTTTTTGCCCATTTGAGATGCTCAAAACCCCCCTAAACCTTTAACTTTCTGGTTGTGCTGTTTTCTGCAAGCGTTCATTCGTAACTCTGTGCTTCCTAATGATGATGATGTGTTTCTGGTGTGAAAACGGTTCGGACTTCTCAAGCAGCTTTTGATTCATTGTTCTGCTGCTGCCTCTGCGGTTGCTGTGATTATGTGGACAGGCATGGATGGCTTCAGCTGTAGAGTTTTATTTTTCTCTCGCTTGCTTGTTTTTTTTTTTTTAATTGAGCAAAGTTACAAAAAAGAGGCCATATGGTGCAAAAGCATAGACTTTCATATATATCTTGTAGCTTTAAGGCATTAAAATTAAACCATATTTTGCTCCCAGAGTCATTAAGGCATTTAACACATTAGTTG
>NW_013952408.1:189959-193310 GCF_001266775.1 Austrofundulus limnaeus | reverse complement strand
TTTTCAGGGTCGCGTGGGTCACTGGTGCCCATATCCAGCAGTCACAGTGCGAGGGGCGGGGTACACCCTGGACAGGTCGCAAGTCCATCACAGAGTAGTTTCATTTAACATACAAATAATCTTTTAAGCAATGTGACGCTTGAGAAATTTTGTAATGTGGTCATAAAGTTTTTACATGATTAAGTCCCCGTTTTGACTACATTTTTAGATAAATTGAAAATTGGTGCATCTAAGGTCAATTATAAGCCACAGCTAGTGCTCAGGTGTGTGTTATCAGAAAAATGCACAACAGGAAAGACACACAATACATTTAGAAATGTAGATATAGCCTCCCATCAGTCTAGAAATGATTGTAAGGACATTTATAAACATTTTGCAGTTCATTTCACAATGAGAAGTAGGGATGTCCCGATCAGATACTCAGTATCGGTATCGGTGACAAATATGGCTGTTTTTTTTGAAAATCGGGTAGAATCGGGTTTAGTCTTGTGATCGGGCCGATCCAGTTTTCACAACAATTTTCAGCATCATTGTGCTTTACAACTGCCATTAAGAAGTCAAGACGCACACAAGTATGCAACCATGTCCACAGTGTGGGAACACTTTTCGATGGAAAACGATGCTGAAACTGCATCTTGCAAAGTCTGCAAACTGGATGTTTCTCGTGGTGGGAAGAGCAGGGCTCGCTTTAATACTACCAACCTTGTCACTTGGAAAGAAATAAAGCTATCGGATCGGTATCGGAAAGACAAATCATTCAAAAAAATGGATTGTATCAGGAGCCAAAGGAAGTGGAAGGAATTGAAACATATCCAAAATTTCCAATCTTTCCAAAAGTGGGGATCCCAGCAATTTCACCTCAAGATTGTGTAATATTCTAAAAGAAAGTCCTAAGGCTATATATTAAACGCTACATGTCACAATTTATACAATGAACGATACGTTCATGACAAGAAAACTAAACAAGTAGAGCTTATTACACAAAGACTGATACATTTACTTTGAATTAAAGTACTGCTACTAAAGATTTGAACCCAGGTTGCATCAGGGATGGTGTAAAAACTGCCAAAGCTTTCACATAAATCTGCTCACTGTGGGAACCCCAAGGGACCCATTTAAAAAAGTTTGTCTGGCCCAGTTCTGGTCCACACAATGCACAAATACTTGTCCCAGATACCGCAAAGAATGATGGCCTGCTGGTGGCCCTGATGTGGTTTGCCAGAGGTGGTCCATGCATGGGCCAGCCACGCATAAACCAAACCACAACCAGGCCAGTTGTGGCATCTTAAAAACAGTGCCAGACATGGCCCACAAACCACTAACCATGCCAGCAGAGAGTCAGCAGGGCCATCTTGACACCACATCTGGCCCACACTGGTTTGCTCTGTAGGGATCTGTTTTTGTGAGTTAATAAATAAATCATGGGCTCTCCCTTTTTTATGTTTTCAGTCACTGTGTTTGGGCTGTGAGGGAAAAACTAGACCTTTTTCACTAGCACGTGTAACAACAGACAATCCAATCACAAAAGTGGAGAATTCAGCTCCTCAACCCTCAGAAGATGATCTGATAATCAGCTCGACTCCTGAGAACTGAACGCAGGCCCCTGTGTGTTTCTCTGTTGCACATAAAGCAGAATTTGCTTCCTAACAAGGATAGCTGAATGTGCCTGGGTTTGAAAGTAATTACACAGCATTCATTGCATTTTTTTCCCTTCAAAAAAAAAAAAAAATAAATCTCCGTACTGGTGCCAGTAATTAATCCATTCATCAATGTGATTTCATTGCATCATGATGAGTGGTTGCATTGTAATCCTCTGGCAGAGAGCTCTCTGCGCCATTTTACGTCTGTCTCACTGATCACGCCAAAGCATGCTGAGCTCTCTCAGCATCCAGGCCTTGGAGTATTCATGTGTTTGGCTCCGGCTGCCAGAGGACACCCAATTTCTCCAAGAATCATGCTTAATGTGTGTGTGTGTGTTGTGTCATTGTGCGGCTTTCTAAATGTGCCAACCAGAACATAAGTTTGGCAGCTGGACGGTAGCGGTTCGACCTGTAGCTGGACTGCCAAAAAAACACTCCCTCACATACCCACAGTTTTACATGCACACAGTGCAACATTCTGGCACGTTAGTGACAATTATTCCGCTGGTCATTCAGATTTGAAATCGAGCGAAAAAAAAACAACAACATTTAGCATTAGGCCAAAACTGCATCAAGGGAAATACACACATAAACTCAGATTTTGTTGTTGATCTGTTACCTAAATTACTTGGAATAGTTTCATTTCTTGTTGGTAAGATGGTGGTGATTTGCATAATGCCATTTTAAGAGGCAATTTAACACTTGCTCATTTAATTAAAGCAAAACTAGCATGGTTTAATTGAGAAAATACCATTTTAAACCCAGATTATTCCCAATGCTTGAGTTTATTTTAGCTTAGCAGGTCAGTCTTTGACTAAAAACTTGCCACATCTACTTTTGAAAGAACAAACAGCATAAGAGAGTTTTCCAGATAGTATTTAGTATTTTCTCATTTGTTTCGGAGCCTGACCAGTTAATCGTTTATGTTTATATGCTCCGTGCTACTTTGAGAGTGATTTCCTGGAAACTTGACGTCTAAAAGCTCTGATGAAGTTATCTGGTGCAGCATTACAGGAAAGATAATGTTTGTTTCTGTTTGTCAGCTGGTCATATTTATTTACAGCAGAGCTCACAGACTAGGAGCTAAATCAAATGAAAAGGAGATAGGAAGGGTGGGAGCAAAATCGTAATAGCTAGATAATGGTCCTGAAAACTGGAAATTCACTTTAAACCTGACATACTTGGGGAGTAGCCATACTTTATTAGGTGAAAAGTGTGGAACAAGAAAACTGTGATAATTTGTTGTCTTGACACAATTCGAACTCTATAAAAAATCAGCTGGAGTTAAAACTGTTGATGGTAGTTTTATTGAGAACATTTTAAACAACAGGCTGACCAGAAGGCTTTACAATAAGATACATATAAATACAACTAAAACAATATAAAATGAATTAAAAACAGGAATAAAAGAAAGATAACATTGTAGAAGATAAAATGAGGCGATACTTGTGCCTCACTTCACTGCAGCTCTGCTTATAGATCACAGATCCATTATATCAGTCATTAATATTTAGGTTACATAATTCATTCATCTTTATAGTATATAGGCCACATTTATTTGTTACAACCATAACAAGTTTCCCATTTTGCTACTATATACAGGTGCTGGTCATAAAATTAGAATATCATGAAAAAGTAGATTCATTTCAGTAATTCCATTTAAAAAGTGAAACTTGTATATTATATTCATACATTACATACAAACTCATAT
>NW_013952408.1:182265-186966 GCF_001266775.1 Austrofundulus limnaeus | reverse complement strand
TTTTTTTTTTTTTTTTTTTTTTTTTTTTTTTTTTTTTTTTTTTTTTTTTTTTTTTTTTTTTTTTTTTTTTTTGCCTCGCCTGTTTGTGTAATGATCTGTAACATCGGTGCTGAGTTGTAGCGCTCCAATAATTGCTGATAAGAGTATTGTTTCTCAGCGTTGGAAACAACGCGATCAAATAATTTTCTGGAATCAGTGCTCTTATCTCCTCGTACTGTAATTACTTTGATAGGCCTGCTTAAAATGCACACTCATTAATGAAGGCTCTTGTTAACGGCTTGTTTATGCGCTCACGTGTTTTTTGTCTTGCATCTTGCTAGGAAACATTTCCTGGTGATCAGAGATTGTTGCTCAGCTTGTTTACAGATGAAAAGAAAAGCTACAGAGAAACGTTTGTAATGTTTCTGGTGAAACTTAATTTATTATAGATTATTTTAAATAATAACTCAAAAATGGGTTTTAAATAATTTTTTATTATGACTTACTAATTTTTACATATTCTTATAATAAACAGAATGTGTATAATATACAATTATGACATGCAGTATGGTTCATGGGGTGGTGAGGCACTGATTTTCTCAGAATAACATGCTGGTAAACCACATATTTCATTAAATTTTTTTGTAATGACAAAGCTGTCTTAATGTGTCATTCCAACAGACTGGGGCAATCCACAGAACTGCAAGTTTTGGTTTTCACTGCAGCACGTTTAATTAGACTGTTTTTAATTGAAAGAGAAGGAGACTGATGAGTGCAGGCATGAGATAGATGTGATTCTGTGTGCATGTGCCCTGCTCGTAAGCATAATGTTTTCACTTCAAAACTTTGGCATTTGAAATTATCCAGGTAGTTTTCTACAGGGCTGCACAGTGACTCAGCTGCTAGAGCTGTTCCCTCTCAGTAACGTTGCCATATCCAATTCCACCCAGGGACTTTTGTGGGCAGAGTTTGCATGTTCTCTCTGTGCATGCATGGGTTTTCTCCAGGTACTTCCCACAGTCCAAAAAACAAGGACTGCTTGGCTCTTCATTGTCCCTGTGAGTGAGATTGTGACTTGTTATTTTTGTCTCATTTGTCTCTACGTGTCCCTGTGATGGACTTGTGATCTGTCCAGGGAGTACCCCGCCTCTCGCGCAGGTACTGCTGGATATGGACACTAATGATCCTGAAAGAAGAAGTGGATAAAGATACTCAATAGATGGATTTTATACAAAAATAATTTATGTTAAAGTTTATTCAGCATGGCTGTATTTTAAATGCATTATCCTCTATCTGGGCCAACATGTAAAATACCCTGATTTCAGTCAAAACAACCATAAAGTTGCTTAGCTACTTATATAAAAAGGATAAAACCACCCAATGATATTTACAGTGAGACGTTTCGGCACATCTTTGGCTAACTTACTGTATATTCTGCTCTACAGTTTGAAGTCTAATTTACTATTTGGAGTTTTTACAGTTTGAGTATTTAGTTAGTGTCTGGTGCCTTGCTGTCACTACTTAAGCTCTTGTGACATACATCTGTCATTGTTGCAGTTGCATGACGAAATGCACGCCATTTTGTTGGCAGCGTCAAGTCTTTCACCCCTTCTTGTCACAACCTGCCAGGTGAATTTTCACCCCCCCCCCCCCCCCCCCGCATAAGAAACTATTATATGATTGGTCCTTCTGGATAAGTTGGGGTGGGGGTGGATAGACTGACCTGCAGGTGAGATGGAGTTTATACTTTTTTAAGCTGCTGTGCTACAGGCATTCTTTCAAATGTACTGAATATAGACACTGAAACAGCGGCGCAACCACTTTCAAGGTTTGATAAATCACACTGCAGGTGTAAAATGATTATATCTGCTGATCCTCCACCCAGTATTTTTGCGTGATCTGCTAATCATCAAATAATTTACATATTCATGAAGGCAGACATGCTGAATGTGTTGCGGCTGCCGTTTTGCTCATCTGACAGATGCAATCCTGGATGTGCACCCTTAATTCATTAGCTTTTTGTGCACTATGTTTGCTCATGGATCTATACATAGTAAAGTGTTGATAAATCAGCCCCTAAGAGTGAATCAAGTCATGTTCATTGTTAGTGAAACTTTTACCTTCTTCATATTGTTTGCATGCATCTCTGCAAACAGATGTCTGAATGGTTTTGCATGTAGAAGAGATTCTTAGACGTCAGTAAAACCAAGCACACAAGGTTGCGACAAACACTTTTCTCAATCTCACACATTGATAAGAAGAAAGTTGCTAACCAAAACAAAGGATGGTCACATACAAAACCAAAGAAACTAATTTATTGTTCTTTTCTTCCCCTGTCCAAAACATTTTGCTCTTTCTCAAACGCTACAAAAGTTTTTCCTCTTTTCCATCCAGCTGGGAAGAACAGCAATTATGGTCCAGAGTTGGTAGAAGCTCTTGTAAATGATTGAAAGAGAAGAGGCTGACAGAGTGGACAGGCTAATAAGATTCAGAGAGCTGAAAGTCTCTTGTGTTTGTGTCAGTGGCCGCAAGAACAGGAAGACTTTCTCACTCCCTTTTTTTGTTCTTTTTTCTCTACTCGCTTTTCTCCTTTTTTTTTTTTTACAAACTTTTCTGCACTTTTATTTGTCTAAGGAACTGAACTTCATTAAAAAGTCAGAAGCTCCCAAAAAATGTGACCTTGGCACTGCCTCAGCTGTCACTGAAGTACATAAAGTCTCCAAAAACTCACAGAGCAGTGCTGCAGATTAACAAGCAGCCTGTCGTGTGGTTTTGCTCAGTCAGATGGTCTAAGTAGTGACTCTCTGAGGACATCACAAGTCATAGTGTTGTTTTCACGAACCCTGCTTTTAGAGAAAGAGGAAAAAGCTACTGAATGCATTAATATTCATTTTTTGATATAGATCTGCTACATCTGTGCATGCATATATAAAAGTAGAAAGAAATCATTTAAAAATGATGTCCCACCTGATTTTATTTTATTTCTAATTGAACAGAAGAAGGTTCGGAGTCTGTATCCTAAATGCTGTCAACCATTGAAACCCCCAACAAATAGTGTTGATCTGTTCTATTAACATGTACAACAGCACCATTCACTCACTAAGCCTTTCACTGCTGCTACAATTAATAAACATCACCACAAAGCCTGCAAATATAGAATTATAAATGAGACCGTACCTTAGATAAACCTAAATGAGTCTGGCCAGTAATTTGGATCTTTATGGCCTCGACCGGATGGATCTGTTAGAAGTATATATATTTTTTGTGTGTAGCTCAGGAACAAAGGACAGTCACACAAAGGGAGAGGGAGGTGAAAAGGTGGTGTGTGTAATCGTTTATCAGTCGTTACCCTTTGAAATGAGTTATGTGGCGAGAAGGGCCGAACAAATCAACAACACGAGACAGGAGGAAGGAAATGGAGGGGGGGTGGGGGTCTGAATGAATGCCAAATCCCACCGAGAAGCAACAAAACGCCAGAGTGCTTCCATTTTTACCCATTCTTTAGCTTTTCTTTTAATCATATTCAAAATAAAGCTTATAACAGCCCTATTACTGCTTTGTGTGTGTACACGTTTTTGTTACCTGGTGGGGACAACTTTTGACCATTTTCCTGGTACGCACAGCCTTGTGAGGACTGACTGTTACTTATGAGGACAAAATCCTGGCCCCCACCGGGGGTAACTGTCATTGCTGGTTCAGGGGTTAGGGTTAGGACCAAGGTGGGAATAGAGTTCAGGTTAGTTTTAGGGTCAGGTATGTAATGGGGCGGTTAGGTTAGGGTAAGGGGTCAGGGTTAGGCTATAAACATGACCGGTTAGTGAATGGAAATCAACACAAAGTCCCCACAAGGATAGAAGAACAAATGCGTTTATTTGCTTGAAGTCATCACTGCCTCAGGTGTGCTCCCACTTTGAATCAGTTCATGTGCAGCTAACCTCATAGCTCCGAGATTTGGCTCATTATTATTGTGAATGTGGGTGTATTCGGTGTGTTTGTGTGTGTGTGTGTGTGTGTGTGTGTATGTGTTGTGTAAATTAGGGTGAATATTTGCAGACAAAGCAGTCACATATCCCCCAGTGCAGTAAGTGTCCTAGATAAAGCGATAAAGCAGCGTGATTTCCTAATGTATTTCTATAATATCACCACATATTGTATACAGCACATTACGTGTGAGTGTGTGAGTGTTAGACATTTGAGCTGCAATCAAGGTAGTTTTTTATTTACTTATTTTCTGTTTCTTTTAGGATAAGAATAATGCTTCACTCTAGTTTTATTCATCTTTCCTCCCAGTGCAGCATGTTGTGTCATTCATTCTTATTTAGGGAATTCAGAAGTACCGGTACAAGTTAAAAGGGGTCATATAATGTAAAATACACTTTTTTAGCACTTAAATACATTTTGTTGTGTACTTGGAGCTTTTAGGATACAATAAGGAGAAATTAGGATTTGAGTTTGACGTTATACAGTATAGAGCACAACTGAATGATTTTAATATGAAAAGTATGGATTTAAAAGCACGATACCATTTAAAGTGGGGTAATAATGACAAATCTGGCCAAATTTAGGCCAAAGCTTTCATACATAGGTCTGTATTGTTTTATTTTATTTTATTTTATTTTATTGTTAATTGGGTAAACATGTTACATGTTATTTGTATCATTATTTCTCTAAAGAGTTACAGGATATACTGATTAAATCTCACCTTCACAGATATATATATAT
>NW_013952408.1:177318-182185 GCF_001266775.1 Austrofundulus limnaeus | reverse complement strand
ATATATTTGTTAAGTTAAAATATTCTAAATGAGTTTCTTTGTTGTTTTTGGTCTGATAAGGAAGAAAGAAAAAGAAAAATAAATAAAGCGTGGAATAATGGATGACATTTTGAGTGCTCAGAGTCTGATTTGTAAACATGAGGGTCATGGTTTCAGGGATCTGATTGGAGCTGCGATGCTCTCTTCCACATTTTAATCATACCGGCTCTCCAAGAAAAAATATATTTATTGTGCAGGTTCAAACCCTTTGTTCAAATTATTTTCAAACACACACACATATAGAAAGGATTTGATATTTCAAAACTCAAATTGATTTGTTGACATAAAATATACTCTGTGGCTTTATGTTTGAGAAGGGTAATTAGATTTTTTTGTTGTATTTATACTGACTGACTGACTTCAAAGTCTTTTGTTAACATTATATGTTTTCCAAAGCCTATGCATCGTATTAAATGCTGCATTATGCAAAGAGTTTCCTTGCAAACCGTGATTTCTTGTACACATTTGCTTTGTTGTTTCTGTCTTTTTTCTTAGTGGGGCGTTTGCTGATTGAGTTCAGTTCCCAGATGACGATGGAGCGAGTGCAGAAAGAAAACCCAAACGTCACAGAGGGAGGCCGATACACCCCGCCAGACTGCCGGCCAAGATGGAAGGTCTGTGAATGCATCTCTGTTTATTTTACACAAACTCTCACTTACTGAAGATCGTCTCTGTCAGTGCACACATATAAAACATGATAAATCATGTATAATAACAATTAATGCCTTGGCGAAAGGTCAAACTTGGTCAAAGCTGAGTTTATTCATTTTTCTGCTCTATTTGTCCTGTTAGGGGTCATGATGGGTTGAAGCCAAGGCCTGCTGTCACTTTGCAAAGAATACTGTTGTTGCTAAAATGCAATAATGTTTATTACATGTAGCAAATCACACAAGCCCCGATTCAATTTTAAGTTCGCGATTACAATATTTTCATGTTTTTTTTTCTTCAACAAAATGGATTGTAGCCATTTTATAAACAAATATGTTTCTTTATTGTGACATCAGCTTTTTTGTCCTTGTATCAAATGGTAACTCTCTGGTGTCTTAGTAACAGTAGGTTATCAAGTATCAAACTGAATTTGTCTTAAAGACATAACTTACCGTTACACAATAACAATGGAATTTATTCATTCAGTTGTATGAATTGATTCACATTTTAAGCAGTTAGAATCAATTATTATTTGATCCTCAACTATTGTTACGTCCCTATGTTTATGGATGTTTGCATGTTTATGTTCTTGTATCAGAAAAAAAAACAACCTAAATTTAACTATTAGTATACCATATTAATCTGACTGTAAAAACACAACGATAACTACTTACTTTCAATTTTATGGTTGTTGACATATGATCTGGTGTTTGCAGCTGAGATATATCGTCCACACGTTCTGAGCACTAACAGATTACTAAAGAGTCAGTTTTGTGGATATTAAGCTAACATTTGATGTGGTAGTAGCTGAGACTCATTAACAATATACTCTGAGTGTCACATCTCAAGACATCACATGAAATTGCGCATTGATATTTTCAACGATTAACCCAAACAGCTACACCTTTGTTTCTCACAGGATAAGCTTTGTTTTACCTTTTTTAAAATCTTCAAATCAGCTACAGGTTGATGATTTATGGCTTTAATAAAAGTGTTGTTGCTTGTTTATGTTTTCTACTTGAACTAAGCGTTTGATCTGCCTAAACAACACGATTCTCACACTCTGTCCTCATGTGTCATCTGTCACATAAATGTCAGAGGACAACACGGTGCAGGGTAGGAACTTTTTGTACCAACTTTGATTGGAGAAACACACTGTGCTCTGGTGGGAGATTGACGTGCATTCTGGTGCATCTGGAATTTAAAACTTTAAAACACCATCAGCGTGCTGCCAGACACCAGATCAGATGACATGGCTGAAATCATGAAAGCTGAATCTTGTGTCCAAATACTTGCACTTGTGTTCAGTAGTGACTGTTTTACTTGTGCAAAGTAGTATTTTTACGATTTTATTATTTTTTTAAGACTTCTACCACCACCATCTGCCTTATTTGCTTTCAGAAAACTGAGGAAACATTTTTTTTTCATTTGATCAATGATTCACCACATGCTGTTGTTGCCTCCATGTATACATATTCACCAATAAGCCATAACATAATGACCGCTGACAGTTAAAAAGAATAATACAGTTCAGTAACGTACAGCACAGTGTTCTGCTGGGAAAGGAGAAAGAAAAATACAATTGCATTCAGATGTTTTTATAGATGCTTTTCTGACTCTTGCTTACTTGTACACTTCTGCAGAAAAATCACTCCTTTATTGCAACAGAACTCCCCTATAGAGAAGCCCCCCCCACAGGCGCACACACATAAGTCTGTAGCTTGTTTTGCAAAATCAGCCGAGGACTGAGAGAACAAAAAATCTGAGTTGTTCATTTGACATTTAAAGTTTAAGAAACGTTACTTTCTCAAACACTCTGCCATCTTTACTGACATGGAATCTATCAGTTGACAAGATATTATTAGCAACTGTTGTCTACAGAAGATTACAGATAAACAAACAGGCAAAAAAAAAAAAAAGGTGAAACTGTCTTTGTTGTTTAGGTTGCCATCATCATCCCGTTCCGCCACAGAGAAAATCACCTGAAGTACTGGCTCCACTACCTCCACCCTATTCTCAGACGGCAGAAGATCGACTACGGCATCTACATCATCAACCAGGTAGGCTGGCTGAGCCTGAACGCTCGCCCAAAGACCAGAACAAGGCCAGTCTGTGTGTAACAGATTTGATCTTTTAAGCAGTAATCATGAAAATGATTCTATGCTCCTTGTTTTGTTATGAAAAAAAGACGAGTAAATGATCAATAATGATTTATTTGGTCGGATCTGTGCCCAGTCTGCAAGGTTTCGCCAGGTTTTTTTGGCTGAATTCATCCTTGAAATGTGTGAAAGCCTACAAATATTACCACAAGCATCCTGGAATCTTGTTTTAAAGAGACACCGCACTTTTATTTGTTCAGTTCAGCGCCACACAAATAATGTCAAACTCCAAGAGAGGAATCCCTCTGTTTTTCTGTTTTCAGCATTCATTTGACAAACTATAAGATATTATCACCACCTTATAGACTTGGAGTGTTAAACTGTAAAATGATGAGTGGAATGCCAGGGGCTCCACGGAATCCGAAATGATTTGAATATAAAGAGAAAAACAGACGAATGAACACAAGCAGAGGAGCAGGTGGTGAGTCAACACGGCAAAAAAAAGAAGGTATCATCCTTCTCTAAGTTAAAAATATATAACAAGATCTGGTTAAGAACTAGATCTGTCAACTCGTCTTAAGTGTTGTGAGGAAATAATTAGTGGATTGCAACCAGCATCAGGCATTTTTCATCATTGACATCCTGTAGTTGAAAAACTTCTGAAAAAATGGGTGTTTAAACTCCTAAATGCTGCCCTTTATTCCCTTTTTTTATTTTAATTTTCTAAAGTAAAATAAGACCTCATATTCAGACTAATTCTGCTCATTTTTTTCCACAACCCTCAGCTCAGTTCAGGGATTTTAAATAACGTTATGACACTGTATGTGAGTTTTCCACGGTACGTTAGGCGAGAATTCCTCTTCTTCTACATTATGGGTAATGAGGTCTTCGTCCTGGCCTTTACCTCCCCTGTGTGCTTTGTGTAACGTCTTAATCACTCCCCCTGTGGAAAGGACCTTTGGTTCTGCCTGCCCTGTTGCTCACTGCTCTTCATGTGGGCTGTGTTCCTGCTCTGGCTCTTTTTCAACACACACACACACACACACACACACACGCACACGCACACGCACACGCACACGCACACGCACACGCACACGCACACGCACACGCACACACACACACACACACACACACACACATATCCCATCTCTGTCTCTGTAATTCTGTCTCACGTCGAACCTGAAGATGTCATCAAGTGTCAGAACTGTTGGACTATTCCCTTCAGTTTGTCTCTCAGCGGGACCTGTTGTAATTAAATTGACATCGTTTATAGTTTCGAGATGAAACGCCGCGGCTCCCTAATGTCCTCCAAAATGTCAAACATCAACAACCGTATTAAACGGTGGAAAAATACCAGGCGATTTCAAGGCGAAACTTGTTTTACAATCACAGCTAGGGAAGGAGGTTTGGAAGCAATCAAACCCTAATAGAAGGTTGTTGTTTTTTTTAAAGCCTCAGCCTTGAAGTGAGTGATTTAATGCCTTGCTTTAGGGCAGCTTTGCAGTTCAGCTAAAGCTCCAGTGCTGCTGAAAGGAAGACTCCGTCCTGAACACGTGATCCGCTACTCTCCTGCTCCAGATCTGCCCATTAAACTGATGAAATTTCACTTTGCGGAGTGGCTAATATGAACCTCCCCAGCATCTTCAGCTCCACTTCAAACGAACGTCTAACTCACTGCCTGGGTGCAATTATCTGTGAAACCATCAACATTTAGTCCACTCTGTGACTCGGAGGTCAGAGTCCACGCTGTTTGAAGTGGAAAGGCCTTTTATTTAGTTTTGAAATAGAGCTGAACGTGTTAAGATACGCAATCATTGTAAATGATCTGGGTTAGGAGGTTAATCTCATGCTTCTGTTTTTGAAGGATGTTCCTATCTGACCAAATATCACACACAAGTTAAACCTCACAGACGTGTGTTTGTAATTAACCTTCACATCACAGAGGAACACCTGGCATTAAAACTTATCAGTGCTTTCATTTCCATAACATCCTTACAGTAGATTACTTTACTCTTTGAATTATTAATCTTTTACCCAGTAAAAATAAAATAAAATGTTATATATTCTGAAATATATATATA
>NW_013952408.1:170712-176584 GCF_001266775.1 Austrofundulus limnaeus | reverse complement strand
AGAGAGAGAGAGAGAGAGAGAGAGAGAGGGAGGGAGGGAGGGACGGACGATCGATCGATCGATTGATCATGCTAGGCCCTCTGACTGCTGCAGGGGCGTGTCTTAGAGAGAGGCTTTTATACCAGAACACAGCCGCTGTGACGAAACCGTGGAGAAGACACGTCACCGTGGAGAGTCGTTAACCAATATGCAAATTAGCCTGCAGTACCACTGCTCTACCCAAATGAGCAGCAAAAACATGTTTTTAGACCAAATATTACAGATTTGAACAAATACGCACAAAAAATTAAAATTAGCACAGAAACTGTACTATATAACATTTTAGACACATTCTAGGCAGTTTATCAGCTAAAAAAAGTTAATTTTGGGGTAAGTTACTCTTTAATGTAGACTATAATACAAATGTATTTGTATTTCAGCAAGCGACTCAGTGGTAACATGGATTTTTTTAAAACGTATTCTCCTTTAATTAACTTTTGGTTGTAAATCAAGACCCAATGTTACATTTTTAGGACTCGGCAAAGAGAGCAAGAACATGATTAAAAGGTTTTGGTTAAACTATTTTATTAGTTGCATTTTTAAGTTGCTTTTAAGGATTTTATTTTGGGGTTTATCGTTATTTTATTCTGCAGTTGCTTAAAAATGTATTTCAGGAGGAAAGTTGTGTTGAAAAGTGTCAGTGCTTGTGTTAAATCTAAAGCCTGGTCCATGCTGTGTTTTAATAAATAAGAAAGTGTGTTAAGTAGTATGCACAAAATATTCACCTGGCCAGCAATTTACCCCATGATTTATCAGTTTTAATTCTAGAAAAATACTCCTCTGCCTGCCCAGTTTTTGCTGTGGGTTTTCCCTCATAACAGAAATCACCGCTAAACCAAGGCAGACGATTAAAAAACAAAGAAAGTGTCATACTTCAGCTTTTTTAGAGCTACTTCATTTCCTCTTTTCTTCTAAAGAGGTCAGCTGTGAAAGTCAGACTGCCCTGTTGGCAGACCAAGTGATGGGAAGTCAGATGAATAGAACTGAAGCAGATAGATGCTCAGACGGGATGGACGGGAGCGCAGATTGAGAGGAAGCGAATGAAAGCGACAGAGGTGGGAGCTCATCGGCAGCAGGTCCTGATGAGGCTGACACGATGGGCGATTAAACCTTTACACCAGCCGACGCTTTCTGAAAGGACGGCGCCGAGCATTTTTCTGTTGTGCTCGCTCGAGTGTTAAATGAACGAAAAGTCAGGAACGTTTTAACACAGATTCACCGGGGAGGCGTGTGGCTGAGGGGAGTAGGTGGTGGGGGTAAATGTTGATAATTCCACCCTCCCCTCTAGGCTTATTCCAGCTTAACAGATAATGGCTGTCATGTCCTCAGCGTTAAAACAGTTTTTCTTTTTTTAAGAAAGTGGTGCCCGGTGACCGTTTAAAGATCGTCTGCTTTTGGCACTCACTTCCTTCCATACAGACTGTGCATTTATGGCTTGTAAAATTATATCAAAGCCTCTCAAAGCAACTGGTCTCAACCAGAGTTTGTCAGTAACTGGTTCCTCATGCAGTCCTAATAAAAGTACACATGTCAGGGCTATTCAACTAAATCACACAGAGGGCAGGAGTGACGTGAAGCCCACAGCTCGGGTGTAAGTGTACTTGTTTCTACTACTGAGTGAGGACCATTTGTGCCATAATTACTATCAAAGTGAGGTCTTTGATGAAAGTGAGGCCTGCTTCAATGTCATCACTTTGTTTGCAGCTCTGCTGTGCTTTACTAGTTAGGTTTAGAGGTATGGTTTGAAATAAGTTTTGGTTCAGGTTAGGGTCAACTATAGACCAGTAATGGTTAATTTTAGGGAAAATGTTTGGGTTAGACATAAATACAGTTACAAAAATGAATGGAAGTCAATACAATGTCCTCAATTTAATGCAAATGCAATGATGTGTGTATGTGCCTCATTGGCGGGCCGAATAGAAGTCACCCACGGACTGGATGTGGCCCACGGGCCACTAGTTGAGTAGCCCTGACACGCGCAATTTGTCTTTTGTACAACGAGAAAGACTATCTGTTCACAGAATTTCAAGGCAAACCGATGTGTTTAGTCTGCTTAGAGACACTGTCTGCCATGTAGGATTTTAATTTGTCACCACTGCAACACGTTGCACAAAGCTAAATATGCAACATTTCCTGAAGTTGCAAGTACATAAACCAGCAGAAGTTTTGATGGCTTCACTTTAAAAGTTTTTTTTTCCTGTTTTTTGAAAGTTTTTCGCTGTCCGGGCTTTGCTTCAGCCTGACTATCATCTCTCTCTCAGAAAAAGTGATGCCAGTGAGGTACAGTGAGTAGGCGTTGCAGAGGTATCATGCGGAAAGTGATATAGCAACCTTGCTGTTCTGCCCTGCTGCTCTGTATCCTCTGTGCCTGCCGAAGACCAGAGCCAATATTTGTTGGCCATTGGCTCTGTGTGTAAACTGGACAAGAGCCCAGAAAGAAGCAGAGAGCAAGAGGCAGGGAGAAACAAAAGCAGGTGAAAAATAGTGAGCCAGAGGAGCAGAAGTCGTTGGTAGATGCATTGAAGGCGGACGAGCCATCTGTGGTTTGGATTCTTTCTTTTAGTTTTTGTTTGTTGGTTTGTTTTTACAAAAGCTTACGGTTAATCCGATTGATTTTGGAATTATAACACTATAACTAAAGGAGATGACTAGAAAGTATAACCTGCATTCCATCTTATGAGTGACAGCACATTGCTTACGTCCTTTTTTTTATTATCATACAGCAGCTAAAAGGTAACATGATAACCGGAGAGTGCATCATATTGCCTCGATGCACAAATAAAACATGTTGTGCCTTACAGAATGAAATATGCAGACGGCTCCACGTCCACTCCCAAACAAGAATAATTCAAGAAGCTTTTCAACTTATTCATAGATAGTATACTGTATGTTCTTTTATTCATAAGAAAGAAGGTAGTATGTTTACAAACACGATCACCTTTCTGTATAAGATATTTCAAAAACAAATGCAAAACGTCTCAATCTAGAAGTCTTATTGGAAAAATTTCAACAGGTCTTACAAAGTAAATGAAAGGCTTTAAAAGATCTGAATTTTATTATCTTCTTAGATTTCATAAACTGAACTAAAGAGAGAGAGAGGGGAACAGAGAGAAGGGAAGGAGTGGGTTTTTGCAGCTCACCAAATGTAAGAATATTGATCTGATGAACACCTCTATCCACTTCCTTCCTCTTACCTGTTCCCCTGAAACTCTATGTTCTGGTGCTGTGTATAATGTGGTTCCTGTTTTATTTAGGAACAATGCAGTTAAATAATGTTCGTCCACGCTCTGCACCCTTTGGTAACTCCAAGGTGCAATATTGTGGCCTGTGCTGTGATGAGTTATAGATTCTACTGCTCCCCTCTTCTCTTTTCTGTTGTAAGTTTTCATTGAGGTCGTTTCTTTTTCTTTTTGCCACAAAAACTTGCAAAACACAGATGGAAGATGTGACTTCAGACCTAAATAACTAATTACCCAGCATGCACTGGAGCATGTCAAGAGAAACACTGAAAAGTCCAATTGATTTAAACAAACTTTGTCTGGAAATTGCTTCAAGCATACTCAACAGAATTTGTTTAAGAGTGGAATTTAAATATTATTTGTTATTGGTTGACAAAGAATTAATTAGTTTTTATTAGTTGCCCAAATATGCAACTTTCAGACAGATTTATTTCCGGTGTTTTTATTACCCTAGCCTCGTTCAAAGCTACTAAAATTATATTGAAACGGCTGAAATATTACGTATTGGAATACATTACAAATAAAATACCACACTGGTTTTTAATGTCTGTTTTTCTTTTTCTTTTTAACATTTGATTGCAAAATCATCAAAAGACCAGTTTCTATAATGAAGCTTGACTTTCCACAGTTAATTCAATGACAGATTACGCTCCTTCCTGTTGCAACCAATTGTCCAGTTCTGTCTAAATATTATACATTTTATCCAAGTTTCAATGGCTTTATAAAGTTGATGCTGCCTCGCACATTGGGCTGAATGCCCCTGAGAACATCCATGTGTGGCTGAGTTAAGCCTGCTTAGTGACTTTCATTGAAACCCGACGTGGCGTGCGCCTTTTCTGCTTGATCGAACGCCCGCCGTGCTCTGAACCACGCAGAGCGGTTTCACCGTGGATGTTTGGAGACCTGCTGAAAGGGCACCGCAGCTGCTGAAGGGGGAGATAACCGCAGCCTCGATCGACACTCCTGTCTGCATTGACCACCTTTGGGTCGCTCACATCATTGCCTCTCTCGTCACCTCACATTTCTCCTCGAAGGAAATCCATCAAGTATATTGTTTTATGAATTGAAATGATTAAAATTCTATGATTTGGTCAGTTATAATATTTTGGTTAATGTACAGAGCTCATAAAGGTGTGTTACCTTCCAACATTTAAGTAAATTTTGTTAAAAGAGAGAGCTGCTGTTATCTTAAGCGAATCGAAACGTTTGTGAAACCCTGGTTCCGTACAAGCCTGAAGGAGCGATCCACTTTAATCCAGGGAATAAGAGTGTGGAACGGTCTGGAAGATGAGGTTAAAAATGCCAGATCCTTGTATTAAAGAGAATGATAAAATTTAGTATTCTGAAGAAATATGGAGAAGCATAAGTGAATTCATGCTAATCGTTGTTTTGAGTTGGTGTTTTAAATTTAGCTTTGTTTTTAGTTTTTTGTGTGTGTTTTCAGTTGTTTTGATTTTGTTGTAATTTACTTTTATTTCAAACATATTTTGGGTATAAAAAGGGGCAGATATTATAAGACTTATTCTTCTTCTGCTGCCTTTCATTTTTATTTTTATTTTATTTTGATTGCATTTTTTTTTGTTTTTGTTGTGTATACAATTGTTACAAATAAAATGAATAAATTAAAAAAATCTCAAGCTCAGTTGTATTAGCACAGAGAGGAAAGCAACTTGAGGCTTTTAGCTCCCAGCTAGCTGAGGAAACCAACTTCGGCGGGTTCCAAAGTCTCTGCAGGAGAGACAGGAATGTCATCGCAGCACAAACATTTTGTTGTTTTTGGTTGTCTGGATTGCAGATGTTTCTGTTAGTCTGATTTTGAACACCAAGAAAGTCATTGATTCTTCATTAGTAACCTGAACCTTCTTCATGACTTTTTGGTGTCACAAAAAGAGGAAGTTTAACAAATAAAATGGGCTAGATCAGACATAAATTAAAGTAAAACTATTGGCAGATCTTTGTTGGACAGTTTCACTTTATATCCAGAGTTACACAACACTAAAGGTAATCCCATCCCAGCCGCTTCACTCCCCAATGCACATTGAAGGTCTTGGCCCAAAGACGCTAATGAAAACACATCACCTGCATAAAGCAGAGGCAAGACCCTGTAGTTCCTCTAAGTCTGAGGCCATGGTTCTCTGCCGTAAAAAGGCTGGGATGCCCCTTCCAGGTCAGGGAGAGTCTCTGCCTCAACTGGAGGAGTTTAATGGGGGAATATCATGTAAAATCAACTTTTTTGAGTTTTATATCATGTTATAATGTTATACTCTCATAAAAAACATGACCAAAGCCTTGCTTTGACTCATTCATGCATGTTTGAGAAATCCCGCAGTGTTTTTAGGAAGACATGCTGAGGAGCAAAACGACAGGTGGGGACCAGAAATGCCCCTGGGACTTGTCTTTAAGCCAAACTTCCTCATGGCAGAGCACATCCCCACATACCCCGCCCATGACTCCTGCAGGCTCTCGGGTGAAACTGAAAGTGAAACTGTCTGCTGAGCTTCTAACACTAGTTCTCACTCAGTGAAGCTCTTTTCAGATTAAAAATGCAGGAGGAAATGTATTTTCAGATGCCAAGTAAACTGCATCATAGCAGC
>NW_013952408.1:156596-170688 GCF_001266775.1 Austrofundulus limnaeus | reverse complement strand
ATCAGTAGGAGCTTCTTAAAGAGACAGAGGCCAATTTCAAGGCGTTTAGAAGAGGAAGTGATGAGAAGATGTTTATTTTCTATTTAAACATAAAAGCAGCATTTTGATAACAACTAAAGTTGACATAGATACTTTATTATGGTATAGTATTTAAATGTATGCCTGAGAAACATAATATTGTCCCTTTCAGTATTTGGGTGTCTTGTTCACGAGTGATGGTAGGATGGAGCTGGAGCTGGATCAAAGAATTGGGGTCTCAAAGCATTGCTTTGGTCAGCCATGGTGAAGAAAGAGTTGAGTCAAAAGAGAAATCTCTCAATTCACTGGTGTGTTTACGTTCCAACCCACACTAATGGTCACAAGGAGTGGATCATGACAGAAAGAACAAGATCCCGGGTATAAGTAGCCAAAATGAGTTTCCTTCTTAGGGTGACCGTGCTCAGCCTTAGAAATAGGGTGAGGAGCTTCGTCATTTGGGGGAAGAGTTCGGAGCAGAGCTGCTCCGATTGAGGTGGTTTGGGCATCTGATTGGGATGCCTTCTGGACATCTCCCTCTAGATGTGTTCCGGGCACGCCCCACTGGTGGGAGGCCCCTGGGAACATGCAGGACTCACTGGAGGGATTATTTATCCTCTCTAGCCAGGGGACGTCTCGGAGTCCCCCACAATGAGCTGGAAAGTGTCGCTGGGTAAAAGGATGTCTCTGGTTTCTCCCCTGGACCTGTTGTCTTGCAACCTGACTATGGATAAGTGGCAGAAGATGGAGATCGTCCAAAACTTGTCTTCAAAAACTTGATTTAAAAATAAGGTTTATACTGTTTTTTTAAATTATTTTTAGCAAGTGAATGTGCTAATGAAATATTTTCATGGCCATTTAATTAAAAAATAATAATATTTGTGGGCCTTTTCCCAGAAAACACTGACAAGCAAGGTCAGTTATGAAAACAAGTGTTGTGAATTTTGACTCTATTGAGGTTTTGCATGTGTACAACAATTCCTCAAAGAAACCAAGAATAAACAAACCTTACAAAAACGACGGCCCTTGGCTTTTCTTCACCCCCACTTAAAGTTTTAATGTGGCAGCTGCTCCTTACTGTTCACATTTTACTGTTTAGCCCGCAGCCAAACAGCCAAACTTGATGACCTTGCAGTTCAGGAGGCCCAGAACAAATGCATCAAACCTTGAAAACACCTTGACAGGCTCGTGATAAAATGACCTGGAAATGTCACTCTGATTCAAAACCTGTTTGTTGCTTTGCTTTTTCCTCCATTTGCACCCCCCACCACCACCACCACCCATTTGCACCCACCACCACCCAGTCTCACACAGAAGCTTTGGCTTCATTGTGATGCTGCTCCCTGACTTAAAGAAAAGTACAAATATGTTTTTTTAATAATAAAAGCTCGAGAGAGAGGGGTAATATTACACCCATAGTGCGCCACCAAGTTTTCTTTTAATGTGAAATGTAATGGCTCCAACATGCTTTGTTTAACATTTCACAAAAAATAGGTTTTTATTATTTTCATTAAGTACAGAGAAGTTTTTTTTCTTGAAACCAATGAATGCTTTGATTTTAACTACAACAGCACAGAGGGATAACTTCATTGTTTAATCTTGAAGGTTTCTTTGTGCAAAATGGTTTATGTTTCTAAACAGACATCCAGTTATTTTTGTAGCTACAGTGCCAAAGGTTACTAGTTTTTGGGTTTTATAAAATAAAAATACAAACAGAAGCATTAAATAAAAAATTTGTGCTGTTACTTTTTTGTTCTTTTAATGATGCAATCTTTCATAATGCTCCCTTGTCATGAGGCTAGAAAGGATTTAAAATAGAGAAGTTGCATTTCCTGTGAAAATGCAGCTTGGATGCTTAATGTTTAAAGAATTTTGCTGAATAGCTAAGAAACACTAAACCTAACCTAAAATAGCTTTTAAAAAGTAGCTGAATTATCAGAAATTAGCACAAAGAAACAGAATGAACACTTTTGCACAAAAAATAATTTAGTTGGAAAAAGCTTATAATAGCTAAAAACACAAAAAATTGCTAAAATAAGCACCAAAAGCTTAAAATAGCTGAGAAAAGCACAAAGAAGTGGAAAAAAGCAGAACCACAACAAAAGGCAGGAAGTACAGTAAAGATTTATGAACATTTTAAAGAGTTTTTAGGATGTTGAAGATGGCTCCAGTTGTTTTCAACAAGGACAAACTTGGCCAAAATAGCTAATTATTCAAACAGTATAAATTGCTGAAGTACCACAAGTCCTAGCCGGAATGTCCCGAAGGAGCTGAATGATATATAAACTGTACAAACAGCACACAAATTGCAGAATGAGATACGTTCAAAAAATGTTTCATAAGCATTATATAATGTTATTGTCACAGAGACAAGAGTAGCTATCAAAATTCAGTTTTGGGTCAGGAAATCAGTTTCACAGAGGAATTCATCTGGAGAGAAAAAAAAGACACAATATGACGAAAATACAGTTTTCAGGAGTAACGTGACCTTATAGACCCTAGATTATAGTTTTAATTCTAGAGATATTGCCTGTCTAAGATATACAGCATCCTTTTTAACGCCAGCAGAACATGCTCTGCCACTGTACATTTCACTGCATATTTTTATTTTATTTTATTTTATTTTTTGGTGTTATGTTCTTCATATGGGTGTTTAGGGTCATAAAAATGTACACATGTTCCCAGCAGCAATCGAAGCACGTTCCCACAACTATAGCTGCTTATTTTCCACTCGGTCCTCCTGCACCTCTGTAACCCGCTCAACAGTTTGGGTATGAGTCACATTTTGGCACCAAGGACAGTGTTGTTTACAGTGTCGATGATGGATGTGTAAGTGGTAAATAATATGGTTGCTGCGCAATGGGTCATTGGATCTAGAGTGATGGCTAGTCCTGTATCAGGCGGCGTAATAGATTCTTTCTGAGCCGACTGACCTTCAGCTTGTTTGTCTTTGTCTTTGTGCAGCAGCTCTGCGGTCGGAGGGTCTGTGTGAACCGAGAAGGAAAATCCACCAGGATATGAGCGAGGATTAAACACAATATTAAATCTTAGATAAATATAATCTCCCTCAGTGACAGACAGCACATGTTTGGAAACGATACTTATAGGCGTTTCAGCAGTAGGAGTTTAATGAGCTCTGCTGCAGCTAAAGCATATATTTATTTATTAGACAACAAGCCCTTTAAACATATTTTCTGTTTTTTCCCCTACTTTTTTGCATTTATCATTTTTTGTTTGTTTTTTGCACAAGTATGACTTGCAGCTCTGAATCCCCATTCAGAGCATACACCAGCCTTCTGTTATTAGTGTGAAGTGTGCTTTTCTTTGTTTCTTGTGCTTTTGTTCCTCAGCTTTTAGACCAATTAGATCATTATCTAACCAAAATTAACTGCCTGATAATGCCATAAAATTACATGATTACACTGTTATGCGATTTGAACTTTAGCTTTTTCATTCCATTCAGTAATTGTAGTTCAGGACAACTTTATTGTTGTGTCTTCTCCAAAATACCAATGAAGTTCTCAATGGAAGTTGCGAAGTAACACAAAAATAACCTCATGAGTATTTGTTCTCAATACACAGCTACAGTAATTACTTCAATTATACCAAATTATAGTTTGCCTGCCACCCACAAGATGTTGGAAGCTACTTGTTTTTTTGTTTTGTTTTGTTTTGTTTTGTTGTTTTCTTATTGGTTTTTCTGTCATATTTTTAGTAAATTCTGTTTTCGTCAAATGGTATATAACAGTAATGTGTGATCCTGGTCCACGTGGGCCACCTGCATGCTTTAGATGTTTCCCTCTCCATTGCAAGCATTTAGGTTCTTTAGAAACCTGCCAATCACTAAAAAACATTTAAAAAAATTAAAAATTGTGTGTGTCAAAGTAGAGAAACACCTAAAACATGCAGGAAAGTGGCCCCTGTGGACCAAAGATCGGACCGTTATGGTATAGAATGTATATTGAGCTAACAATCTAATATTTTTCCAATTTCAAGAAATCTGGCATTGCCAGCAAACAAGAGGGTGAGAATAAGGGTCCTCGAGCTTTTCTTTGCAAATAACGTCTTTTCTGCCTGGCTCTCAATGAGGAAAGTGTGATCTTATGTGGCAGCCCAGTAGAAAAGCTTTCAGCCATGTCTTTTTTTTTTTTTCTTCAGACCTCTTATGTGTTTTTGTTCTCTGAGCATCTCCTGGTGAAAATCTTTGTTTTGGAAACAATTTTTTTGCAGGTAACTAGTAAAATTGACAAAAATGATCACCCCAGCAATCAAAATACTGA
Organism: Austrofundulus limnaeus; assembly: GCF_001266775.1. Taxonomy (NCBI): domain Eukaryota; kingdom Metazoa; phylum Chordata; class Actinopteri; order Cyprinodontiformes; family Rivulidae; genus Austrofundulus; species Austrofundulus limnaeus. The sequence goes on along the minus strand of NW_013952408.1, from coordinate 166,393 downwards.
AACACAAATATGATAATTAGAAAATAAAACAAAGATGTTTCAAATTCTTATATTAATTGTCCACCTTTCATGGTTGCGACTCATGATGTAATGTTCTGTATTTGAACAATTTCTTATAATCACTGAACTAATTGTATTGAAATTCAGAGAAAGCCATGCATCTTCTATTCTACAAACGTTTAGACAACCTATTTTAAGATGCCACAGCTGATCAATCAGGTAGCAAAAACAAGAATATTTATAACTTAATTAGTTTTACAGATAATGAGATCAAACTTAATGTTAGTAACAGCAGAGTTATTTCCAACTCATGCTTTGAGCACCACATTTGGCACATGATGTTTCTTGCAACTTCAGCATTAGCTGTTAGAGTCAGCATCATCCATCTGTTAGCAAAATCGCTCATAAAACAGCTACTTTTACTTGTATTTTGTTACATTTTAAAGGTAAAAATGATACTTTTACTCCTTTACTTTAAAATGTAACAGTTACTTGTTACAAAATTAAATATATTTTTACTCATCATGAAAGAAGATGTGTATGTATGCACTCTAAAACAAATGAAGTGTTGAATTTACTCAACAAAGTCATGTCAACTGGTTCCACTAAGCCTAGTTGAGTAAACTGAGCAAAGAATATACATATATTGCTCAATTTACTCAACCTGGCTTAGTGGAAACAGTTTGGTTCATTAAATTCAACTGTTTATTTCTTAAAAAGTGTGTAAAAGTACTTTTACTTTTACTTTCCCAATTTTTGTGAACAGTTTTATGACTTTTACTTGAGTAGTTTTCTCATCAGTGGAATTTATTTTTACCAAAGTCATTTTCTGATCATGTAATTTTACTTTTACTTAGTTATTTTTTTCAAGTACTTTATAGACCTCCGGATACAAGTCAGTCAGTTTAACTGACGTTGAGCTCAAATTTGGTGTGGTTGTAGTGGAGAGGTATTCTCAACAAATACTCTGAGTGCTTTAAGAATGCACAAAGCATTTATTTTAACTATAAAATCCTAACCATACTCCATAACAATGTTGAAATTAATAGAAGTGGCCCCTGGTTTTTCCCATACAAGTGATGGACAGAAACACTCTATAAATTGTGCGCCGTAAATATCGTGTTTAGTGCCGTTTCATTGACCTTCCAGGCTCCTACCTTAAGTGGTCCTTCATATCAGATGATGTGATTTACTATCATCGGCTGATTTACTGTAACAAGCATTGCCAGTGAGATGTCAGGTAACACTTTGGTGCTCGTGAAAACATAGGAAACAAATACTAGACTGGCAAACACCAGAAACCTAAAAGGGTAATGTCAGTTTATCTAAAAAAGAAAACAAACAAACAAAAAAACAGCAAAGTGAAAGCATATTGTCCTCGAAATTGTCATAGAAAGAAAAAAAGCTGCTGCACTAGAGGAATTGTTTGATAAAACACCAGAAAAAAAGTGCTCTCCAGCACTTTGCTAGCAATTTTCTGTCATGGAGTAAATGCTACTTATGTGGACATAAACCCCTAGACTCCTTATTATATGCAGTTGAAATATCTGCGGTGTCAACCTCTGCGCTGTTGGAGTTTTGTGTTTTGAATGGAATAGCTGCAGCTTATACTGTCTAATAGTTCTGCTTCATAACATCGTAAGTGAAGACAATGGTTTGCTATCTTACCCCATATTGCGTGGACGGTATGAAAGTGCTCGTCCTCTTCTTCATCCTGGCATCTCAGAATGCGACTGAGGAAATGGAATCAAAAATTCCGCCTTTTTCTAATTTGCTGCTCCAGCAGTTTGAATTACTCAAAAACATTAAAAAAAACAACTCAGAGCTTTCTAGTTTCCAGCACAAACATACCTCTATGTCCACAAAAAGGAAGTTTTTCTTTACTGTGGTTAAATAATTGCTCATTTTTACTTGTGCAACACCAAAATGTGATATGTGTACACTCGGGGGACTGGAAAAGCCACAGCTCAGCGATGTTTGACACATGCGGAGGTGCGACAAAGCTAATGGGATTAGGTGATGGTAAGCACCTTAACCATTACGTTCACACTGCAGCTCATAAAACTATTACAGACTGAACTGAAAAGAGACTCTTGCACATTAAGAGCCTGAGCTCCAAGGTGCTAATTTGCAGTTTTTGAGGAAGTTCCAGTCGTTTGCTGTGTTTTCTTACTAAGATGTCACACCCCGTGTCTTCTTTATTTTTTGTTTGCACCTTCCTTGTTCCTGTACATTTCTTTATTTCTTTGTCGTCTCTCCATTGCCTCCAACTCCTCTTCTTGTTTTCTACCCACCATGTAACGTCTCCCCGAGAGGCCGCGGTGGCCGCTGATGACTCAGGGGATTGAGTGTAAGTGTGTTGGAGGAGGTAATTCAGGGAATCATGGGCATTCTTCCTTTTCCTTGCACATGATGGATTACTGGGCTGAAGAGGGGCCTTGCAGAGCCTGAATAACTGTCTTACATAACAAACTATTCCATAACAAAAACAGAGAGCAGCTTTTTTTTTTTTTGTCAAAAAGCTTCTCTATGTAACTGAGCAGTTTGCAGACTGGGTTACTCTGTGCTTTTATCTTATGTGCAAACGTCAGAGTTAATCAGATATAAAAATCAAATGTTATTGTCCGAATTATAAATTTATGCCATGATTTTCTTGCCTTTTTTATCCAACAGATATTGTAACTGGATCACAGACAGCTCTGATAAAACTATAACTGAGTCACTAACCCAGTGGCAGATCTGGGGTTTGTCTGAGTAAGGGGCCATCAAGCGGCCACTATATTCATAGAGGGGCCAAGTATTTGTTCAACATCCTTTCACACAAATCCCCATTTACATTTAACCAGTCACACATGTTCAAACACTTGTAAAGTAATGTAATTTTTTTAAAAGCTTGCACAATAAATTGTCCTTACCAGTTTTACATATATTTTTACTGTACATAGAAAAAAATAATTTCAAACACACAGCATTTGAGAAAATCTAGTCATCATTTGTCAGTTGAAAAACTTTCCGCAGGATTGTTCAGATTTTCTTAAGAGGAGAAGACTTTAAGCTTGATTCATGCTGGACTTTCCTATTTGACTCATTAGCACCTCTAGTGTTTGGACATTGGGCTGCATCCACCATCATTGCTTCCAGGTAAAGGACAGATGAATGACAGGATAGGGGCACTTCAGGAGGCCAATTGGATTTCAGCTGGGGCCAATGCCCCTGTGGCCCCGCCCCTAGAACCGTACAATGTGAGGAACACTACAACAAGGGTTTTTATTAAGAAATCCATTTATGCCTGGTTGTCGGTTAGTTTTCAAGGAAGTTACAGCGTTATATTTATTTTTAGGGTTGCCAGGTGCTTTGAACATTTTAAAGAAAGCCTATAGAAAAGTTTGCAAACAAAATAGAAGAATCCTAAAATTGAAATTTGACAAGAAGCCAGTAAAGTTGAATTTCTCACTCACTGATTATTATTATTATTATTATTATTATTATTATTATTATTATATCCATTCAGAGTGTCCCTTCATTTAAAGCATTTTTTAGGAGTTTTAGAGTTCAAGCGTTTGGTTTATCTCGACATAATATTGTCTAAACATAAATGTGTTATCTGGCTCTATAGGCAGGAAGAAATTTTACAGCACATCATTTCAGCACCTTAAATATGCAGTTATATAAAATGATTTCTGTACGTGTGAAAATAAATTCAATGGTGTCAAAGTCATCAGGTTTTTTTGACTGAATTTGAAGTAAATGCTCTTCATGTTGCTTTACAGCACTCCCAGTTATCTGAGCTTTCTCTGTCATGCTCTCATGCTTATGAAAAAACATGATTTATGGTAAATATTCAGAGAAGAAGAAAAAAACTGAAACTCAGTGGGATTTGACCATTTTCCCTCTATCATCTCTGTTTAGATGTTTTTTTCTTTTATATGACCTTTCAAAGCAGCATTATGGAGGACAGCTTCAGTTGGGGTTTAATTAAAAACTGACCCAAAGTCAGCTCTCATCACTGTGGGCCTTTGTATATTATTCAAGGATTTTAGACCAATTGGGTCTCGTTGCTAGGCTACATTAAGTTGACCAATCACAAAGCACGTGGGAGCAAAAGAAAAAAAAACAATTTATACCTGTACATCTGACAGGTTTGTACACAGTAAATATGAAACTGTATGTAGTAAAATAATTCACTATAATCATCATCAAATATGTGGCACCAGTGACCCACGTGATCCTGAAAGGAAGAAGCGGGTTAAGGTGATGGATGGATGGATGGATGGATGGATGGATGGATGGATGGATGGATGGATGGATGGATGGATGGATGGATGGATGGATGGATGGGAGATGTTCTAATCCTCTAACTTGTAAACAAAATTATTAAATCAACTCTCTTACAATCTACTTTAGGACATCCCTCTGTAAACAGAAAGTCAAGAAAAACTACAAAATGTGTCAAGGGTTAGTTTCATTTTCTGGATTTTTTTTTATTTTATTTTAAATTTAAGGCTTCATAGATTGGTAAATGGAAGTCACTGAAAAGTCTGAAGCTGTAAACCACCTCCCAAAACTGAAGGCTGTTTTATTTCACTTCCTAACTGAGTGGTATTTAATATCATTTAGTTATTTGAGGGCGGGGGTGCCCCCCCCCCACACCGAGCACCCCTCCCCCAAAGCATTAGCTGCATTTCCATTGCAAATTTGCGCAAAACTTGTTGATATTCTGTTAATGTCCAAAAAACACAGTTTCACAATTGTGGTGTTTCCATTAAGTAAGAAATGCTATTAAAGTCACACGTGAATACGTTTGTTCTCGCGATAAGTCATTACAAACATGGCGACAATGGATGTAAACACATAGCATATTGCTACCACAACACTAGTGCTCATCATCAGCCATCAGAGGAGACATTGGCGTCTTATCGAGGCTTTCGAGTGACAAGCCCCTTATACTTGGGAGTGGCTACGTATGCTGCGTTTTTGGGAAAATGTAGTTGGTGAGTTTAATACTTTCTTTTACTACTTTGGTGATTTTACTACTACTTTTACTTCCCGTCATCTTCTTCTTCGTCTTTTTCGCCAGTAGCAACAGTGGGTTCTTGATCACGTGACTCCCGTGATGCGAAAAAAAGTGTTTGCATTGCAGTTTTGCGAAATACATAGATTTCGATTTGGCCGAAAAACCACCTCTTCTTAGCGCAAAACCATTTTGTCGAAAAACATATATATTTTTTTTATTTGACATGTTTGCATTGAGCAAATTTGTTTTTGAAATTCTAATTTGCACATTTTCATGGTCAATGGAAACACAGCTACAGTTGTGAAGACGGAGTGTCAAAAATGGCCAGTTGCACTGTGTTTAGACAGACTGGTGCAAAGTCAAATATATTATTTTTCTACAGCATTTTGAGGTTTTGCAGGAACGACATTATAACATGATATAAAACTCAAAAATAGTTGATTTTTCATAATACCGTCTCCTCCCTTAAATGTATTTGTCCTTCCAACCCCCCAAAAAGAAAAGAACAGGTAAATTTTTTTCATCAGCTAATAGTGACACAGAGATCAGGATTTTGTGATGTTGTCATGCATTTTTTAAAAATGAAAACCAAATGCTTCTTGATCCGTTGCCTTCCTCCTGCAACAAGTTATACAAGCAACTGTGCCAAGTAAAAGACAAACAGAGAAAGAAAGTCATCTTTAATTGAGTAATATCACCTCCCTGAGCCTTTATTTTGATATTGTTAGTGACCAACCTTTATCCTTGCAACCCACCCTGGGTCTTCTTTGTTAGAAGCAATGAGTGTCTGCTGCTGCTCAAGTCTCTGCCTATCTGCTGTCCTCATTATATGCTCTCTATATGATAAGCCAAATAAGACTGAGCCACTGCTGCGAGATACTGAGGGCTGCTTGACTAAAGGTTATTTGAAGATAAATGTCACTGTTCCCTGGGGATGGCAGACTTTGAAAATACGGTTTACGTGTCCTGTAATAACACTGAGATGCAAAAGGTGCAGTCATAATATTTTTTTTCTGATTTAAACACCGCTGAGATGTAAAATGTTCTGGAAAAACACACAGAAATCACATTTTGATGGCAAATATTCCACAAAAGCCTCCCTCCTATGTTGTTCTGTTCAGATATATTAATGCACCAAAAGTGATACAATTAATAATGAACAAGAATGTCATATGGCCAGTCGTCCCTCTGTTTCTCAACCAGATGAACACCTGCAGAGTGGCGATTGAGGAATCCTGCATTATTAAAGCTCGATGTGGGAAAGTAGAGCATCATTCTCAGGAGAGTTTGGAGCGTTGGAAAGTGATCAGAAAGCCTTGAGGAATTTGTTTGCAACCATCTGCCTGCTCGCGTCTCAATATGTTCAAAAATTATTTTCTTGACCTGAGAATTTTGTCACAATGCGAGCTCAGAGCTAAAACTTGCGCAAGTGTGCAATTCTTAGATAAATCGAAAACAGTTTTATTTAGATTTTGCTGTTGATATTGAACCAGAGAGGCAACACAAACACGCATATTTGTTCAATTCTTTGGTACCATCTGTTTGATTCAACCCTGTCTTTTTTTTGTAGCAAAATATCTCATGGACCATTGGACGGACTTCATTAAAACTCTGAGTTTTAATAAAATAATAATTAATTAAAGTCAATTTAATAAAATGACTATTGATATCAGGGATATTACATAAATACACAATATAAATGGCCTGCCACAATACTTTTAAAAGTGCTGATTAAATGATACAAATGTTTGCCATACATGCACCTCTCATCTTCCTCCAGCTGTCTGTGATCAGTTGAAATGGCAGATCTTTTCCCACACAGCAGAGTTAAATTAAAGAGGCAGCTCTTCTATGTTTATGTTTTAAATCAAGTAAAAAAATGCTTTATTAACTCATTAACGGGCCAGACTGAAGTCACCCATGGGCCAGATGTGGCCCACGGACCACCACTTAAAAAACCCCGGCCCATTCCATAGTGTGTATTCTTAGGCACAAACTCAAACATGGATAATTATTTTTATTATTATCATTTTGTTTCCTGGATATTTTATCACTGGCTCAGTCATGGAAGCTTGTTAGCTGAGCACTTTATTCCTCCCTGTATGCCTAACGTTATCTGACACTCTGGTTTTCACCACAGCTGGAACTGAGGCTCCAGTCAGGTCACTTTACTGGAGAAAACCTTCAGGAGAAATTAAGCAATCAAATCATCAGCAGCTGAAACAGTGCCATCATCTCAGGAGGAGTTACAGTAGAAAGACAAAACATTACTGTAGTCCATCTGTGCTGCAAATCACAAGGCGGCGTTCCCCTCAGAGAAGCACGACCTCAGGCCGTGAAGTACGTCCAGCCCAGCTCCTGCGCAGTGTGAAGTGCTTTATGGTTCAGAGGACATATTTCAGATTAAACACTGCAGTGTTCTGATTATTCCTTCATGAGTGAAGGTGAACTCACATAACTAACCTAACACTGCTCGCAGTAAGTTGGATGACTTTCCTGCACCTCAGACTGGAGGGACACAGTGACACCAACATAAACTCAATATGAGCTCAGGACAGCACCTGCAATCGTGAGCAGGGCTTAAAACACAAGGTGGAGACGGTTTGTTCTTGTTGGATTGCTGCATTTTTCCTCAGTCCAAAACTTTATTCTGACATATATGGTTGAAGCAGGGCTGACCCAAGCCAGTTTGGTGCCCTGGGCAAAATACTGGGAAGCTGATTGGCAGCACCTGGGGGTACCGAAGTTTAAAACAAGTGTCAATAGCAACAGCAAAAATTGGCTTTTTGGAAATGGCAGAGAAGTTTTGATAAAGTTTTCATGTGCCCGAGCCACTTACTCAGCTCTACTGCTCATCCCACAAATGCATGTTCCTTACAAATGTGGCACCTTTTAAAAGGGAATTTAACAGGATTTCCAACATCATAAGATTTATTGCCAAGAAGCATTGTTACAAGAAAGAAATAATCTAGCAAATAAATGTCCTTACTTTTGTGCTAAGCTTATTATTGCAAGTTATTCCATCAAAGATGGAGTGAGAATTCTGAGTTCTGAATGACTTAGTGAAGTTTGTTGAAGAAGCTGAAACTGATATAAATGAATGATTAAAAAAACAAGTATAAAAAAGCAATAGCTAATACATAAAGCCATGCAGCTTCTCCTTCTGACGGCAGTACATGTATTGCAGTGCACTGCATGTCCTTTAATATCGCTCAGCTTTCAGAAACTCTGTGAGGCGTTGCTGTCCTCTTCCTGCCACCCTCCGCTCTCCACTCATCCTGTGGGAAAACATCAGTTGATATTCTGTGATCAGTTGTGCTAAATGATCCTGTGAACCTCTCGTTTAAAGGAACATTCGCCGGTTATTTGCATTGCACCTCAAGTGCGCAGAGTGCTGTTCTTTTTCTCTCGTCTGCATTTGTTTAATCAGACGCCGTTTATAAAAAAATAATAATAATAAAGTTCCTTTACATCAGAAAGGAGATACTTTCTAAATTAGAGCCGGTTATGTCCGATAAAAAAAGAAAAATTTTTTTATTTGTAGTTGTAAAAAGTGGAAAATCTGTGGCGCTGACTTTTTTTAGCATGTGATTATCCAGTAGCGAGAGGCGAGAAGCAGAAGTCAGCGCATGTGTTAAGAGCATGAAGGTACTTCAAAACACTTAATTTGTATTTAATATATATATTTTTTGTGTAGCAGGATGTCAGGAGTGCAAGGATGGAGTCCCTCCACCGTATAGAAATGTGCTTGTAGCTGACAGGAGCCAGTGAAGCTTTAAGATGACGATGCATTAATGAGACGGTAACAATAACAGACCTTTGCTGCTGAAAACTCGAGAGACCTTCACAGCCACACTTCTCTTTTAAAAAATCTGTTCAATCTTGTTAAACAAATCTGGTACTTTTTTAATATCACAGGTGGGAAATTGAGTCGCTGCATAATAATAGTAATGACAATTATGCTGTAGTCTTTGGCTGCATAAATTATGCCTCCTATTTGTCATCTAGCGTCAGTTCCAGGAATTAATGTTCGGTGTAAAAAAATTAAAGAGACTCGTGGGGGGAGGTGGTTTTAAACAGCTTAATAAACGTCTTTGTCGTTGGCAGCGACGTCTCTCTTCCTCACTTTTCTCCTGTTTGTGTGGTTCGTAGACAAGATGCTCCTTCTGATGTTATTGTCATCTTCAAGCAGCAGATACAGATGTTCAGTGCAAATCCCAGACTGATTACTGAATCACCATTTCCTCAGACTAAACCATTAAGTTCAGCTTCAAAGCTGAGAGGTCTGTCTTCTGTGCAGCTGGGATTCACAGAACATTACTCCCTTATTTAACACACATTAGAGAACTACAAAACCCACAAGCTGATAATGCGGCTGAAAGCTGTTTGTGGAGGACGGTTAGCTCTGAGCTGAACACGACTGTTAGAAACCGAAGCAGCAGCAGGTTGCTACGTGGAACTGCTGATATGTTCCTGTAGGATCAGCAGGATAAACTTGGAACATATGACGTCCCGCAGGGTTCCCTTTACAGAAAACAATCCATCTGTTGTCATGCCATGTACTAACCACTTAATCAGGAAGTGATAAAACCAGTGAAATGTAAGCATGTTTGTGGAACATATAATTCAAATGAGTTTTTTTTTTTTTTAATTTAGCAAAATATGTGAGCAGGACAGATTTGGTGAAATTTGATATTAGCTTTGAGTTTTCATCGCCTGACGCTGAAAGGCAAAGTTGGATAACATTTTTGCCCTTGTCTGTGTGTGTGTGTGTGTGTGTGTG
>NW_013952408.1:154253-156536 GCF_001266775.1 Austrofundulus limnaeus | reverse complement strand
GTGTGTGTGTGTGTGTGTGTGTGTGTGTGTGTGTGTGTGCATGCTTGTGTGCTTGTCTGTTAGCAAAACATTTCATGAACCACTGGATTCATTTTATTGAAAGAGCACGCCTCACCCGAAGCACTGTTGTGAAGGTGTGCTGAAGTGGGAGTGTCGGAAACGGTAGGAGGTTCTTAAAGAGACAGAGGCCAATTTCAAGGCATTCAGATAAGCTATGCTGCAAAGTCACATTTATTTTTGATATACACAGCATTTTCATAACAACTGAAGGTAATGTAGTTTCTTGATTGTGGTGATGAATTGTTGAATTGAACTATGTGCCCCCCCACCCCCCACCCCCGTCTTGCAGAAAGACATTATATAGCAACGACTGATTAACTTTTGGAATCAGCTCGATTCAAGATGGCCGCCACAACCAACTAATATAAAAAACATGCAACAAATACTTAAAAAAATACTATAACTCTGTCCTTTCTCATCATGGGTCAGCCTTAGTCTAAATTTCTTGCATGAAAGGCAGAGGACAATATGAATTTCTTCAAAGAATGGTACTTTTTGTTGTTGTTGTTGTTTTTCTGCAAGATTTGTCACCAAAACATAACTGGGATTTTTATTTTGATTTTGATTTTTTTGTAGATTTAGGTGATGATTTAGCAGCTTCTGATGTGCTGCTTTTCTCCTAAAATGATGCTATCTTCACTTTTTCTGTAACTGGATCATCCTTCATACACACAGACACGTCTTATCACAAACATACACCTCCCCTGCTGTGCAACAAGCTGACTACTCATATTCTGCGTTCTTGTGCCCCATGAGGATTTCTCGGCGCAGCCTGAAAACTGTACTTCCAGTCTGCCTCGTGTCTGAGCTCTGTGTTCAGTTATGGCAGGGCTAAAGCTCGACGCTGAGATTGAGTGATGAAACAGCAAACATCTAGTTATAGTTTAAAGTATTAAAGCATCTTATAAACTACCAATAAAACTGGATATTTTCTTGAACAAGCCATTTGCTCTTTATTTAGTCCTTATTTAAATATGTAGTTATAAGCAAAATCTGTCCAAACGTATATAAGGACCTTCGCTGTATATCATACAGAAATGGAGTTATTAAATGTTACTGTCTTGGCGCATTGTGAGTCAGTTCACTTCATTCATTAATTATTTGGCTTCCATTTGTGCAGACAGTGTACACTGACCACTAAGGAATTGAAAATAAGATACATTATAGCCCCCTGTGATTTTTTTTAGCTGTTTAGCTCTATTAATCATAAATGACAGCCTGAAAAGGGAGCACCAACTTTCTAAAAGCTAAACAAACACAGCGTTGGTTAAAAGTAAAGTACATTATTCTTCTGTCTGCTCAAGAGAGGTGCAAACATAAAAGGCTTGAACAAATCAGTTCTCGACAACTTCAGGCTCTAAAATTCATTTAAATGTAAAAAAGAGTTAGAAATCTTTCTTTCTTTCTTTCTTTTTTTTTGTCACAGTGAAATCCCGAGGTCTGACAGGGTCGCTTTCCTTACTTATAAATGTTAAGTGACTGAGTGTTTTTATTTATTTATTTATTTATTTATTTATTTATTTATTTATTTATTTATTTATTTATTTAGTCAGAGCACAGTTTGTTCTGAGCAAGTTTTGAAAAGCAGCACTTTGTCTGTAGGAGCTGCTTACAAATAAGTCCTGAGAGTATTTAGTATAAGTAGGTTAGTTTAATGCCCCAGAGATTCAGAAAAACCTTGTTTGGAGTCAGAATGTTTTCTATAGATCTATAAATGTGATGAACTCAGTCTTTTTATGTGAGCATGTCTGAATTTTGTGTTTGATTAGTAATATAGAAGTATGAAGGAAATGAAAAAAGTCTTTTTATGCCACTCTTGGGGATATAAGTCTTGATTACAAGACTGTTCAAACTAGGTAAAATGGAAATATTAACTCTACCATTATTTTAAGCCTTGCCTTTTTTCAGGTTCAATTGCATTTTTCAATATTGTTTTTTTTTTTATATTTTTTTCTCAAGGCATAAATTTTCACTTATTTCTGGGATTTGCAAAGACAACATGATCAATTGGGGATAAGAAAAGCTAGATGTAGAGTACAGTAGCCTGGCCCTTGCCTTCCTACGCAGCTCCGCTCAATTCTAGTTTCCCTTCACTGCTCCGTCTGGGATTTCTCCCATTGAGATGGATTTTGCTGGCAGATTTTTAGCCGGGCCAATCAGAGAASRGAACGTCAATTTTCTGCGCAGTGTCTGCTTGTAGTTTATTTTACCTGGGCCAATCAG
>NW_013952408.1:151751-154056 GCF_001266775.1 Austrofundulus limnaeus | reverse complement strand
TGATAAGGCTTCCAAATTAAATTAAATTTGTCTGACAAAGCAGCAGCTCTCATTTACAGTCGTCTCGTTTGGCTCTATACGTTTCTCCTCTCAGTAGGGTTGTTCACGGCACACACGATTTCCGGTTAGCTTCTTAGCTTAGCCTCCTTCACAGCGACATACATCGCAGCCAACTGATCCAATCATTTTAAACTTCAGCAGAGGCCACACCTCCTGCAAGAAACGCTTATCTATTCAGCAAGTCCAGACCCTTGTTCGAAGCAAAGTGAAGGACAGGGTCTGGTTTAAACCAGGCTAAGAAAACAGTGATGCCTGAATTTTCACGTGGTTTATGCATCTGCAAATTGTGAAAGAATGCAATTATTGGATGCAGTCCAGAAAAGGGCTACAGCGTGTTTGGGTGGCATATTAATGCGGTAAGAACCAAACAAAAATGCACAAGGGCTAAACAGTTGGTAGCTACCCACCACAGGGTTTGCTTCACGTACTGAACTGTATTTGTTTTTGTTTATGTTTTTTTTTTTGTGGAACTGAATTTGTTAATATTTATGTTACAAAGATAGTAAATTATATTGTTCTTAATAATTTTGCTTGAAATCCCTTTAAAAAAAGTACAAGAGAAAGAAAAATAAATACTTTCCCTACTGTACTGTATTTCTGGTTTCCACAATATATGATGGAAATTACCACAAACTACTAGTAGTTAGGTTCCATGAAAAAATCCACAAAATACAACGCTGCAGGGCTTTACTGTCGACTGATGAACAAATCAAGGAAGGGAGCAGGTATTGTATGTCAATATTGTGGTTTTTATTGTCATCCCATTTGTAAAATGTTTTGACTCAATATGCATGCCCCAAATCAGCTTAACCATGTCCTCCGGTTGTGTTTATGCATTCATATCAGAGAGGTTTATGACCCTTTGTCCTTCCAAAGACATCAAGTTCACATGAAGCATATAATTCACAAAGAAAAAATGCCCCTGAAGGCTGGAGAATTCATTACCAGAGCAGCCATGTTGTTGAACCAGGTACGCACAGCTATAACTTATCTCCAGCAACATTAACAACCTAATAGATTATACAGCATATCTCTGCAGAGTACATCCAGCACACATTTATTTTAACCCCCAAATTTATGTTTTGCTGCTCCGTAAGCTTATCTGCATCCACCAACATGCTGATAAAACGTAAAGTAACTGACTTCTTAATTGCTGCGTATAAGTTGGAAAGTAAAAAGGGAAAAGGCGAAGAAGGAGAACTTCATGTGACGGGGCTTCATATGGCTGATATTTCCTAAATTAGGACTGATTTGTATTCAGGCTGCCAAGTTACCATGAAAAAGTAGATGTCTGTAAAACTCTCCAGGCTCCCTTTTTTTTCACACCAACATACTAATTAATAATTCCTCCTTGGATAGCCATCACCTCTGATTAGACTCTCATACTTGTCCTTAACACCCTTAAGAACAGCTGATGTAGGCTTCATCTTATTGTTCAGGAGTGCTGCAGCTTGCTCAGGCTTCAAAGAACTAATGTACTGTATTTGCATACTTAATTGCATTTGAAAGATGTCATAGGTTGACTACTTGGGAGTAGGTGAGAATAACAAACAAGATTTTGTTTTTTTTTAAGACTGAGAAGTGCTGGAGGGAATGGTAACCCGCTAATGATTGCAGGTTAAAGAAAATGCAAATATAGAGCTTCGAACTAATGAAGCCTTGGAGAAAATAATTGTTAAAGCTTCCTCGTAGACATTTTAGTTCTTGACCCAGGACAGATTAATCCAAAGTAAGAACGGCAAACTTAAACTTAAAATTCAATTTTAAAAAAGGAGATGCAGGTGGTAGGAGAGGAAAATGGGAAAAAAATAATAGAAAAATTAAAGAAGAAAGTAAACAAAGTTAGAAAGACGGGTCGCAAGAGGGAAAAGAATGCTGGGTGGAAAAATTAAATGAAAAAATAAAGGTTAGAGAAAGATGAGACCAAATGGAGGTGAATATTTTCATGAAATACTAAATCTAGGTACAAAAACACAAAGGATTGGAGACAAAATTGGTAAAAAAGTATTTGGAGTAATACAGTATGTTTAGATCACTTGAATGCCACCATATTGATAAGAATACTGCTTTTTTATTATTAATTTTATGGAGACAAGATCTTGGAGAACTGCAGTAGTTTTCAATTTTTTTTTTTTTTTTTTTTTTGGAGTCAGGCCCCACCCTGGGATTCAAAACAAAATAGTAACAAGACATCAAGTATTCAAGTATTAGAATGCTTTTTAAAATATGTGCAATATTATAACAC
>NW_013952408.1:147833-150696 GCF_001266775.1 Austrofundulus limnaeus | reverse complement strand
CACACACACACACACACACACACACACACACACACACACACACACACACACACACACACACACACACACATTTTTTGTTTTTTACAACATCACAGTTGTTTTTGTCACAGTCGGATCCCCATACGTCTGTGAGCGCAGGTCTGGCGCAGCAGGTCACAGCAACACGCCGCAGCAACCATCTGCCCCGTATTTGTCAAAATGTCAGGTGGGTTTGAGTCTCTGCCCTTCACCTCTGTGCAGCCCCTCCGTCACCAGGCCCACGTGTCAGGTGGTGATTCTGTGTGTGAGTCTGAATCCCCTCTGAGTGACGCATGCCGGCTAGTTTCTACAGGGTATCTCTAACCTTTGCTGTCATTTCTCTTAGTTTTTTTTTTCTTTTTTGTCATCATCCTTCTCCTTTTCCCTCTCCCTCCCCATTTGGTTCATCATTTATTCAATCTTTTTGTATCTCCTCTGCGTGTGACGCCTGAAACGGATGTGGATGCAGTGCTGGTTCCTGTTCTTCCTGATATATTCTGTCGTTGCAGGGCGCTACATTTGGCACTGTGGTCATTCTTTGGTGAATCGTCACGCACTGTTGTCCCTGCATGTCTCATCTCTCTGTCCTTTAGTTTATCTGATCTTTTTGTTACTTGCCTTTTGGGTCAGTGTAAGAAATTGGGATTCTCTTGAGGTTGAACATTAGATAAAGGGGTGGAGCTTGAGAAAGACTGTAATTCTGCTGCATATTAGTGGGATTTTTATCATTTTTAAATCTTCAAGCAATGAAATTATTTGGGTTCTCAATAAAGGTACTTTTATACACAACTGGAAGTACTGATGGATAAACACTGATATAATCAGTTTATGGTTTCTTTCTGTCAAATTAAAATGATAAACTTGCATTACTTTTAATGAATGAAGAGGGGTTCTGTGGAAAAGTTCTGAACAATGAATATCTTACTTGTAAATAGAGATTACTTCTGACCAGACTAATGAACAAAACCCAAAGTAGACTACTATTGTCTTTTGTTTGGTCTTTAGTGATGAAAAGGATTGTGAAATCAATTAAATCTTACATATAAAACTTAAAGACAAACTGAATAAAAATGTCCCTGCCAGTGCTGGAGTTAATTAGCTGTTTGATTATGTGTTTTTTAGGCATTACTTTTATTTGACATAATAGATTTTTTGTTAATAGGAGAGTATTTGTTGATGCAATTATAAGGCTCTGCAAGAGGAAAAGGTTACAAATAAAAGGAGGAGGACGTTCGAATGATCATTTCAGGTTTTAATTTCCAGTGTTATATAAACTGTGGCCTTTGGAGGATTTATGACCTTTCCATTGAACGCTTTGAACTATTTTTACCTTTAATTAGGACGAAAACCATCCTGAAAGTGGCAGCGTATTACGCGAGGCTGGAATAATTGTGATTTCCCTTTTGTGCAGCGCGGCGTATCCTCATCCAACAGTTTTTAAATTATTGCTGAAACCCTCGACACAATAACCCAGAAATAAATGAAACATTGTGTGTTGAACCCTGGTCTCCCTTGTTATTTCCATGCGGACGTGTTGGCCTAGATTACAGCAATAAAACAACTGCTCACTTACAGCATATTACAACAGTGTCCTGCGCTTTTGTGCTGACAGAAAACCAAAAAAAAAAAGAAAAACATTACCTGCTTCATTGTTTCAGCTCTGCAGCAAAGCATATCATGTTGATGTTGCCCTGATCTGTGACTATCGACTACGTTGTGGCGGAAAAGTAATTGAATTGGCCGACGTGGCTCGGCCTTTTGCTTTATGTGGGAGCTCTTCGGTGTCACAACTGCCAGCAAGTCATTACAGCAGATTAGCTATTCTGGCCTCACGCCAGCTTCGTCACACTCTTCCTCCTTCCTCACGCTTTGTGCTCCCTGCCAAGCCTTCATAAAACAAAAGACACACTTGCTGAGGGTATGATTCAAAGATTGTAGGTTATGAATGAGGTATATACGGAGCTACGGGTATGTTTGTGAGGCCGGCTGCAGCATCTAATCAAGCTTTGATGAGTTTCCTGTTTCCCAGGTGGTGGTGAAATGAAGGGATCATCATCTTTTATTAAGAACGGATGGCCGAGCACATTTAGTCACAAATATCCACACAGGCCCTAATAAACACAATGGCTCCATTTCTCCTCTTCTGTCCTCCTGCCTTGTTGTCCATTTACAGTGTGAACTAATTATTGAGGTGAGTCCACCACTCAGAATTATTGATGTTTAAAATTAATCACTTCTCATAAGAGCAAACAGAAGCCTCTCATTTCTGGCCAATGACAGCTGATGTCAGAGAGGAAGGTTGATTGTCCCCAGTGGAGCTGTGTTTGCATTCATGCCATTAATGTATTTTTTTAAAGCAGGCTTTACGCTTACATTAGCTACAAAAACATGTAACTAAAGAGCTTCTGTGGCTTAGTGGGTTTGTTAGTAATCAGCATCTAGCCTGCCGTATAAAGCAGTCAGAGTGGTTTCTACTTAAAGAATTAGGGAGGCAGGGTTTTATGAGAAGGCAGAGTGAGTGACGAATGATTTTGCTGAAACTAAGTTGTTTGTGCTAAAGGAAGAAAAACGCAAGCTAAAAGTTTCAGAATGCTCGGAAAAGTAGCAAAACATTAGCTTTGCTAAAAATAATAAAAGGCTAGTTAACACCTAAATATTTCTAAATGTGATCTATAAGCAACAAAAGACTAACTAAAAGTAAGAAAAGTCTAGCTAGAATCAAAAAGTAATATAAAAAGGCAAAAATAGAGCAAGTATAATGAAGCAGATTTCTGCAAGAACAATGGGCCTCATGCAAGAACATGTTTGTATTCTTATCCTAAATTTCTCTTACTTTTGTTCGTAC
>NW_013952408.1:145122-147000 GCF_001266775.1 Austrofundulus limnaeus | reverse complement strand
ATGGAGGGTCTCTCTGCTGCTGCCCCCGCGACCCGATCCCGGACAAGCCAGCCGGACGGACAATTTACATTGGTGAATGCCACAAATTCTCCTAAATCACTCGTACGCACAACTTAAGAACAAATCTGTGCGTACGAACGGTTCTTGCATGAGGCCCAATGGTTTTTAAAGAATCTAAGAAATTTCTATGTGTTTCTATGAAGAAAATAATTAAAAATAAACTTATAAAGGTTCAACCTAAAAGTCACAGCACCCATCTTCTGTTTGAGCTGAACCTTTTGATATGTGATTAGCTAACAAAGCAAAGAGGAAGCACTTATTTTGCAAAAACATACAGAAAAAATAAAGCTAAGGTAAAAAAAAAAATATTAATCAGCATGAAAAGAAATGTTGACGTGTTCATTTACCTTATTACATGTTTGTAACCAGATAGAAAATACACCAATACTTGAATGTTTGAATGTGAAAATAATTCATACAACCACACCAGCACGCTGGACTGAATCACAGGATTTAATGCTGTTTCTCCATGCGTTCAGCCCCGAATCCCGAAATTAGCCTCAAATTTAACAACAGCTTTGAGTCTTGACCCTGACTCAAAGCCACGACATCACTGGGGTGGGGGGGTGGGGGGCAATTTCTTGCTCTGGGTTCAAATCCTCTCAACATAATTCCTTCCAGCTAGTGTTTCTTTTACATTTATTAATTATGTGTTGAATATGTGTTCAGGCATGTAGCTACTTAAATACTTCCTGCTCTGGGTGACCATCACGTCTACCCATCCAGACTAGTCTGTACATAAAATCATTAATTAAATAACAGAAATCGTCACAGAATAAAGATATCATTATTCACCTAAGAAAAGACTATAAAATGTGTAGTGCTTTTAAAAATCAGTAGTAAACAAATCTCAATAAATTTCTTCAAGCATTCACACGTTTAACTGGAGGGAATGAACCAAACCACTGCTTATAGGAGGGCTCATTCAAGAATAATTATAAATATCAAAAACAGCTCAACATTCAGACATTTTATAGCAATTTACCCAAATGTTTTATTGTCAATTTTTGTGTCAATTAAAAATTCTAATAATCCATAACAATGTGTCAGTTTGAAATGCTGTAATTTAGGGCCACAAATAGACGTTATAAATTCTCCTCATGTCACAACTCTATGGTGCACAAGTCGATAGGGTGATGAAGACAACATAAATCAAGGTTGACATACAGATTTGGACCCCGGTCGTAACTGCTTCCTAGTTCTATTTTTAGTTTGAGTTGTCTTTGATAGCTGTAAATTTTCTCATGAATGAGCTGAATTAGTAGATGTTAGCCTGAGTCCTAAATGAGAACTTCTTCCTGATTCTCCAAATTAAGAGTCCCTACAGACACACTCCAAAAATATTTAAATATGTTAGCAAAGTTAAGATGTAGAATCTGTTAACTGAGGCTCAAACATGGCAAACTACAGCAAACTGGGAGCAAGAAATAAAGCTGAATTTAACAAAACAAAAAGAAAAAAAAACATAATTTTAGTTTCTGCAATCATCAATCCAGTGGTATAAAACAGTGGGCCTCATGCAAGAACATGTTCGTATTCTTATCCTAAATTTCTCTTATGGTGCGTTCACACCAAACGCGATTTCAGCGTCAGGAGCAGCAGGTTTACATGCAAAGTCTATGGTGGAGGCGCTTCAAGCAACGTCGGGAAGTTCTGCGGCGCCTCAAGCGCGATTAGAGCAGCGCGATTTGAACGATTTGGACGATCTGAGCGTCGAACGCTCAGATCGTCCAAATCGCAAATCGAAGTTGGGAAATCTGAACTTTTGCAGCTCGACGCGCAGCGTCAACCAATCAGAGAGACTCCACTGTGTGACGT
>NW_013952408.1:140150-144040 GCF_001266775.1 Austrofundulus limnaeus | reverse complement strand
GAATAGCTTCTTGTCAACATAATTCTAGAGTGTGATTTGTTTTCAACTTGAAAAATCTTCAAACTAATGAAATAGAAAGTTAATGAAGAAAATCCGTCTAGATAACAGCAAACTGACTGCTTGTAAAATATACGACAGGTCTGGACCACGCATAGATTTTGTTAGTTACCTATCTGAAGAAAATCTTAGACTACGTGAAAATTGGTGAATGCCACAAATTCTCCTAAATCACTCGTACGCACAACTTAAGAACAAATCTGTTCGTACGAACGGTTCTTGCATGAGGCCCATTGTTCCTCAGTCCTGGTCCTCGAGAGACACTATCCTGCATACAGTATTTTACTAAAACATGCAAGTGGACCAGGATAGAGAAGCACTGCTTTAAAATGTGTCTTGTATGAAAATCTCGATAAACAGACAGACATCGATCTTTAAATATTTTTTATACAATGATGAGTTTATAAGTTGGTGTGTAAGTGAATTTAAAGTGAGGCAGAGAGCTAATTACTTGTGCAACAGTTCCAGTGTAACTGTTTGAGGTCACTTTTCACACACACACACACGTAGAACAACCATGCGCACGTTCACACACATTCAGCTCAGTCTCCATTAAGTGAGATAAGGTGAAATCTCTCTGCGTCACCTGCGGTCTTTCTTTCTCTGCACAGATTGAACCGACCAAACAATAGCACGAGAGGCCGGACCTCTGTCTCTCTGCAGAAGGCTGATAATCCTGTCACACACACACTGGTGTGCAGACAGACACCTATTACATGTAGACACACACATTTGTTTTTGACAGTCATTCAGACAGAGTGCTGGACGGACTTTAATCCACCTCCATGGCAACAACAATCCAGGTATTGCGTGTGTGTGTGTGGCGCGGCGACCTGACCCTGGAGAAAGTTGCAGTGTGTGTGTCGGTCTCCATCAGTCATCAGCTGGCACGCTTTCGCAGGGGGCGGCAGGAATGGATTTATCTGGTGATACTTTGATAGGGCTGATAGGGTTAATTGGTTTTCAAGGGGCATGTAGAGAGACGGAGCCTGACACTGACCAGATTACTGCTGAGACGCCAGGGATGGACCTACCACAGTCTGATAGAGCAAGAGAGGAGGGAAGCTGTACAGTTGGGGATGAACTGGAAGCAGATGGTGCAGAGAGGAGGAGAGGTGTGGGAGCTGAAAGGTCAAAGAGTTAGGGGTTGCTGAAATGTGTGTCCAGAGGAAGTTATCTAAGGGCCAAACGGAATGAAATTATTTTGCATGGGGCAAAAGATGATTTGAGATGCACGGTGGATCAGCTGGTTAGCAGCGCTGCAGCACAGCTAGAAGGATCTGGGGACCTTTTAACATGGAGTTGTCTTCTCCCTGTGTGTTTTCACGTTTACACCCAAAAATGTGCATGTTTGGTTAGCTCAGCAGTACCCAAGCTTTATCTAAAAAGCTCCCCTTTGATTTATCAGAAAATTTTGGCGGATATTATCACATTTTTTTAAATATGTAGATCTCCTATCGTTTTTACCTTCTCTTGTTACCTGTCCTTACAAAAAGCTAAAATATGCACAATCAGCTTAAGGCTGAGTCACACTACAAGATTTTAAAACAGTCGAACGATTTTCAAAGACTGACAGAGCTCACACGTGAGGATAAAAAATCATGGACATAACAGATTTGGTCCTACAGTGTGTGGTGTACAGCCACACGGCAAGAGACAACACACCACACATGAAAAGATATTTCATTCATGAACATTCAGATGTCAGATTTTAAATCACGCGAGACTTCCTGAAATCTCGCAAGAATTCAGATGTCCGAGGAAGAAACAACGTTGATCGTTTGTGGACTATTTTTACCAGAGAAAAAAACAACTCCATAGGACTTTTAACATCCAGCTGACTTTCTGGTGAGTCATGACAGTTTTTTTGTCTTGTGTATTTTGGAGTCCCCTCCGTGTTTACATCACCTCGCTTTCTGATTGGCTACACGTCTCATTCACAGGCTAAGAGCTTGGGTGAACACTACACACTCTGTGATATCGGGCCAAAAAATCAAACATGTTGAATATCCCCGATTTGAGGTCGGAGCGGTCCCGACGTCCTTCCGAGCCGACGAGATCACTCTTAACTCACCACCCACAGCGGGAATATCTGCTATGATTATCTTTAGAGCCATAACAATAATCTGGACTTCCTTAAGATGGTCAGAAGGGCAAAAATCGGCCGGATTTTCTTGTAGTGTGACGAAGCCTGTATGTGATACAAGTATGTGTTGTGAATGACTCATCTACTACCACAGATTTCAGTCCAATATCTGTAAAAAGGACAGCTGTTGACGCCATAAGTTAAATCAGTTCTAGTTCTGTATTTCGACCTAGTCCGGTTACGATAACAAATTTTGATGGACGATAAATTGTCTCAGAAATCATTGTGATGAACGATAAAATAGTTTGGAGACCATTTTGAACTAATATAATGATACCCTCCGCTTGTATCTTATGGAGTTTATGAAATTTACGTACATAAAAAAGATTATGAACTGATGGGACTGGATTAGTTTCATCTAGTTTTATTACAATCCATCTAGTGATTCATGAGATATTTTCCTAACAGACCAAGACACACGCTGAGACATAGTCAAAAATATCATAACCACCTTTTACATTCTGTGGCAGGTTAAGAGAAGCAGAGTTTAAAGTGTTTAAACTGCAAGTGAGAATCCACTCTGGCATTTTATAGCTAAGATATTTACGAATATTTAGCTACTTTTTAAATTCATTACAGGAAATATTTTAGACACTTGTAAACAGAAACTAAAAAGGGAAACCATAATAATGATAGAAAAAAGGAAATTTCTTGTTGCAGAAAATTTGTCCACTTCAATCATTCAGTGATTATTGGTTTGACAGGGCTTTCACTTCTACTTTACTTTGAAAACTTGAGTTCAGCTTCTAAAGTGACAAACTAGGATGGACTGATAACACAGTGACTGTAGTTATCCTCGGAGGAAAGTCACGGAGGACATGATGAATGACTGTATGACTCTGTGAATGCTAAAGATTTCAGCCTTTACCAGGAAAGAACCAGGACATTTAGTGGGTTTATTGCTCCCACCAAGCCTGGATGGTTTCTCTGAAAGTGCTGAAATACATAATCACCTTTTCGTATAATGAAATTCACAAAAATACTCTATAGAGCATTTTAGGCCAATCAATCAGAGACTTTACAAGCTGCTGCCATTTTTTCTCACTTTCTCAGTTGTCCTAATTGTGTAACAATTCTAGAGTTAATTTGATGTTAATGTTTCATATATATTTTTGTAACTTTTTGTCTAAAAGCCAAAACATATGATTTTCTCCAATGAAACTCTTCAAAAACAGAATTATAATATTTGACAAGTGTGTGCAACTGTTTTGAAAAAGTTTCAAGAGCACAGCAAGTTCTCAAGCCACCAGAGACATGATATGAATTTTTAAATCCCGACTCACAAAGTCTGACATCAGTTGCTTTTCCACTTGGTTTTTCTTATCCTCAAGGTTGTTACAGTAGGTACTTATCGATTTTGCGTAAGTCAATACGCAGCTCCAGTTGCTCATCGCTAAACTCAGTGAAACAAAGCCTTTCAGAGTTGGCATTAAATATTCCTAAAATATTCATCACTATTTGTTCTTCGTACAGTTCCTCACAGCCTTTTGTTTTGCCATCTTTCCCGTCAGGATTGATTATACACACACAGCTTCATTCAGCAGTGCTGTGCCCCACAGACACTGCTGCAAACTTTAAACCAGAAGCCAAAAGCCACAACAGGGACCACAGTCTCCAGCTGTCAGTCAATCAAATCAATCCCTGAGCTGCAGCTCTAAACCAACAGAATGACCTCATATATATATAT
>NW_013952408.1:128273-139020 GCF_001266775.1 Austrofundulus limnaeus | reverse complement strand
ATATATATTGCATTCTTTTATACATAAAAGAGCACTCAAAAACTTAAGTTAGCGCATTAGCGGTTAGTACATTAGCGGGCCGGATGGAAGTCACCCACGGGTCGAATGTGGCCCATGGGCCAGCAGTTGCCCTTCTCTGCGTCATGCAGTTTGCTGTTTGCCAAATCATCTCATCTCTTTTCTCCTATTAGTTTCTTGATTAAGCTTTACATGAAGTAAAGTTTGTTATTAAAATCCTTAAGCAGCTATTAAGTCTTTTATCAGTCCTAATTCCTATAAAACTGACATAATAAATGTGATGCAGCAGATGTGACAATTTTCGGAAATAACTTGAACACAAATGCACCTCATTTATTTAAACGGGATGTTTGATGCTGCATTTTGGAGTGTTTCATCCATGTGTGAGTTCCAGAACGCAGACAAATCATCAAACTGAAGAAACCCATATTTGCGGTTCACACATACTTGTCACACTTGTCAGTAAACTCATTTACTCAGGGCCAAGGCTGCATGCTCGCACGCATATGAACACAGCATTATGTGGAGGCTGAACAAATATTAATGGAGCAGAAATGTCCTTGAAAGTTAAAAGATGCCTGTGAAACTGCAAATGAGAAAGCAAAAATCTCTTTCTGCTGAATTGGAGTGCCCTTTTCTGCGTTTCACTCTGTAATTTGTTGATTTGTCAAATATTCACACATGAACAGTTTTTACTGTCCCCTGTGGGCCACTGCAGGCAAATAGTGTTGGTGCGGCCTTTTCCAGAGCATTCTGAGTGACAAAATAAGTTGAGCAATTGAGGTTTGGTGAGAAAACAATCGCCTGAAGGGTGAGAAAGAAAATGGAAAAAATAAATATAAAAAAATGCAGCCAATTGCAGCGGAAAATTCGAAGTCCTCTGCGAACACTGCGTCAACATAATAAAATAACTATTTTAAAAAATAAAAAGTTTGTAAACTGATTCTGCACAATTTTCTACATTAATATCAGTGATTTCTTTTTCTAATTTTCTCATTTCAAATTTTAAAACACTAATAGATGATAATATCTGATCAGCATCAGTATGGTTTTAATGAAAATGTAAAATGTGACTAAACTCAAACGAAGCTCTTCCGCACTTAAAAGCCTACAAATGTCTATAAGGAAACCTACTGGTTCTGCATTTCCATGCCGCCTGGATGTCCCGTCCAATTTAATGGGTGTCAGTTTGAAGAACTGATGCGAGCTCGCTTATGGCGGTTAGTGATTAGACAAGATGTCAAGCTCAATAAAGCCGAGCTGCCGTGAGGTTCACAAATGTCTCTAAAGATAAGGAGGCTTCACTTGGTGAAAATCAGCACAAAATATGTTTCCAAATAACTGGTTTTTACTATACATTAATAAAATCTAAACCTTTTTCTGTTTTCTGTTAAGTTCGAAAAGAAATAAACAGCTTCTGGTGCTAAAATAGTACTTTTTTTTCTCTACATACACTTGCTCTAAATAAAACTGAAGGAGGAAAAAAGTTTGCTCACTTTTAGTGTTTTCTTGATGACACATTTATCAGGGAACAACAACAACAAAAAAAACTGTTGAAACCATTTGCGTTGTCAGTCAAAAAGTGCACATCTGCAATTTAGTTTGGATATTTTGGGATTCAGACTAATCACCTGTAGCCCCTGAATGACAACGCAAAACCCCGGAGCATTATTTGTAGCCTGTCAGCAGTACAGCCAATCATCGTACAGCAGAACATCCCTCCAGCTGAAATCGCTCCCGGAAAACAATATTTTCTAGTTTCTGGAGATTTTTTTCTTCCCCCGACTGCACATGCTCATTAGCATTTTTGCCAGTGGTCCCACTCATACCTCTTCACATATATTTCCATCGAATTAGGATAGATAATAGATATTAAGGATCATTTAGTCGTAACCAAACATTAATTACAGAAACTAATAGATTTTAAGACTTGGTGGCAGCTCCATACCCAGCTGACGCTCACATTTTAAAAGTTGACATGTTTGTTTTTAAAATATCACTTCGTCTTCAAGTCGATGGTTCTGAATTTGTTATATTTTTGCCATCATTCCCGTCTGGCTGCTTCTGTATAGTTCGATTTAGTGCATGGTGCGATGCGTTACCTGTTACAAGATTGTTGTTTCTGAAAATGTAATCACATTTTTTACCCTCAAGTATCAACAGCATTTTCCTAACCTCAGACGATATTGTTCCAGCCAGCTCGACAGAACGTTGTTCCAAAACAGTCAGAGGAGCATCTTAGCTGATAATTGAAGCCTGAGTGGATTTGTGACAATAGATTTTTGTTTTGTTACCTGAGCGGCGGTGGGGGGATTATGCTCTGAAATCTCAGGTATTAGTTGGTTTACAAGGGGGATTAGGCACTGCACTTGATTCATGGTCGTCCTGAACAGATAATGAGTTTGGAGAGTAATATATCTCCCCAAAAACAAAAAGAAAATGTATTCAAAGCAGACATAAGGCTGGGCAGCAGAGGTATTAATCATTTGAAAGTGTCTTGTTGCTGTCAGAAGTGGGTGGTTTCCTCTGATACTCAGAGAAAAGGTTGCTTCAGCAAAATGGACACTAGTTCACCATTCTGCTGCGTAATGCAGATTTTGTTTAGTATGGTCAGGTCTGATGTCTGGACTCCTATATAATAATACTTTTCAAAAATAATACTTTTCAACTGTTGACAGTAGTTGTTTCTGCACTGTGACCTCTTGCATGAATGTTTTGGTTTAAAATAAGTTCTATTAATCAGGTTTTTAAATGTGATTATAATATATCAAATCATATGTTCAGCAGTAAAATGGTACGACAGAGTATTTTTTTAATTACCAGAATAAAGTCAAACAAGAATAAAGTCAAATTGATAAGAGAAAAAAGTTGCAATAATAGGTTAACAAAGTTGAAACAATAAAGTCAAAATTATATGAGAGTAATCTTCAAAACAGACACATTCATTTACACAATTATTTTAAAGTCCTGCTACTTATAATAATAAAATTATTTTCCCATTTGTAAAACTGATAAGTACACGCTATATTGAGATAACCCGTGACACAGGTCATTCTGGACAGAGTGCACATCAATTAATGACAGTTTAATCATGGCACTTAAAGATATGTTATTACACATTTTGATTATCAAAAATAGTCTAAATTTCTCAATAAAAACAAGAATGCGTATTGCATTTAGGAATCAGTGTTAAACAGAATATTTTTTCCTTTAATTCTGACTTTACTCTCATAATATTAAAACGTTATTCTCAGAATACCATGACTTTACTCCTGTGATTTTATCGTTTTATTTCTGTAATTAAAGAAAACAAATCTGGTAGTCTGGCCGTAATACTCCATCGTAACATGCAAATAAACATTACTTGTTTGTAGTATTTGATTCATATATTCATGTTTCTGACAAAAGAAGATCAGTGGAAACTGCTAAAATTTTAAATCTTTCTCATGTTCTCCAAAACAATATTTCTTAAAAGGTTATGAGGTTATAAGAGAGGACAAAAAGTAACCGAGACTTAATGTAGCCAACATTTTTTTAGCAAGCTGCTGCTTTTGCTTTTAGATAACAAACATAAGTGGGTGAATCTTAAATATATTAATTACTTTCAATGCTTTTATTTCGGTGTTGCTTATTGGTCATGGGACAGATGAAGTTGTTGAACCACTTAAGGCTTTGAGTGTTTTGGTATTTCTGAGAGACTTAGTTAAACTCTGAATTGGCATTTCCTCATTAGAATCAAGTCTCGCAGAAAACACACAAAGCCAAGAGTTTGAATGTTTACGTCTATTCTTTCTGCTTTACCTCCCTGTACCTGTTCAGGAAATAATAAAAATTCAAAGCACGTAACAGTTTGATGAAAGTTAGTTTGCACTGTAGTGTCTCCTTTTGTTTGCTGACCTTCCTTCTGCCTGACAAGGACCTCGACTTACCAAACCAACTCGCTGCACAAAGGCTCTGCTAAGAGAGAGATACAATACGTTGTACAATATTACTTTTTCTAACTGACAGATATATTAACCTTGACTTGTCTCATGCTGCTGCGCTGTCAGACGAACCTTCATTTATCTTAGCCAAAGTCCTGAACCTGTGCTGCTCTGACACTGAGGAAAAAGATGCACGTTAGCGTAGCAGCTGGCTTTTATAGAGTCAATGAACTCATCCATTCATGCAGCATGTAGCACTGAATACTGCACAAAGCAGCACTGCAGACACTAAATACTGATGTTCCTTGATGCACTGTTGTATTACATTGTGGTTAGGTTGAAGGTTTTAATCCTTTTAGCAAAGGCAAAAAGATTAAAAGATGAACAACTTGACAAATTTTATATTTTCTTTTGCTTGAATGTGATTTAATTAGTATTATTTGAG
Organism: Austrofundulus limnaeus; assembly: GCF_001266775.1. Taxonomy (NCBI): domain Eukaryota; kingdom Metazoa; phylum Chordata; class Actinopteri; order Cyprinodontiformes; family Rivulidae; genus Austrofundulus; species Austrofundulus limnaeus. The sequence goes on along the minus strand of NW_013952408.1, from coordinate 134,634 downwards.
CAAAGATGAATACAAGATAAAACCAGGGTCATTGGATGTCTCTTTTAATAATGTGAAGTGATTATTTATAAAAACACGTGGAAGAAAAAATGAAAATCTTCAGTTTTTTTTAAGCACTTAATGACTTTATCATTACTTTCAATCCAATGTGATGGGCTGGATTTTGCTAACAAGCCATGTTATCCTCATTTTTGCCTCATTTTTTATAATATAAAGTTGTCTTGTTGCCTTTGCAGTTGGGGGAGGACACCTTCAATCGTGCAAAGTTGTTGAACGTCGGCTACACCGAGACTCTGAAAGAGGCGGAGTACGACTGCTTCATCTTCAGCGACGTGGACCTGATCCCGATGGATGACCGGAACCTCTACCATTGTTACGACCAGCCAAGACACTTCGCCATCGCAATGGATAAGTTTGGCTTCAGGTGAGATTTTTGTGCCTTAATATTAGGGATGCACAATAACTTATTTTAAGAACCGATACCAATAATCGATAACTTTCTCCTTCTAATGACCGATGACCGATAATAACCGATAACATGCCAGGAGATAAGACTAATCAAAAATGGGTAAGATCATAACATAAATAAACAAGACCAAAACCAAATGACACTGTAAATTATACTATTTGAAATTAACATTAACACTAACATGCAAACAAACATTTCTTAAATTATATCAAACAAAACAATTTCTCAAATGGCCTTTTTTTATAATAAGACACATTAATTATTAAAAAAGACCTTTAACACTGATCTCAGATTCAAACAAAAGAGAAAAAGTCATTCAACAAAGTCAAAACAGATAATGCACTAACACAAGTACATTTGTTGTTATTATTATTAATATATGATTTTAAACATTTTTCTACCCAAAACAGTGCTTCTGAGAGTGTGAATGCATTACGACCACATCATACTTACAGGAAGACACAGAGAGGCAGCAGCAGCTCGGCTGGTAAACAGTGTCTAACAGGAGAAAAAAGCTTCAGTCTTTAGCGAGGGTGAACGGCTGCTTGTCAAACTCCATCGTTTCCACCGTTAAAGTTCTTGAGATCTGCATCCTCTCTGGCAATTTAATTGGATTTGTCAAAAGCCTCAGCAGTGATTTAAGTCCCAATGAGTTTTTGAACGCTAGCTTGTTGTTAGCATTTTAGCAGAATGGACTCTGTGCTGCATTCATGAGGTAACAGACTTTACATGTTCTCAAATTGGGAATAGTTGTTGCAATGTTTGTGTGCAGTGTTGTATAAAGTACCTCAAAGTGATACTTGAGTAAAAGTACAAGTATCTTATCGTAAAAATTATTTGGTAAAAGTTAAAGTCTTCTCTAAAAATATTACTTGAGTAAAAGTCTTAAAGTATCTGATTTTTTTTGTACTTAAGTATCAAAAGTAAGTTTATGACACAAAATCTACTTAAGTGTTAAAAGTAAAAGTACTGAGTAAAAGTGAGCAGTTAGATTTTCCAAAATGACATTTACTGGGAGGTGACTTCTCCAAAAAATATTTTTTCTAACGGCATACAGCTCTGATGGGTTGTGTACAAGCTAATAGGGTGTCAGAATGGTATATATTTATACTTCTCATCCAACCACTATTAAATTCACTCTATCCAGGAGACACAATTTATCAGGATAGTATTTTTTTAAGTAGTAACTCGGAATAAAACAGGAATAACGACTTTCTACATCTTACCTTTTTTAAAAATGTAGTGAGTAGAAAATACAGATAGTTGTGTAAAAATGTAATGAGTAAAAGTAAAAAGTACGCTGAAAAATAATTACTCAAGTAAAGTACAGCTACCCAAAATTTCTACTTAAGCACAGTAACAAAGTATTTGTACTTAGTTACTTTACAACTCTGTTTGTGTGTAACATACAGGGTTAATTGGTAAAATATATTAATAATTCTTAAAATGACTGGTTGTTTTTCAGCACAGAGTATTCTAATTATTTTTCTAGTTAGAAAGTTGTTTTTTCCAACGCTACTTGAACGTTGCTCGGGTCGTGTCGGACGGGAAGCGGCTTGACCAAAAAGGATAAAAATAAACACACATTCTCATCTCCGCGCTGGCAAACATGTACATATATTATCGGTTCTGTTTGTTATGATATCGGACCGATAAGTATGACGTCATAATTCCCTGATATCGGGCCGATAACTATCGTGCACCCCTACTTAATATTATAAATTTATATTTGCTTTTGGCCCGCTAACACAAAAATACATTATAATAAATGTTTAGATACTGAACTTAATATTTAATTTTGATAAGTCTTGCTTTACTTTGAATTTTTTTTCTACAGCCTAAATTTAGGTGGTTTAAGCGGTTCACTGCTGTCAGTTTATTTTGGCTGCTCCTCTGTTGTTCTCAAAAGAAACTATGTTGCAAATTGTAAATAAGTGTTGACTGCAATGGGGTAAAATTAATATTTTTTTTAACTGCAAAGACCGCTTGCAAACTAGATCTGTTAGACTAACAAAGGGTCGACTGTTTTTGTTTTAAAGAGGAGCTACAAGCGAGAAAACGAAAATCCATATGTCATTTTTTTCCACATTGTTTGAAAGGCTCCACTAACTCATTCAGCAGTGTGGTATTATGGCTTACAAAGCTAAATTATGTATCAAAAAAACAACATCAGTTGAGTTCAGTAGATGCAGTTAATATTTATTTATAGTGTGTCGGAGCTTTCTGTGGTAAATAGCATGTTAATAACTGTTCGATCAAACAAACCAAATAGTTCATGCTTTAAAGGGGGTGTATGCTTTTTAAAATATATTCATTTCACATTTAAATCATTCCGTTGTGGTCCATATAAAGTGGAACTGCAATGATTTGGTTTGAATTCCTCATTATTGTAGCTCCACGGGCTCCTCGTTCACCCCGATCTGAAGTGCGTATGAGAGCAACTCGGTTTGGTGCTGCCTCTTTAAATGCAAACGAGGTACTTTAAACCCCACCCCCTCCAGGTCTCATTCTGCATTCCGATTGCAGCAGAACTCGAAATTGTGAAGTCAGACTTGTGTCGATTCTGAGTTGAAAGTATTCCAATTTCAGGTTTTTCAGAACGCCGGAAAAGAACTTTTCTATTTCTTGCTCTAATGGAATAATTCTACCATGACATAACAATAACACTCAACGTGGCATTTTGAGCACACAAACAGCATCAAAACATATTGTCTAATACTCGCTGTAAAGTACTACAAGTACACCTGATTTAATGTAAACAACACAGAACTGCTAAAATCTGTAAAGAGTTTCACTCTTCTATTGATACAAGGAGAGCCATGTTGAAATGATGATGTCACTCGAGGTCAGTATGGTCATGTTGCACCGACATGACTCAAAATGACAATATTAGGGCTTCGGCTGATATTTTCAACTCGAAAGTCTGAAATTCCGACCTCAGAGTACAACCAGAATGCAGCATCACTCCCAACAATCACTGTCCAGTCCAACTTGTTCGGCTCTTTTTGTAGTTTGACAGCAGATAGCAGAGTTGTGGCCTAGAAACGTTTAATTTAAAAGTTGTTTAAAAGATGTCAACAAGGGAAGACTTGCCCATCCAGCCTTACAGAGTCTGACCCGGAGCCAGAGGAGAGTTAAGACAACAAACCTGTAGAAACCCGCATTCACGAAATTGATCAGCCATGAGTCCATGACCTTGTTTAGCAGTTCTGCAGAAAATACTGTGACGTTAGTGTTCAAAATACGTAATAGAGAATAGAAAAAAACTGAACGGACTAGAAATTTATGAAACAAACAGAATATAAGGATATCAACACAGCACCGGGAGAGACTAAATTCCGAATTTTGGCACTCCCAGAGACAACAAGTACACAACAAAATGTATTTATCGCCTACAAAAGTGGATTTTGAATAATATATCCCTTAACATGCAAGAGAAACAAAATGTATAACGTTCAGTTACATAACAGGAAGTGTTACAGTGTATTTTAAATGCACTTTTATGCCCTGAATAGGAAATAAATAGAATAATAAAATAGAACAATGATGCTGTATGATTACATGTATATATATTTTTTTAAACTTGCAGACCTTTAATGTCAGAGTAGCACTGAACGCCTGGCTCTCGGTTTATTATCCTTTTACATAATGTCACCCAACCTCCCCTCAATTATCTAAAAGCACTAAAAGTATTGATGAATCATCCAAACGAGGTCAACAAATGTGACCTACCTATCCAAGAGCTGTCAGTGCACAAGAGTTATCCAAGGGAAAACCCTCAATAAGCTAATGCTATGTGGCAATAAAAACAATGCCAGGTGGTGAGCAGAGCTGCAACTGACGCTTCTTGTTAGTAATGAATGAGTGCAGACTTAAAATGAGTTTCATTGAACTTTTTTGGCTTCTTGAAAACAAAACCAGGATGAGAGGAAAGGTCAGACGAGTTGTAGTTAAATACTCGTGTAAAAATGTTGGAGCTTCCAACCTAAATTTGTGGCACAAACATTTTTTATTTCTTTATTTTTTATTCTTCAACTGTGACATTTCAGGAACAGAACGTACGCTTCCACTAAAGAAAAATATGTTTTTTTTTATTAAAAACATGATGAAAAAAATCATTAAACATGAAGGTTAGAGCCCACTAATAGCTACTTATTTATAAGACCTTTCGAATAATTCCCTTAAACTCTTTTAATTAAATGTTTGTTTTCAAAATGATTGAAATCTTAAGTAAAAGCTTCAAATCTGTTGCCATTTTTGTTATACAAAGCTCAAGTGTTTATTCTCTGGGTTCAAGCTGCTCGAGTGTGCGTCAGAGATCACACTCACATGAGGTCATGACATTTTTCTATCACTATTTGCCCACTCTTTCATGAAATAAGGCTTCACAAATAAATACCAAAGTGTATTTTTCATTATAGTCATTGCTAAATTTGAGCAGAAGCACTTGGTTCAAATGAAAGAGCACATTTTCCTTTGCTTTAGCAGAACTAAAAAATTGTGGTTTATTAAAGCTAAAAAGCAGCACAAGTAAAAATCAGTGCTCGTTTTTCTTACTAATACAGTAAGTTTACTTCTGATCACCAGGAAAATCATCAAGAAACCTCCTAAAACAGATATTTGTCGTGTTAAAAGCCTAATCATTTCTTATTTTGTTGTTAACAAGTTGTTTTGGAAAGTATTGAAGTTTTCAGCGACTTTAATGTCACTTTAATTTCCAGTTTTCTAGTTTGACCTTTAAAATGTAATAAAAGCTCCTAATTTGTCGGGAAGCGTCTCTCGGAGCACACAGGGAGGGAGGCTCGGCGCCAGAACAGGCTGTCGGAGGTTTCAGCTCGTGACGGATTTTGTGATTTGAGCTTTAGTGGGGGAGATGTGAGGCTGACTGACCACCCCTCAGTGTGGCCTGTGGTCCGAGCTGACAGCCAGGAGAGCTTCCTGTCAGTCAGGGAGTCTGCTGGAGATTTCAAACTCACTGTAAGCATATTTACAGCTCGCTGAGAGTTTCTGCGCCTTTTTTATTTTTGAAAAAAAAAATCGATTTTACTCTTTCACATGTTTAAAATAAAAAAAAATCGATTTTACTCTTTCACATGTTTAAAATAAAAAAAATGCTTTAATGGTAACTTTTAACTATGTTAAAAATATTTTTTGAAAGTAAAATGTTAACTTCATTAGTTTACAGGACTTACAGGAGTCTTTTTTATTGAACACTGATTTAAAATTAGAATATTCTGTTATTCGGTTATAAGTTAAAGCAAATATTTTTAGCTGCAAAGTTTAATATTCTAGTAAGAATTGCAGCTCATCATTAAATTACAGTATATATGTGTAAATTGTATCTCAGTACAAGATTACATGGATTTTTACATATGAACAAGAATAAATTACAGACATTCACACCAAGATGGAAATATTCACAGCTGATAAAAGTTTATTTTAAAGCCTTTATTTATTTCACCAAGGTTTGGTGCAAAGGAGATATTTGTCAGCCTCTTATTGATACAAATTTCCTAGCAAATATTCTGAATTTTTCGTCATCCGTTAAGCTACAACTGATTTATTTTTTTTTTTATTATTTCTGAAAATCTTGAGGAAATCAAAACTTGTAGTACATCATGTTAGCTTAAGTTCTCTTTAACTTCCTGTTTCTTCTTTTCCTTCTGCGTGTGTTCTTTTAAACATGAACACACACACACACACACACACACACCGGACCATGGTGTGCAGAAACAGACGCTCTCATTAGTTTCTGCTTGTCATCTTTCAGCAAGGAGCTGTCTCACAATTGACATACACGCACCATACAGAATACACACTCTCATACATGCACACACACACGCACACACACACACTGCCCTCTGGTTAGACTGCAGGCGCCTGTCATAACCC
>NW_013952408.1:120396-127147 GCF_001266775.1 Austrofundulus limnaeus | reverse complement strand
TATCAGGTCCACAAAACATGGGCATAGTAACAATATTTTTTATACTACATTTATCCATTTTAAATATAATAACCTCACTCCTTTGTAACAACTAAGGCAAAAATGTAATCAATTCAGAAAATCTTTTCAGGACCCAAACTTGATGGTTCGGGACCCAACTTTGGATCCCGACCCCAACTTTGGGAAACACTGTTCTAGAATATGTGTATTGCACATAGCATGTATTGCACAGTTTGTGTAGCAGGTTATTGCACAGGTAAGAGTAAGTAGTAGATTAGAGAACTATGGATTATTCCCTTAAAGTTAAAAGTCACCCATAAATTGTCCACTTAGATAATAAGACATTAAAAAATCAGATTGCCAGAAACATTTAAAGGTTATGTTCAAATTTAATTCGTGTGTTAGATAAACCTGAACATTAAAAAGAGACTAAACTCTTCCCACAGCATCTCTTTTTTTATGGAAGATTTTATGAACAAGGAAAACAAGAAGTAGCAAGAAAACAAATCTCTGGATGGGCACATCCATCTGACGTCATGAAGTGTTTTCAGACATCGTGACTCAACGATAGTCTGTGTTATTGTTATTTCTGATGATGAACAAGGTAAATAGAGTTTATTTACAGTGTGTTTGGGTGATTTAAGGTTGGATCAGACCAAATAAAACAATGATTTAAAAAATAGTGATTCTTGGTGTTAGCATTCCTGTTTTTATTTTCTCCAATCTGTGTTATTTGAACCACGTAATGATAATGCATGAGCATAAATGATGTAAAATATTAACACCTGTCTTTAATAAGAAAAGGTGAGTAATAATTGTTTTGCCCTTGTTTGCATCTGTTTGCCTGTTTACGGATAGGAAACAGATGCACATCAACAACGGGGTGACTTTTGAAGTCAAACCCCTTCCAAAATAGCCAGCACATCCACTAACTACTGACTACAACTTTAAAAGTTTAGCAGATACACATCAAAATGTTGGTGTGGTAGTAGCTGACACTGATCTTTGTTTAAAGTTTTGCCATTAATGATTTAGCGTTAGTTTTTATTTTTTATTTTTATTTTGCCAACACATTTTATAAATCACTACATTATTTTTTAAGATAAATTACCATTGGTTGTATCTCAACAACAGAAAGACTTTTGGTGGGATTTGAGTTCAAAATGACTACCACCGCTAATCAACATAAACCTACTGAAGGAAATTCTGTAACTGATCAACTAAATGTTAAATGTATTTTTATACTTTTCAATCATTGCAGCCAAATAGTTTAAAATGGAGAATGAGAATTAGTGTGTCTCATCGATGTGTTCTTTCTGTCTGCGTAAACAAAAGTTGGTCACGTTCTACGTCGGTCACACTTTCAGAGGTATAACCAGGAAGTGGCATATGTTAAAAGGTTGAATCATTGCAATATGAGTAGAAGTTTAGAAGTTCTTGTGTGCAGTCTCCTTACATTCAGCCTGGGACAGTCTGTTTTCATATTCAGATAAGACCAAGGTCATTTTGTTCGCAGGCCTGCAGGATGCTGTGTGCTGGATTTGATTGAAGAGAGATGAGAATAAAGACTTTTTAGACTCAATTGGTTTTCTGCTACATTATTCAGACGTCAATTTATTGATCACAAATTCCCTACACAACCTAAAATGTGCTATACAGTATATTTTACAGATATTGAGCTATGATTTGATGTGGTAGTAGCTGAGACTCATTCACAACTATGAGTGTTATTGCATCTCACTATATTATTTGGGACTACACTTTATGCCAAGGTTGTTTTTGTGGCATTTTTTAACATAAAATTATCTTATCAACAGGCAATATTTATTCCCTTAATACTTTTGGACTGTATTTTAGTTGTTTCAATTAATGTTTGCCTTCTGAAACATTTTTCTACATATACAAATACAGATATTTTGTTTAGTATTTTTTTCTTTCTTTTTTTTTTTAACTTATGCCTTTTTATGAAAGAGTAAGATTTGGTTTCAGAGCCAGAACAGAAATCGGTTTGTTTTGGTGGAAATTTTTCTCCCACACTGCACTTTGCTTGGTTCCCACTGAAAGCATGAATGTTTTATTCAGGTCTGTTCAAATAAATTAGACCACCAAAGGAAATAAGAAAGCTGGAAGCCCATTTCCCACCGAACATGACAGGTTAAGAATTTGCAAATAGATTTCTGCTGAGTACCCAGTTCCACTGTTTGCTGCTGGTTCAGCTTTTAAAAAAAACACTTGTTCTTCAATTTTATTACCTGTTTATTAAAGGTTAACATTCCTAAAAATTCAGAAGCAAACATTTCTGTTGTAAGAGGATGTTTCTCTGATTTAACACGAATGTGGCAAAAGTTATGTATGATTTGTCTTTTTTTTTCAGTTTATCCTATGCTTTGTTCCCTTTGGAAATCATCGCTTCACCTGGGAGCAGTGCAGAATGTTTTCCCACATTTTTTTGATTTAGTAAAACAGGAAAGCAGTGCTGCATGTTTTCCCAAGGTCTTGCTTGTTTACACGATTTATTTTTAGTATCATGTTAATCGAGAATATGCGCGCAGCTGCTTTGAAATGTTTCTTCCTGCATCCACTGCTTATCTGCTTCCTTAATGAAATCTCCCCTTCCCACCTTTTTTCTGGCATTTTCTCCTTTTCTTCCCCTTTCCTCCTCTGCTGCAGGTTACCCTACGCAGGCTACTTCGGGGGCGTTTCAGGACTCAGTAAAAAGCAGTTTCTGAAAATCAACGGGTTTCCAAACGAGTACTGGGGCTGGGGAGGGGAGGACGACGACATTTACAACAGGTGAGAGAGGGGAACTTACATATTGTGGTGCCCTTTTTTAAATTAAATTTAGACTCAACTGCTCGTCAAGATTACTAAAAGACATAAATGGTCATGTATCATTCAGGATTTCAGGCAGAACTGGATAAAAATGAAGCTTCCCAACTTGAAGTGACACTTCAGTTCTTCGTAGAAGAGATGATTTATTGTAGCTGTTCAGAGACGGAGAATAATTACCAAATAAATTAGCCTCTTGGAGAGGCTCAGTCAGCTATTAATGTCAGACTGAAGTTCTCTAAATGAGTTGTTGTGGATGGTGGCTAAAATTAAATCTGGAAGGGTAGTGGTTGTTTGACAGGTTGACAGAAAGATGAGTTACATCTGCGCCCAAGCATCAAAGCCTTTACAACACAGTCAGCTTAATGTATCTTCTCCTCATGTGGGCTCTTCGGACCTAAATTAGCCTCATTACCAGCTCGTTGTCGATGCTTTTGCTAAAAATATGCTCACGAAACTGAACAAGATAAAAGGTGCGTTTGCTCTGTGAGCACAGATTAGCTCAGGCCGTCACATGAACCAGCGAACAACGTCGCTCGAGTTTCCCTCAACGATTGATCTTAAATTAGCTTCAAAGCGAAGGTTTGTTTGTTTTTTTCAGCTGCATTTGCTTTCAGAGAACTGGGCTCAACTACACTCATTTTAAAGACGCACGGCTCGGCTCGACTCTGCGTGACGCCGCCACACAGATACGTTGTCACCTCGCTGTTTTCCTGTATTTGCTGTGTGTGTGCGTGTCGAGCTGTCGCCCTCACACTGCGAAGCTTTTCTTCTTCCTTTCAGAGTTCCAGCGTTAGGAGAAAACTGAAAATGGAGCGTTTGAGAAAACCTGTGTTTGAGTATGAAGAGAAAGATCTGAAAATTACAGTTTTTTGTTTTGTTTGTTTTGTTGTTTTTTTACAGATGTGATAAGAGATCTGTCTGTGGGTTCGCTGAGTGACAGAGTTGTGCTCTTATATGTCTGTAATAATGTGTCAACGATGACAGATAGAGGTAAACTGTGAACTTTTTATTGGATGAGAGCAGCAGCTATTAGATGCTGTAGATTTCCCTCGAGATAATCTCGACACTTCGGCTGAGCACTTTTAGCCACAATAAAACAAGAGATAATGTGGGCAGATATCTGAACGCTCAGATAAAAAAATGTTTTTAAACTTGAGATTAAAAGGTAAAAACTCAAAGTAGGCTTTTATTTTTTTTTCTGTTAGACCGTATATATGGAAGTATCACACTGACTTAAAACCAACAGGCTATCAGTCACTCTGAGTATTAATGATCTATTTAAACTGTATTGAAGAACACTTAATAGGAACTGAAGTTAGAATCATTAGGAAAAACTTTAACAGTGTAACATATTCTATCTAACTGACCATTTGGACCATTGAGTCAAAAACACAGCATGAACCTTAATGTAAAATCTCACTGGACCGCGACAAGCCGCCAAACGGCATCCATTCTCCGGATTTTCTTAAGACTTTCTTGGGGTTCTCAATTTTCTTGTTTGAGTTGCAGACGCTCGCAGACTTATCGGCTCCTCAATTTTGTCACGAGCAAGAGTGCTGTAGCTGTTCTTTAAAATTATATCCAGATAATAAAAAAAAAAACACTGACAATAAAGAACAATTGTTTAAATGCACCTTTTTTCAAACCTAACAAATTTAAATTGGTGTCAAACGTTTGTGCAGCGAAAATATTTGTAGTTGCCGCAATCATTTTAAAAGATGTTAATAAATGGTTTCCAGAGGTCATTAGAGGTCAACTCGACCTAAAACCAACACCCCATATCTTCATCACAAGCCAGGACAAATGTTTGACACCAATTTTGTTTGATTTGAGGGGGGTTCACTCAGGTTTTAAAAACCTCCAGTAGCTTAAAAATTAATTTAGGTGTGGCTGCCAGGGTGGGTACCAAGCTGGTATGATGTGGGCGCAGGTGGGCAACAAAACACCTGAACAGCACTTGATAAATAAATGATAATATTGTACTCAACATTAAATACAGTTTCACAGAAAGCAATGATTCGATTCTATAGTACGACTTACTCAGATTAGCTTTGCAGAGATTCAGTGGAGTGCTGGGTGATGGGTAAATGAGGACACGTATTGAGTTGTGAAGTGCTTTAAGTGGGCTTGTTGGCTAGAAAGGTGCTATATAAGTACAGTCCATTCACCATCGTACTGTAGTTCTGACATTTAATATAAATAAGTCACATACATTAATGATCTTAAACTCACTGTTAGTTCAGCTGCTGTCAACATGTTATGAATGAAAGTGAGGGGGAAAACTGCAAGGTTTGATTTTCCAGCTTTGTAGTTGAACTAAAAAGCATTGAAGCTCTTTATTTAGTGTCTCTGGACTCACTCAAAGAATCAGAGGAAAATGGGTGGCAACATAAAAGAGCAAAATCTGACATCTGAATTCATGGTGGCGGCGAAGCCTGCCTCCAGTTCTCCCTCTGTTGCTGCGCGGAGGCAGAGTTCACGGGTTTGAACCGTTCGAGCGGCTGATGTGTCCACCAGCCTCCATCTGTCCTCGCTTTCTGAAATCTGCTCCAGATCAACTAAATGACTAAATTGCTCTTTTACGCTTTCTGCTCTCATCTTCGGCACCTTCGCATCCCCTCTGCTTGTCCTTGCCTCCAGCCCTCCAGCCATCTACATCTTTACATCTCAAATTCTTGTTTCCCTCAAGCAGTTTCCTTTTTTCTGCTGGTTTTGATGTTGCAGAGCATGGCTGCCGCTTGAAATGATGCAGTTTCAGCCAGTCTGGTGGGGAAATGGTCCCTGCTGCTCGGTGTGGCTTCAGTCTGCGCCACAAAGGACACCAGCCACTTCCACAACTTCTCCCTAATGCAACCCTTAGCTGAAAGTTGGTGGATGTCTCTAACAACAAACTGTTGTCAGTGAGAGTGATGCAAGCATCTAAATATATTTAGATCAATGCTTAAAGTGATCCACGATTAGTTGCAACATTAGACTTTATTTGATAAACATTTATTTTAACTGTAAAATAAAGACTGTAGAAATACTGTAGGCTGTTTAGTTTTGTAAATTTTTAAAAATATATTTTAACATGGACGGAGCCATTTTATTTACACACAAAGCATTCTGGGTAAATGATGACGTGGATAGGTCCTCGGTGTGAGTGAACTATATCCACCCTGAACGTTAATCTTGGACAATATCTGACGATCGACTCTTTTAAACAGTAAAGAGTTGCTATTACTTAATCACACACTCTAAATACAAAGACTTTAACAGAATTTAAAGCTTTTACCATCATTACATCGTTAGTTTGTTTGTTTAGGACACATGTTGGGAATCAAATCCTAATAAGCCATAAACAGTCATATTTATAGCTGATTATGAAATTTGAATGAATTTAGTTTAACCCATTGGTCTGTCCCTCTGTAGGGAAGCTTTAGCTGCATTGGAGCGCTAGCGGTAGCTATTGGCTGTGTCCAAAACGGCAGGACGGGTCCTCCGAAGGTCGAATTTGTCAGCCGCATACAGTACGTCACAGCGCCGCGACGAAGGCCATCCAAAACCGAAGACTCCTCCGATGCAGGTGACAAATACGTCCTTCCTTTGGCCCAAATCGAAGGACAGGTCCGATGGATCCTTGCCGGCCCAGCGTATCCCATAATGCATTGCGGCCCGACCAGAGGTTTTTTTAATGCTAGTAATGGCGGATGAAGCGAGAGAAAAGAATACGTTTTAAATAAAAATATGGTGATATAAAAATAAAAAAAATTAGTGGTTGTAATTCTAATACTTTTATCATTTGTATGGACATGTTTTTAAATATAATTTTTTCGTCATAAAAACACGAAATAAACATGAACCTACAGCGGGTCAATTAGTTCTTCAAATGATACCTTTAAGTTAATTTTATTGTTTTGTGATATTAATAATGCTAATG
>NW_013952408.1:111049-120386 GCF_001266775.1 Austrofundulus limnaeus | reverse complement strand
AATAATGCCTGGTAAAAAACCAGAAGCTGATCTTCATATTAGTGACAAATGATAACAGTAACATCTTTTTAACAAGTTTAAAGTTTCTTTAAAATACATTCAAAATGTTTAAAAATAAACTACAAAAATTATTTTGATAAAGTGCAAATTAAAATATAGCTGTATCTGCAACTGTAGTTGATAATGTTTTGAACTTTTAAAATATTGCATGGTAGAACCAGAAACTGCAGTTCATATTAGTGACAAACTTTGACTTTTTTTATGGATTGCCTTCATTTTTGCTTCTACTGTTCATTTAAAATAGGTTTCCATTCTCGGCTGGTATCTAAGGTTCTTCTTCTACATATTAAAAAAGTTGTTAAACATCTGAGTGGCGCACTACTGCTACTTGTGGTGAAGAAGTGCATTGCACCTTATTCAAAATCAATGCGGTCCCACGGCCCTCTGCGGCCCAACGTTAAAAACTGTTGTTCATTTGAGGCCCTGAAGGTGGTGCTCGTGGCCCACAACTGGCCCATGGGTTAAGAATCTCTGGACTAGATGATAGAATAAAAAGAGAATAAAGACTGTGCAGAAAAATGCAGCGAGGCTGTTAACTAAGACCAACAGAAGAGCTCAAATTTGTTCTAAACTCTCTGTGCATTTGAGAAGTCATTTTAAAAGTTTGGTTTTAATCTTTAGGGCCCCCAAATACATAGGTTATTGGATCTTCTGAAAGGTTAGGTTAGTCTAAGACATTTTTATTCAGACAGACTTTTAATGAAGTTTGGTTTTCTGTTTTTAGATTGTTCCGGATTATATTGGTGCACCGTTTTTATTTGTTTTTTTTTTGTTTTTTTTTTTGCTCTGTTAAGCACTTTGTGATGTTTGTGTCTGTGAAAGCTGCTATAGAAATATTGAAACTGTAAAATGTCTTTACAGGTTTTCATTATAGGAGGAATTTAAATGATAAAAAAGTACTGATTGTAACCAAAGAAACTGGAGCCAGCCGTTGAATAGGAGGTGCAAATTTTCAATTAGCAGAGTATAAAATGAGAACAGGCCTTAAATAATAATAAAAAACAAACAATCAATACAACAACGTGTTCAGAGTGATTTGTGCAACTTTTTAATGCAAAGCTGTGGGATTTAACAGAGAGAAACATTTCAAATGGATAGTTCAGCTAAATTTACAGTAATAAAGTGTTTCAATTTGGAAGCAAAACCATTAAAGTATAAAAGGCCTCACTTCAGCTTAACAGACCTACTTTTTTAGTTAATTCCTGTGTTTTTCTCTCTTCCTTTACTCTAAAGGACATTGCATGTGTCTGTTTTGCAGGATCACACTGAATGGGATGAAGGTGTCCAGGCCCGACGTCCGCATCGGTCGCTACAGAATGATTAAGCATGAGAGGGACAAACACAACGAGCCCAACCCGCAGAGGTACTACGTCCCTGTCGAAACCGCAGATCCCCGCCTTTATGTTCCAATCGATATTTTTTGCTTCACAACCCTAAACCTTAGCTGTTTTTTCATTAAAAAGTAAATTGCAAATATGTGTCCATCAGTAACACAGCTTGATGCAGCGCTTTATGATTAATTTTCTTTTGGAAGCATAAGGCAGCACAAGGGCATCAGTGAAATGTAATTAGATTTGTCATCCATTGTTGTTCGTGTTGTTCTGTGTCGAGCTGGAAATTCTTCAACCTTTCATCTGCAGGAGTTAAATGATATCTTCTGCCCCTTATTTTTTTATTTTATTTTATTTCTGTTTTCCCTCTAACAAAGTACATGTTGACACCTGGGACCTGCCTGCTGTTAGTCCAGCTCTCCTGCTGTTTGCTCACTGAGCAAACCCTCGTGAGAAACTGCAAGCCAAAGGGAAAATACTCCCTTCAGTACACCTTAGAGGTGTTAAAGTGTATCATTAAAGACTTCCTCTCTGCCAGGGTGGATCTTTAGGCTCAATATTTGGCAAAAACAGTGTGTTGACAGCCTGAGACTTGGGATTTGAAGGAAGCTGTTTTGTTTTGTTTCGTTTTCTTGTTGAGGGAACGCTGAGTGTGCAGACGACCCACTACTCACTTTAATATTAAATAATTAACAAGGCTGATTTTATAAAATTGATGCAGGCATAAATGTAGGATTTTAATACAACTTTAGCCACTTTCTGTCACATTATTTTACTATTTAATAATAAGTAGTTTACATTCTTATAAACATATTTCCATTGAATCTAAAATAAGTCTTCAACTGTTTACTATTTTATGGGGCGCCAAGTGTAAAATGAAATATTTAAAAATTTCACTGACATTTTTCATTATTTATCTCACTTTTTAAATGTTAAAAAATTTTCCACTAACATCTTATTGTTATTTAGATCATTGTTCTTACATTACATTACATACAACGCTGCTGAAGATGATATTTAAAATCGAAATTCTAAATATGTTAATAAAAAAGCGATATATAGGTGGTACCTGTGGTCCAGCAGTTTGAAGTGCTGCTCAGACACCAGCCGTAACTGCAAGTTTGATGTCTTTTAGGGAAGCTTTAGCTGCATTGGAGCGCTAGCGGTAGCTATTGTCTCAGGATGATGACATCATAACATGAGTGGAGTACCAACAGTAAAGGCTGCATTCCGAAATACTTAAATGTGAATTTCAACATTTAATGTTTAACTTTTACATTTAGATTTAAACATTTAGATTTAGGGTGTAATATTTAAATATATTTAACATTTAAATGTAAAATTTAGTAGAAATTAGCTAAAAGTAAGGACAGTGAGCTAAATAACAATAAAATATGTTAGTGGATTTTTTTATTTATTTATTTATTTTACTTTTCGTTTTGCACTTGGCGCACCATAAGTCAAACAAGTTCAAATTTTTGTTCAAATAATGGTTAATTTTATTGCAATTCTTAAATTTTTTAACATTTAAATAATCCAGTAAATCCTGTCATCTGGAACTCCCTCGACCAAAGAGTCATTTTTTCCATTCAGCATCACATGAAAACCAAATTTCCCAAACGTGTTTTTGATGTTAAATGTTCAATGCTTGCTGAGCACCCTGACACACAACTGCTTTCCGTTTGTGATTTTATTCTTTCTTTATTAAATGCCGTCTTTCAGTAACTACACAAAGAGTGTAGAGGCCTCTAGGATCATCTGTCCAGTGATGTGTGTTATTGTTGCTGTGGGTCTATAATCCATCATGTGTTGCCTCTTTAAACCTCAACTCCTTTTATTGCAACTTGAAGCACCTTTTCTTTATGGATGGCCTGAAAATGCGTCTGCACTGGGATGTTTTAGGGCATGAGGAGGTAACTTATTTTCCAGCTCTTCACACTCGTTTGGGACTTGAGCTTCACACGTCGCTCCTTTGATCCTGGATTTTATAAATTATGTCCACTTGGCAGTTTGACTGAAAACTTTTTTTTTCTCAAATGACAAATGTTTTACTGAAATATATGCGCTGTCATGATTTTAAATGACATACCGTGGTTAAGTAAATCTAACAATCTGTTTTTTGAGTGTAGGATGTACATTAACAACTGATTAACTTAAGGATTCAGCTTAATTAAAGATGGCTGCCACAGCCACCTAGTCTTAAAAATAAACAAAATGGCGATAACCCAGTCTTTTTCACAGATATGGAGCTTTAATATCTCGTGAAAGTAGCTGAGAGCTTTCACCAGCCTCAGCGGGGAGAATGAAAATCTTTTCTTCTGTAAATAAAAAAGGAAGCTCTCACATTTTCTTTTTAAGATCCTTCTAATAATCTTGTCACGGAACAAGACAGCTTGGCAAAGTTTAAAACCGCCGAAATGATGCAGAAGTGGAATCAATACAGCGAAGAGGAGAGGACAAAGGGAAGCGGCACCGTGAACGTGCAGCAGGGATGAGTGAGAGGCAGGTCAGCCAGCTGATGTGCATCATGCAGCCGCTGATATTGTAATCTGTCAGTGCAAGCGTCCTTGTGACCCTCTCTGAGCTTCATCGACTTGAAAAGGCTGCCACTTTCCAGCAGGGGTGTCATTTAAAGGCTGTTTGAGGATGAAGGCGGAGCTCCTCGTTCTCCTAAATGCGCAGAATAGAGCCTTGGAATAAAAATACCCAGGTGTTACCAGTGATAGCGGAATCTGAAAATCAAAGGTGGAACTTTGATTTTCCACATGAATAAACAAACTACAGTCTTCTTTTAGCGACTTCCTCCCTCTTAGCAGTGCAAGAGCCTGACAGGGGTTTTACAGTGGTTTGCAAAAGTATTCATACCCCTTGAACTTTTCCATATTTTGTCACATTACAACCACAAACATAAATATNAAAATTTCACTAACATATGTTTCATTATTTAGCTAATTTTTTAACATTTTCAATTTAAACTATTTCACCAGTAATAAAACACATTTTTAACTGTACTTTTTTTCTTTCATATTTAAAAATATTACAAATTTCTCCTGTTTATGAATTATTTTTTTATGTTTTTAAAGCTTGAATTGGGGCAAGTTTTTTTTTCTCCAAAAGAGAGTTTATAACTGAAAGTTTTGCTTTTTTTCAGGAGGCTGAAAATTTAATGCAAAATCTCTAAAATGCACAAAGACAAAGAGATTAGTGTATTATGCGTGTTTTATTTTTTGAAAAATGAAAATATAATAAGTTGAAAGAGAATTGAGGATTGCCTGTTGAAGGATTATTTTTTTAGATATCTCCAGTTGAGGGAATACCTCCTTGATGAAATACTAAGTACTCAGACTTTAAAAAGAGTACTTAATGTTAGACGTATAGAGGAAAGAGACCCTAGGCATTTTTAGTCCTGTATCAAAATTTAAAATGTGGTAGAACCTTTCTAAACTCAATGTATTAAACCTAAATGGAAGAAATTCATACATAGATAACTAAAGAGAGTGATTTAATATGTGAGAGTTACAATAAAACAACAACAAAACACAGCTCATCTGTTATTTTTCATCTATTTTGATATACAGTATATTTAAAAATATTACATTTATGTTTTTAAGATGCCCTGAATGTGTAGTTTTGTCTTATGTAAGAACAACACAAAATGCTGTTTCAGCATTAGTCGGGATTATATATGTAGACATGTAGGATGACTAGGCAAAATCTAAACAAAATCAATTCTCTGAGCACCATGGCTTGGCTGTTCTGATGGACAGGAAAGGACAAAGCATTTTCAATAAGTCCAAAAAAAATTGTTTTTCACACATTGAGCCCAGGGGCTCAAACGCTGCTTTTTTTTTCTCCACTACCCCCCGTTCCAATTGCTTTTCAGACAAACATGCAAAAATGCCTCGCTCATAAATGTGCTATTTTATGCTTTGATGAACAAGACCCAATATGCAAGGATGAGCCCTTCTAGACACATTAATCACCAGGAGTATAGCACCTCACATTAAGCTGCTTAAATGTGGATTATCACTGTTTATTCTCCGCTAAGAGCCCTCGTTTTCATGCCTGGATAGGCCAGCCAATGATGCCTCTCAGTGCAAAAATCGATAGCTGCCCCGGCTCAGTCTGAATGAAGATGTAGTAAAACGTGGTCCCGCATTCAATATTATTATGGTTTGATTTCATGTGACGTTATTATGTCACAATATTTAGAGAGGAATGTGCTTCGGGACTGTTCGCACTGAGTTTCTGCTTTAGTCGTTCTTTCTAAATTGGTTTTTAAGAAGATTAACAGCAGTTGGCAGCCAGAGTCAGAAATGAAAGAGTATTGACTGTCTGCTGCTGTCAAACTAAGTGTGGCCTGCCTTGAAGTTTCCATGTCGAATACTTTATTATAGATTTCATTTTAAGGCTAAATCTCTTTGATATATCTCACCTCTATGCAGTTTTAAGTTATTAGTTAAGCCTTGTAAGATGAGACTTGTGCTTTACTTTAAAAAAATTTAAATGTGATGTTTAAATATATTATTGTAAAATAATAATACTATTGTAATAAAAAAAACAAAACTAGAGAATTTGCGTCTCCTGTGAAAATGCAGTGCAAATTCTTAATGGTGAAATATTTTTGCTGATTAGTTAAAAGCTAAAACTAACCTTAAATAGAAAAAAAAGTAGTTGAAATAGATGAAATTAGCACGAAGAAATGCAGTGAGCACGTTTGCTGGATTAGGCAGCAAGAAGCTGAAATTAACTCAAAAAGGTGAATTTAACTGGGAAAAAAACAACTAAAAAGCAGCTAAAACACGTAAAACAGCTGAAAAAGCAAAAAAGGGTTAAAAGAATTGCAAAAAGTTGAAATTAGCAGAATAATAGCTGAAAGGAGCTAAAATCAGCTAAATAGAACAAAGAGTGGTGAAATTAGCACCAGAATGTTGACATAAAAGCATAACTAGAACAAAAGGTAAAAAGTACAATAAAGATTTATTTCATTTGTTGTGTGAATGCTTGGAAAGCCTCCTCCTAGAAGCACCAATGTGGCCTTACATAAACACTTTTTTGCGCACCGACTGTTAATTTTAATGGGCCAATATTATGTGTTTCTCAGGCATACATTTAAATACTATACCATAATAAAGTATCTATGTCACTTTTAGCTGTTATTAAAATGCTGTTTTTATTTTTAAATAGAAAATAAACTTATATTCTCATCACTTCCTCTTCTAAATGTCTTGAAATTGGCCTCTGTCTCTTTAAGAACCACCTTCGCTTCTGTCTCGCCCATTTCAGTGCGGGGGGAGGGGCCTCCGCCATCAGGGGCGTTTCTGGTCCCCACCTGTCGTTTTGCTCCTCAGCATGGCTTCCTAAAAACACTGCAGGATTTCTCAAACATGCATGAATGAGTCAGACCAAGGCTTTGGGCATGTTTTTTATGAGAGTATAACATTATAACATGACATAAAACTTAAAAAAGTTGATTTTACATGATATTGCCCCTTTAACAAATTTGGGGCAGAGTATTTTTGTTTCCATTATGGAAAGTGAGGTTTGTGATTCAGAAGTGTTTTATTTAGACATATTAATTCTGAGTTTGGGAGTTTGTCCAATTTTCCAACTTCACTGAATCTTAATTATGCTCCATTGGTTGTTCTCTAACAGACTGAGGTCCATTAGCAAATTGCTGTGCACAGTTTACTGAAACATTTGCATACATTTACAAAACTGAAAAGGAAAAAAAACAAATCTGTGTGAAGCATTAGAATGACTTAGTTATTTAGATCTCCATATTTTATCTGCACACCTGGCCTGTTCTGAGCTCTGTAGTGTGACACAAAGTTTTTTCAACTACTTGCTGATACGTTCGAGATGCTCATCTAGACGTCGTTCACCTTTAAAACAACAATCTATTTTGTAAAATGACAGCAATAACTTGAATGTGAAAATGTCTAAAATAACCAGGCTTGTGCAAATGCATCATTTATCACTGTGTGTATGTGTGTGTTTGTGTGTGTCTGAAAGTGAGAGATAGAAAGGTTCAACGATCCCTCCTGTAATTGCCTGCTGAAATGACACCAATAGAGATGGGAGGCGGCTGGGTCAGAATGGTCTAGTTGCCTTCATCAGAATCAATAAACCAGCCTCTAGACTTGAAGATAGTGTGAGTGTGTGTGTGTGTGTGTGTGTGTGTGTGTGTGTGTGTGCGTGCGTGCGTGCGTGCGTGCGTGTGTGTGTGTGTGTGAATATGCATGCTGTGTATGCCTGTTCTGGGCGATACACAGATCTTGTTTTCCTGCTCATCTTACTGGTTTTGCTTGTTCTTTCTGGTCAGTAGATTCGACTTTTTGTGTAAGAGCTGACATCATTGCAGACTCTTTTGGTTTTGTGTTGATAAATTATTTATAGCTGTGGCGACAGGCTAAAAAATAAATATATAAATAGACATTTATTAGTCATTTTTAAAGTGCCTGTGACATGCATATCCTTCAAATACATAAGGTCAAAGAAATCAGTTATTTATAGGAAACTTGACAAAACAGACGTTATTTTACCCGTTTTATCACATAACTGGAATATTTTCTTTTGAACTTAGCTTGGCCAAAGTGAAACAGGAAGTGACATGAAAGGGGAAGAAAGAAAAGAAAACTCCAACATTATTATTTGAACTGACTCTCTGATAGCGACTCAAAATATCTAAAGAAACATCAGATTCTTCTCTGCAGTCTGTGTTATTAACCGTTGTAGCAATGTTCTGTTTACATTCAGACACTCCCCTTTGACATCACTTCCTGTTTCTTCGCACGCAAATATCTCAACAATGGTTCATCTCAACTGCAATTATTTATTTCTTTTTATTTTTTATTTTTTGCAATATGTTATTAAAATACATTCATATTTATTACAAAAATGTGATGTCACAGGCACTTTAAAGCCCTTCTGGCTACCTAGTATAATGCAGCAGTAACCACAGGTTCCAGGGTTTTATAGGGAGATGTAATTGCGGCAGCTCAGAATGGTCAGCAGGCTGCGAAAAGAGGAAATGCCAACTCACGATAGTTTAATCAGTGTGGGTGGAAGTGAGTTGTTTTTTTCCCCCCCTCTTTCTTTGTGCATCTCTCTTTGGGCAAGAAATTACTGTAAATTGACCGCAGTGCAGCTTTAAAAGCTTTCTGTCACTCTGAAAGGAAAGGACTTTTGATCAGTCAAACGGTCTGCTGTTTTTTTTCTGAATCTGCATCGTGTGAAAACCAGTGAAAAGCATTTGGACATCAAAGTAACCCTTCCAATCCAAGATGCATGAAACACAAAAGTGCTTCAAATTGAAAGCTCAGTTGTGTTGTTGTTTATGATGGTTCACTTAACTTATCCTCTGTAGGGGAAAAAAATCACTTATATAGATAAACTGAGCTTTTCTGCCTTCTTTTTTTTTTTGCCTTCAGGTGCAGGTTTACTTTTCTCTTTCTGATTAGAATAAGCCTTTTGGGACGGTTTATCAGGAGTACCTGCGTAATGTCCAGCGTTTACCAAAGAAAGTGTTGTTCTGACTGCCTGATGAATGTTTGCTATCTTCACACACACTTATGCATACACATTCACTTGAACGTAGACAATCTTTCACACAAGAGTTCTTTCTCCCGGTTCCTTCGGAGATGCTGCTGGTTAGGCATAGCAATGAGATATTGGTAAGAAAGAGGCACATTCATCACCAGCTGAGAGTACGTGTCAGCACACACACACACACACACACGTTCACACACAAACACATATTCTGTCTGGCTAACGGCGCCTCTTGCTTTGCAATTGAATGAGATGCTCAGTAACAATGCTCAATGTTCTGTTCATATTTTATCATCCTGTGACAGTGTAGATACAGATCGTGTGTGTGTGTGTGTGTGTGTGTGTGTGTGTGTGTGTGTGTGTGTGTGTGTGTGTGTGTGTGTGTGTGTGTGTGT
>NW_013952408.1:96651-109519 GCF_001266775.1 Austrofundulus limnaeus | reverse complement strand
GGGGGGGGTCAGCTTGGAAGCAAGAAATCAGGGGGACCACTGGTTTAAATGAGAAACATGACCTTAGAGTCCGCAAAATTAAGCCAATTAGTCCAAAAATTATCATTAAATAACAACTAGCGCTAACAGTGTTTCTATAGAAAAGTAGAAAAGTACAAGAGCAGCTGATTGTATAGTGTCCTGGTGGGCACATGTGCATAATAATGACACGTTTTGCCAATTAGAAAGCGAATGAGTGAGCTATTATTATCCAAAGTCAGCTAGCACGTTAAGACCTTTTTTTTTCTCCTACAAAGTTGTACGGCACGATTTAAAAAAACATTACGAATATGAAGAAAAATAATTCCCATGCTGCTGTTAAGATCCTAGAGGAGAACCGTTCTCCTGTGAGACCCTCAGCAGCATTAAAACTGAGCTTTATTTAGCTCTGTTAGGACTTCTGGAAATCAGGCTAATGAGTATACAAGAATGACTATCTTTGCTTTGCCCTCGAACTCTACAAAATAAAAGAATAGCAACCTTGAAATTAAGTGCATAGAATGCATGTGGGTCCTCATACATCTAAAGTTCTCTCAGTGTATTCATTTAACTACAATGTTTGATAGAATTAAGATCAAATATCTTCCTCCATCTGTCGTCTGTCAATCAGCCTTCATTTCAGTTTGAAACATGATGCTGTTTTCCTTCGCCCCCTCTTGCGCCTTTTTTTTTTTAATTGCGCACATTCTTCCTCAAACTTCTTCCTCCCAGTGTTGGATACAAGCGTCAATCCTCTACAGAAGTCGCACCGATCTATTTATACGTTATTGTGTCACGCCGCTCGAAGCATAGATGCTTGACATCATTTTCCCAGCCTCTCATTCATGGCGGTAAAAGTTCTTTTTGATTCAATTTGATCGAGACGAAAACGGGGAAAAAAAGGCGATGCCGAAATGTCTTCACCAGTCAGCTCTGACAGGACTCTGTAGACTCAGTGGTCCACGACGAACTGAAGTGACAACTCCACTTGTACATCCAAGCATATCATTAAGAAGACATCTTTTGTTGCAGTCAGTCACTGTTGTCGTTTGATCAGTGACTGTGCCACTGCTGGGTGTTCGCTCACATCAGCTTTTTCTATTCTTAGACCCCCACAAAAAATAGAAAAAAGAAGAAAAAAAATAATAAAGCGACTATAAAACAAGTCTTGTAAACATGATGTTCGACGTTTGAACGCTGTGGCCTCGTTTCAGTTCCGGCTGGCTGCAAAAAAAAAACCTTCCTACTACAGCGGTGTCATAAGGGTTTGCGATTTGAATCGAATTCAGTGCCAAAAGGTTGCGTCACACATTAAACTGCAGCTCAGCATCAGAGCTGTGTGAGTGTGTGGAAGTGTCTGACACTCTGTGGGACTTTTTCCCTGCCTTAAAACTAAAATAAGGGCAGATTCTGATGTAACTGCTGAATCGCAGCCAATGGGGAAGGACACTGTAACGTAGCTCAGACAAACCCAGGCAGATAGCATGCAGAGGATGATGCAGCTCGTTGAGAGCTCATCATAATGACACAGCGCCACCTCTTGGTCAAGATCATTTCTGTTTTTTTAGCATCAAAGGACTTTGAATTAGAGCTTTTAAAACGATTTTGATTAACTGTTTGAACCATTTTGTTGCTTCTCAATGTTTGTTTCGATTTTCTTAAAGTTACTTGTTTTGACATTTTTTGTTTTGTTTTGCGCCCCTGCCTTTAACTGACAGTCTTTGTCTTCTCTGTTTTTCAAAACTACCATAGGCTCAGTCAAACGCAGGATAATCTGGTTAACGTAAACAAGCAGGCACTCACATAGGGACAACAAATTACATCAGTTTTTGTGATATTGTACTGCTTTCTACTTGCTTTTAATCTGAGTTATACACAGGAAACTGATTCAGAACTAGACTTGAATATTTATTTGCATAAGCAAGGATCACCACATCGTCACTCAGAGCCTCTCTCTGTCTACAAAGACCTAAGCAAAATGGCCCCGAGCTACGTGTCAAGCCCCCGGAAATGATACCGTGATTAAAAAAAGGAAGTTCCCTCTCCTGTCAGGTGACTTGACTCTCAGATATCAGTTCCTGTGTCACTGAGATATAAAAAGTATTACGGCTGTCTTAGTTCAGGGGCTGCAGCCTACAGAGGCCGCGGCCCATGAAGGCCACACGCTTCTCAGTCTGAATAGGCTGTGAGATGAAACGGTCTGGTCTTGGGATGATGTATGTTTGTGTGACCATGTTTGACCTCGTTCATATCACGTGCCTTCAAACTTAAAAAAAGGTTGGGACGTGTATTCACTGTTTTCACTGGAGGAATAGCTTCAGTTAAAAAAGTTACACATGAATTTAAAAAAATCGTTAAGAATTTGGATTTAGCTCCACTTTCAGTGCTTGTAGTTGTTTTATTGAACAACTCATTGTAATATACGTAAATATACAACAGTATAAGTGATAAATTTCCAAACTACGCTGATTTGGTAAAAAACTTACCATCTTCGTTTTCCTATTTTGTTTGCCGACCGCTCCATGAATTCTGGGATATTGGATTCGTTGTGGGCCGCATTCATCGGCAAATGTGAACTTTAAAGGACAGTGTGTGTTTTTAATTTGGTGCGAGGCGTGCATTAACTGAATAAATGTGAGAACTCAGAAACTTCCCAATAGCACAGGGAAAAAAAAGATATGATCGCTCGTTCATTATAAAAATAATCAAAACATCTCAAGAATAAAATACGTGAAGCGTATTTAAGACTCGATGTATTTCAATAAAATATCTTACATTACAACTTCTCTCATTCTCTCCTAGATTCAACAAAATCCAGAACACAAAGAACACGATGAAGAAGGACGGCATCAGCTCCCTGACCTACAAACTGGTTGAAGTAAAGAAGTACCCTCTGTACACGAACATCTCCGTGGAGATTGGCAAGCCGCCTCCTCGACCCATCAAAGGGTAGGGCGAGGAGGTGAAGCTGAGGAGGGTGGTGCACACGGACGGATGGAGGGACGGGGACATCTAGAGAGGCGTGCGACGCGAGCTGAGAGGACACACAAGTCTGTCGCAGCGTCTCCTCCTCCCCTCTGTTTTTACTCTCCGTTTGTTTTTTTTGTTTTTTTTAAGATTCCAGCTTGATATTTTGCTCCTTTAGGGCTCAGGCTTTAGCCACTTACTGCCTCTTTGAGGAGCCGGTGGCAGCCATCGCCCCTGCTGCGCCGGCACCACTCGGTTGACTATGAATAACTCGAGGACCAACAAGGTGGAATATCAGTAGCTCGCAAGGACGTCGCCGTCAAACTTGGAGCCGTTTCTGTGACAATTCTTTGTAACCTGGAGGCCGTCCGGCGACACGAGTCGAAGGATGAAAAACACAACACGTTATTATAATTTATGACTTCTGCTAGTTGTGCGTCAGAGCGCACAGTGTGGTTTCTTTTTCATTTCAAACGGGGGGGGGATGGTGGGGGAAAAAACTGTTTACAAGGATAAATGACTTCAAAATGACGCAGATGCTGTTTGGGAAATTAAGCATCCGAAAAAGTAGCAACCCGGTTCGATAAACTTTACAAAGGCCTTCACAGCATGTAAAAACCTGAGCATCTACAGTGGGGGGAGGAGGAAACTTACACAAGCAGTGATGATACACAGAGATGTTTTTGTAGTTTTTTTTTTTTTAATCTTTCAGAGACAGCAGCTTATCGTGACACATGGCGTTAACAGACATGTTGGCATTTCCTGCTCGGCGTTACTGGTGTGGATCTCATTAACTCAGACTCCTCTGCTATAAATCAATGAATGTGTATTGTGCCTGCTTCTACCGCAGAAGACTCATGAACACACTGATGAAACATCAGAGAAAACTCTTTTCCTTTTTCCAGCTTTTTTTTTTACACGTTTAAAACTAACATTTTAAAAACAGAAATGGACTACTTGAAAGTTTTGCAACAAGAGAAAAGTTGAACAGTTCTTTGTCTGCAGGCAGGTGGGAGCGTCTTGGGAGGGAGTTTTATAATATAATGGAAATCTAAAAGCAGGAGTCCTGATATTTGCTGACAGCTCAGTCATGAAACTCAAAGAGATTCTGTTTCCGTATTTTAACTCCGTCTCAAGTAGTTTTTATAGCGTAACCCAGTCTTTAAGGGGTTCAGATTAGTTTGACCGTTGTTCAACACTGGGCATTTATCTTATTTTGCACATTTTTGTATAGTATCTTACACACAAGAGGCAGAAACAATCGAAACTGATTTGTCAGAATATCTTTTACCGTCAAAAAGGCATTTTGGATCTGAAAGATGACTTGTAAACTTTTATACAGGCAAGAAAAAAAGAAAAAGAACGATTCTTTTGGTCATTTTTTCAGGCCTACAACATAAACGTGCTCTTTTTTTCTAATATCACAATCCATTTTAAACTGTGCCGATAGTATTAATATGCCACTTTTTTCCCTCTTATTTTCTGTTCAGTCATTAATAGATGATCATATTTACAAGGAGGAAAAATGACAAAGTGGGAATTATTAATTATAAGACTGGAGAAAAGGCAGAACCAGAAACGCATGATGTCCTTTTTGCGTCTCTTAATTTAATCATGAGCTCTCATTCCTGTATTGTATACTGCTTTATCACACCACAGATTTGATTATGTGCTAAATTAGCCACTTTTCTTGCAAAGATTTCCTTTTTTCTGTTTGCTTGAAAACTTTACATCATCTCTTAAGTTCCTCCGTCGACACATCGAAGCCTTGGGCAGCTTTGTCTTGAAGACGTTGCTCTGTTTCCTCTGTATTTTTATTTTTGTTTTTTTTGCCTTTCGTGTTGGTTACACCCCAAACTGTTGCCTTGACATGTTAACTGTGCTAATTTAAAAAGGTCATTCCTGGAGAAAATGTGTCGTCGGGTGGAAACAAACAGAAATTAAAGTGTTTGTTTCTGTTTTTTTTTCCACCTGTCTTAACACCTGAAAGCGAACGGAGGCTTGACTGTATTTTTTTAAACTGTTTGGTTTTTTTTAAGTGAAAGTTGTTTCTCTGTGCTGGTCGGCCTTGAGGAGAGGGTGGGGGTGGGGGGACTGTTTCAGGCTGTTTGGCTCGTTTTCTGAACCCTGGCCGAAGGTTTGATTGCTCCTCTTTCTATCAGGAGCGCGCACCTTCTCCCTTTTCTCTGCCTTTCCTTTCTTACCCTGCCAGTCCTGGCTGTGTGTGTCAATGGCTCACTGTCGCCCTTTGTTGTGGACCCACTTCAGGCACAGCTGTGCCGAACAAGAGAGCCTCATCTTTCAATAGATATCGACAGGGTCTCTCATTGTGTCTTTGAATCTCTGTATCTTTATTTTGTCTAATCTCTGCTTTTCAGCGCAGCCCTCTGTCTCCCCCACTCCTCTCATCCTCTACGTGCTTCTTGTTTTACGACCTCCCGCTTTGTCTGTGTTTTCCCATCCTGTTTTGGCCGTCCTCCTCTGGTGCTTTTTTTTTTTCTGCGTCCCACGAAGGCAGCCTGCGAGCAGTCGGTGCGTTTTCTTCTTCAAACTGTTTACAGCTGTGCAGCGTTACAGATCAGTTCACATCCGCTGCATGTTGCGCTTCTAAAAGGGCAGTTCATTTCAGTTTGCAATGCAGTCAGTTTATTGTTTTCAGTGCACCTGTTGAATATCACTTATTAGGAAACAGTACAGCAGTTATAATTCTCACTGTTTCGGAGGGGCACTTCAGTGGTGTAGTGTAGAGGTTTTAAAGGCAGTGCTGTAAAGTGTATTATCATAATCAAGTGCAATGGGCAGTTTAAATATTTATCTGTGTAACTGCATCACAAAATGTGTCTTATTTTAATTGAAAATTATCAAAATATTATATAAATACATGTATACTGAAACGTTAATGGAGAAAGGTACTAAAATTTCCCATTTTCAATGAAAACAAATCAGATAACTGTGCTTTACCCACAGCAGGAAGAAGCATTTGACACAAAGTTAAAGGGATAGTTCAGTTAATTTTAAAGCGAAATTTGGTACTTATCGTAAAGATGGTTAGGACATCACTTCAAAGTTGACTGGACTATCTCCATAAATACTTGCTGTTGAAGTGCTTCACCTGAATGGGCGTGTCAAGTGTTAAATCATTTAAATTGGCTACCCCCCCTCCCCACCCCCAACGACACGAGCAAACTTTAAACTATAAAATTGTTGAAGTGTCTCGTTGAAACGAGATCCGCTCCGGCTTCACCAAGGCTCGTCGGATGCATTACATGAAATTATTTACAGTGTTGAACGGAGCGAAGGATGAAACTGGGAAGAAATGGCCTCGGCGTGTACAAACAGTAATCTATGGCCTCGAGATCAGCAGCAGGCATGTGTAGCGAAGACATGCATTTGAAATGTGGCCTCTGCTTGAGAACCAAACAGCCACGAGGGGTGCTTGACGGCTCTCAGTTGAACCGTCGCAGCGGTTTCCTGCTGCTGAGCGCCCCTGAGGTGGGTGAAAGTGGTTTGAAACGCATCTTCAGATGCACTTTTTGCTTCATCTGCTGCTGACGCCGACAGGATCTTCTGGCCTGCAGGTATTTTTAAAACTTTTACTGTACTTATGGCTTTTCTTTTGTACATTGAATGTTGAAAATGTTATATCTTATATAGAATGCATTATGTCATATCAAACCTACTTTTTCTATACAATTAATAAATCTGATGTTCAAGATTGTATGATGGTGTTTTTTACTGTGATCATTCACAACACTAACAGTTAAAGAAACGGGGTCAGGTTTCAACTTTTTATCACCCACCATCGAAGTTGAGAGTTTTTGAAAGAAAGTAATCTTTGGATGTACTTCTACATGGATTAACATTTGAACTCATTCAAGATGGCCACCAAAATTTAATTAATTTTACAGATATAGAGTTAGATATTGGCATGGTAGTGGCTGAGAGTCATTCCAACTCATGTCCTGAGTGATAACAGCTCATGCAAGAGGACGAGCATGCATTCTTCCATGGAATCTGAATTATTTTTCTTTATGCATTTATGTATTGAATGGTGACGATATGATCTTCTGCCTCCTGGTACCAGCAGCTGTGTAAAATGTACCGCCCACGGTATATTCCCAATTGGTGGTTACTTCCTCTATATAGCACCAGGGACTTTGAATTTGCAAAATAGGCTGTTCAAACAGTTTGATTGGTTGTTTTCTTTTGATTGACACCTCTTTTGATCAAATGGGTTTATCTATAGACTTTCCAGAGCCCAAAATGTGTGGCAAGCCTCTCGTGTCCCACCTGTTTGTGGTACACATGATTGATCGACTAGAATTGGCCAATCAGCTCTGAGCTTCATTCTGAGACCACAACTGTTCAGCCAGTCAAGTTACCTTTTATATGATGCATAGTTTTGGGGGGAAAAAAGTTAATGGTTATAGTTCAATAACTAAATACTAGTTAGTTTCAAAAATTATGACTGCTGAAGTTAAAAACTCAGAATGATAGGTTGACAGGATAAAGTACTTGTAAAAAAATAAGTAAAAGTAAAAATACCGTAACGTAAAAGGACTTTGGTAAAAATATTTTTCACTAAAAAGTATGCTTAAGTAAAAGTCATAAAACTATGTATGCACACATTTTAATAATAAGAAGAAGAAGAAGAAGAAAATGTAAGGACTTTTACACACACTCTAAAAACTGAAGTGTTGAATTTACCTAACCTAGACACTTCTACTAAACCAGATTGAGTAAACAGCAATTTACACCTTTTTTTTTCTTTTTAAGAAAATTAATAAACTGCTTTACATTTACTCAAATTAGTATAGTGGATCCTGTTAACTTTAAGTAAATTCAACCCTTCGTTTATCAACTTCTTTCATAAAATTCTTCTCATATTTAAATTTGCAGCCTGTAATTAGGTGTTTAAATTTAAAGTAATGAACTAAATGTATCTGACAAGACTCTGCAGATTTCTGTGTTTTGAATAAAACAAAACAAATGTAAAAGTTAGGATTTAAAAAGCAATACTTAGTAAAATACAGATCCTCAGTAAAAAATTACTTAAGTCCTGGAACAAAGTAAATGTACATGCCTCCAACTGGTACCTGTGAGGTTGTGACACAGGATTGACCCAGGGCACAGGCGAAGATCCAAAGTGAAACAAAAGGATATTTATTAAAACAAAAAGGTCGACGTGGCAGCAAAAACTCACAGGTAATCTCAAGGAACACGAAGTGCTCAAGGAAACATCCACATACAGTACCATCACAACCAACAAAGACCTCATTTAATTGTTTCAATATTTTTTAGTGTGTGGCACAAACACATTTTTACAACAAAAACAGAAATTTCAAGGGTTGGAAAAGAACTTTAATTTGAAATTTTTTCATGGTTTTGCAAAACCAGTATATATTTCACACAGACACAATTTGGTATCATCAGAGTGTTACTCACATTGACTCCTTAAGAACATATCTGAAAAACTATAGGGTACTTGTTCACTTTTTTGGAAGAGCAACCGTGAAGGTTGGATATATTTATCAATTTTGAATCATCTGATTAAATAATTTCCTGATTAAAATCAGCTTGGAGGCATCGTAGCTTGTTCTTGTTTCATATTTATCACATAAATTAGAAACAAAATCTTATTGAAGATGAAAAACAATTAAATAGTTTAACAGTTTGAGTGATCATTATGCCAATTTGCTGCACATAGACCTATAAAAAAATGACTGTTCATTAGATTGTAAATATTGATTCTGAAAACGAGTCACTGATAGTGTAACTGTAAACTTGAAGCTATGCGAGTTGTATAAGCAGAAGAACTAATATCAGTGGAGGCTTCTGTGAAAGATTGCACGTTGCTGACAGTGAAACATCAATAAAGTATTGAGCTGAGAATAGTTTTTTTTCCTGCTCCACAGAGAGCAAGCCTAAATAACATCCCATTAGACAAAACCCTGCATTCAAATACAGAACTCCCATTAACACCCACGACTACTTCCTCTGTCTAAAACTCAACAGCTAATCAATGTTTTTAAAAAAGTAGATACAAAATGCCTGGAGCAAGGTCGTTTTTTAATTTGTTTTATTTTATTTTTATTTTTTGTCTTTCCTCCATACCAGGGGTCTGCAAACTGTGGCTCTGGGGCCACATGTGACTCTTTGGTTTCTCTGCAGCAGCTCTTTGGAGCTTTGACCAACGTGAGATTGTTTTTTTTTTTTTTTTTTTTTTTTTTTTAAGTTTAGCAGAAAAGGATAGCTTTAACAGTTTTCCTGTCCATCTGTTTGCAAATATATGATCAATACCAGTGCAGTAATACAAGGAGTTAAAAAGGTTGATCAGGTCAGGCTAGTACCGGTAGTTTGTTGGTCAATTCAATAATCCAACTTTCAGCCTTACAGCATGATCTTTCTTTTAAAACCCAC
Source organism: Austrofundulus limnaeus (assembly GCF_001266775.1). NCBI lineage: Eukaryota > Metazoa > Chordata > Actinopteri > Cyprinodontiformes > Rivulidae > Austrofundulus > Austrofundulus limnaeus. Next base: position 100,114 of record NW_013952408.1, on the reverse strand, counting down.
AGGATTTTTTAAAATATATTTTTGAATGTCTTTACATTTAAGTTATTGAGAATAAATATGGTGATAGATAATAGTAAGGATTAGAATAAAACAAAACCATGCCTGCATAGGTCACTGTTATAGATTTTTATTAAAGTTGGTATAACAATTTTTTTCTTGTGACTGTTTTTTATTTTTGTCCTTAATTGTAAAAATGTTCAATTTCACTATATATCTTCACTTTTATAATGTCACTCTCACAGGCTAAAATAGGCCCCCTTGACAGACTCAAAGTGGCCCATGGGCCACCAGTTGACAATCACAGTTTAGACACATTTTTTAGAGAGAAAGAGGCAGAAATTGCTTTTTTGATTGTAAAGGTTGCAGACTCCTGCTCCACTGTTACAATTGTCACCCGCAGCCAAAGCTATAATAATGTTTTAACATTTTTTTTGTTTGTTTTTATTCATCTTTACCATTAGAAGAATTTCTCATTTTAATGAAGCGTTTAGAAAGTCATCGTTGGTTGCACATCGACAGCTGATTAGCTTTTGGAAAAAGATGGCTGCCACAGCTAAATGACTTTAATTTACGCCTTGGTGAGTTTCACAGATACTGAACTAAACTTTTGTAGCAGACAGTCGTTTACAACTCAAGCTCCAGGCACTAACAGATGACATGGGAGTGTGTAAAATATTGCAATATCCATGCAGAGTAGCAAAAGTTAACTGTGAGATTTTTGCTAAGCGCGTTTAAATTAGTTATTATTATTTATTTATATAAAACCTTAATTTTAAGTTATAACACCATTTCTCAACATAAAATGATCTTCATCTAAAACACTATAGACAGCAGGTGCTTTTTCCCCCCAAGAAAAACTAGACCTTTAATTTAATCTGAACTTTTCTGTAGAGGATTTGAAAATTAGGTTTAGTTCTGTTCGTCTTTACATGTGTTTATATGTTGATGAAGAACTTGTTGCATTAAATGATCAGCTGTGCCAGCTCCAGGAGTGAGCCAAGGGACATTTTTCAGTGGTGCAGTCTAAGAGGCCCGTGCAGCTCATCATCCACCGCTCAATATGGATTTGAAAGTAACTGCAGCTCCCGTTGAAAGTCAGGCTTTGTGGCTGGGCGGCAGCTCAGGTGTGCAGTTTTTGAGGCGAGAACAGGAGGCGAGGCGGTTTCCCTCCCAGTAGCCGGCGTCTTGGCCGTCGTGACAGCGACACTTGGTGCAGGAGTCGACCCAAACGGGCTCTCCTGCAGGAATCACCTGACTGCGCGACTCATCGGCGTAACAGTTGGGACCTGGAGGAGAAAAAAAAATCAATGGAGAAGAGGGACGTTAACAGACAAAGCTGAGCTTTTTTTCTTTTTTTTCATTTTATTTTATTTTATTTTATTAAGGTTTATCCTAAGCGTACCATCTTTGCATTCAGGACAGCACTTTCCAGTTTGGTACACAGGATTGACACACGGTGGAGGGGCACAATCTGCAACCAGACACCGAGCGATGCCGTCACTGTCACAGGTGCACTGCTCACACTCTGACGGCTGGAAGACACAGCGTGACACAAAACTCTTTACTGAAAAGGGGGGGGAGAAGGGTGTAAAACAAACACAAGCCTTCCCATCCCTTCATTCTCATGTCTTGTCAATAGGGGGCGCCATTTACCTTATTTTTTCTATTGCTCTCAGATATTGGAAAGTTTAAAAATGCACAAATTTCGTCCTAATTTGATTGAAACACACAAAGCAGTTTAGAGCAGTGGTTTTCAAACGTTTTTGCTTCCAACCCACAAAAACAGATGTTCAAGACCTCGAATATTACTTGTTTACATATGCAAACTTTACTAATAACTCTGTTGAACAAGGGAATAATAACATAAACACACCTAATAACTACAATACTAACTGTATTCATTTATGATTATTAATTTTAAAAATTGCACTAATCATGAAGAAAATATTAGCTTTTTTTTTTCCATTTAATTTAATGCCTGAAAATCCTCTGAGGACCCTCACTTTATGTCACGTGTACCACAAAGGGGTCCCGAGCATTTCTGGGAACCACTGGGAGGGACTGTGTGGTCTAATCATGACATTATTGTGTATGTTTATATTTTAAATGCAAAAGAAGAAGGAAACTTGTGCTCCTGTTATTTAAAACTGTGCTTTATAATAATCATTCAGTGTGTAAAGGTAAATTTTGTGGTCCTGCATTGATTTGTTATAGATATTTACACATTTCTGTATAGTTATTGTGACTTAAAGGTGCAAAGTGATAAAGACCAGACAAAAATAATCTGAAGTATAATAAAATGTGTGAACTGGATGCCAACATTTAGGTCAAACAATAACCTTAATGATCATATTAATGATGATGGGGGGAAACTACTGGAGTAAAACTGCCCCATCTGATATGATTACCTGTTTTATGTTTGATTTGATTGTGTGCAAAATTGAAAAGCATCTTCATTTTTACACAGCACTTGCTGAGATATTACTGGGAACTTTTAAGGAGGCACGCTGATCCAAATTGGGAACCGTGGTGGTTCTCAGGTTTACCTGGAAATTCTGCCCCAGCTCGTACACCACCCCCCGGTACTCGCAGCCGATCTTCTCGCACCTGGGGCAGCAGTCGGTGGGGTAGTGGCTGACATGGATGCAGGCGGCCGGGAGAGACGTGCACTCGGTGCGCGCGCAGACGGAGCCCTCGGCGGTGCACTCGCACTGGGTGCAGTGGTCCGAGTCTAGGAAATACCATTCCCCGACGTAGTAAAGGCTGCCGTTGTCCTCGCAGGTGCTCTCCTGCTGCCCGGCCACCGAGAAGCCCCGGCCGCTTTGTGCGCACAGGAGAAGCGTCAGAACCAGCACCGCCGCGTAAAGTTTGCGCTTAGTCAGAACTTCTGCCATGGTCTGCTGTTCTGGTCCAAAGAGGAAACTTGAATGGAAAAAAAAAAAAGATTTAATCCAACAACAATAACAGTTTCATAAAACTGTTATTTCACATTGTTAAATCCAGCCATCCAAGTTCTGTGCTTCCTCAAGGCTTTAAAAAAAGAGCCCTGAAAAAAAAAAAAAGGAAGCTGGGATGATAAAGTTGGAGCCTGAAGGAACAAGTCCCTCCCCTTATTTATTACAGCGTAGCCTACTTTAGTTTTAGTCCTGCATGTTATCATTTTAACTAAAAAGTTAGTCATTCTTATTTATTTTATTTTATTTTTCAATATAGAACACAAACGAATGATAATCAGCCTATTTAAAGGGATTTTTAATCAAATCAATTTTAGTCAAATTGCTTTTCAACTCACAACTAGGGTTGTGTTGGCTTACGTGACTCTGCAATATCGCATTGACATCGGGGGCAGTCCCCCTGGATTGGCAGACTGGGGTGGTGGTCCCCCTGTTTAAAAAGGGGGACCGGAGGGTGTGTTCCAACTATAGGAGATCACACTTCTAAGCCTCCCTGGTAAGGTAAATTC
>NW_013952408.1:82763-95983 GCF_001266775.1 Austrofundulus limnaeus | reverse complement strand
CGATTTACCGGTCGATCTACGTTCCTACCCTCATCTATGGTCATGAGCTTTGGGTCATGACCGAAAGAAAGAATCCCCCGGAGGAGCTGGAAGAAGTGGCTGGGGAGAGGGAGGTCTCGGCCTCCCTTCTGAAGCTGCTGCCCCAGCGACCCGACCCCGGTTAGGCGGAAGAAAATGGATGAATGGATGCTTTTCAACTCAAATATTTTTAAATTTCAATTTTACTTTATGGGACTGGTAGTCAACCTACAGCTTGTCCTTTGCTGGCTTTATTTTATCTTTTTAATTTTTGGTTTTGTTTATTAAGCCTGTTTCTACAACTTTAAAATACTGTTTGGTTTGTTTTTTAAATATAAGCTTATGTATTTAACTTAAAATAAATGAGACAAATGATTGATGGACTACTCCGTTATAATCTGCTTGACTTTTGCATCGACTTGATCTAGTGTTTAATCTTTATCAATGTATCTTCCCATTTTGTTAACAAAATCTACAGTATAGTTTTGAAAAGGTTGTTTAAGTATCAAATAAAAGTATCAAATCAAAGTAACAAATTAATAACATTTTGGTGCATAATATTTCCCAGGTGCTTTAAAGTTACTTTTTTGTGTGTTCCTAGACTGCCTTAATGTGACTCCACTTGAAGAAACTCAGCTCTGGTGTCCCGGGCAGTCCCTGTGGAGCCTCGTTGCTGGACATGCCTCTGAATCAGAGCTGCTGAAGATCCGTTCAGCACTGGGACACTAGACATGTACACGAATGTGCACGCTGAGGTGAGTTATTCAGACTCCACTTCAGCATGTTTTCTATCATGGCATCTTGTTTTTAAGCTTCACATTCAGTGCAAATTCATTATTTTTTGTGCTCTTTGATTGATTCCTAAAAAGAAGCTGAGTCTATTTATGGACAATTTCCACCTGAATACTGTCATATTTAAAATGATTTAATTTTGGGCAGGGTGAATAAAAAAGTAGGACGCAGTTTCAACACTAAATTTGAATGCCTGATTACAAAAACTAACAAAGTGATCTAAATGTGACTTAGAATATTTATTCAAACTTAATTAAACTCTCTATTCAACTATAAAAAGTTAATATAAAGTCTGTTTTAATGATCACAAAACAATGAATTCCTTTTAGCAGGATTTTTTTTAATATATAGAAAATTGTATTTCTTAAATGTGTTCACATTTGACACCTTTCTGTCCAAGCATTGCAATATTTTACTACGGTTATTCTTTTCTAAATTGGGCCAGTTTGTGTTCTCTTTGTTCGGCAGTGAAACCTCTCTATTAGTAATTCTCTTCTCCTCACTAAAGTGCATCAAAAGGCCAGTCAGTGTTTGCAGAAAACCACCTGGTCACAATTTCCCTCTGCTTTCTAACCAGACCACGTGCTGCTGATCACAAATGAGTTCAGCGGCTGCTTACTGCTGAAAACCACACGGTAACAACTGTGCAATATGCCACTGAGAACTTTTTTTTTTTGTTAAAACATTCAACAATCATCCCCCCAGTATATGTGCTGGCTGATTGTGAAGTTTTCAGAGAAAATGCAAGATTTAGGCTGAACGCCTTGGCAAACTTTCAAGGTAAAAAAAAAAGTATCAAAGCACAAAGCACCTCAATCAAGTTTTGAAAGTTCATGCAGGTTTTCCTCCTGTTATTGCTCCCCACTCTGGAACAAATCACATTCCTTTCTACTTTTTGTTCATCTTTTTTTTTAATCCGTGCTGTTCTTTTTTTTTTGCAGCCTGTAATGAATTCAGTGCCTTTGAGAAGGTAAAGTGATAGTACATCAGAAGGCAATTTCTTCATTCCTGAATGAAGCTGTTCCTCCTTTTATCAAAGTCTTCATTGTCTAAGGTGGTTTGAGCTGAAGAAAGACGATCTCTTTTCGTGTCTTTTTACCATGCAATATCAGAGCTTACTCCTGTTTCTTCTTGAAATGGGCTATTCTCCTTTAATCTATTCCTAAATTCAATATAGGTCACATATTAGTTTTTGACTGATGTGGTTTCTTAAAATAGTTTCAAAATGAGAACAATCTCAGCAGAAAGATGGAGACAAATCCAGGGACTTGATTTGATTTGATTGATTTATTTATTTAACAGGAAAAGATGATTAAAAATCAAGCCTGACTCAGCATAATTGCTGTTTTACAGCAGGTTCCTGTTCTGCAGCACATAAAACACTCAGAAATACAGCATCACAATCACGTCATTATACACCAAAGACACAAAGACAAACAAGCATACCAAATTTCAAAAAGGCAGCATTTGCAAAATAGGACGTCTAAATATGAGCACAACAAAAAGTGTCCAGCAGATGGCAGACAAGATTCTTCTTAAAGGGYTGTAGTTTTGAAATGGACTTTATGTTTCGAGGAATGTCATTCCATGCTTTAGTATAAACATAGAAGAAAGACCTCTGGCCGTAACAGTTTTTAAAAGTTGGTAATATCAGTTTTCCTTTTGTAACAGGTCTACACTGTAAAAAATGAAATGTTGGATTTACTTAACGATGTTATGCGACCTGGTTCCACTTAACTGAGTTGAGTAAATTCAAAGCAATATACCAGTTTTTTAACCAAAGAACATGAGCATATTGCTTTGAATTTACTCAACTCAGTTAAGTGGAACCAGGTCACGTAACATGGTTAAGTAAATCCAACATTTCATTTTTAGAGTGTAGTTGAATGACCACTTCCAGAATTTGATTTGGGCAACAATGCACAGAGAGTTCCATAATTGGCACCTTGGAAGATCTGAAAATATAAATTAATACCACTATACAAAACATAATTCTGAAAAGTCAAGACATCAGACAGTGAAAGAACTGTACAGTGATGAGTCCAACCAGGAAGTTTTTTATGAATTTTGTAGGCCTTGTTGTAGAGCCTAACTATGGGTTCTAAGACCAAACAGGTAAACAGCACGACATGGTTGAGAGTATAATGGCATGAAGATAGATATTTGAATCAGAAGATGTCAGATTGGATCTAATTTTTTGAATAAACGTATAATTTCTGTTTCAACTTAGTGGTTAAGACTTGTACATGATCACGATAAGTCAAATGAGAATCCAAAGTAATTCCAAGGTATTTGTAGGTAGTGACAATATCAAGGGGTTTGTTTAAAAAAATGAGTTGATTTGTTATATTGAAATGTCTCCTGGGTGAGGAAAAATACATGCACACAGTTTTTTAACATTAATTGACAAAAGATTATCTTGAAGCCAACCATGAAATGTCTGAAGATGAGGACAACCTGTTAGCGTGTGCATTATAAACACCTCAGTTACCAAGGAGAGACAGAGGAAGTCAGTGTGAATTTAAAAGGCTTATGTGTGCAAAACACAGCGCATGTTAGTGTGTGACTGAATGTGCACGCACATATGAATCCAGAAATGACATGTTTAGTACCCTCCAGTGTATTCCTTTGAAGTGGAGATGGCAACGTGCAGAAATGACTGGCAAGAAGCAGGTGTGAAGGTGCTAATGGCATCCAGACTCCGCTGAGACACACGTGCACACATTACAGAGAGTGAAAAGCTCACAGCACACAGGCCCGTTTGTCTGATGGTGGGGTTCAGTTCGGTGCCATTTAGTTTTAAGTTTTTACATCCCTCTATTCAGAACAAGTCATGTCAATGCACTGTCTACTAAAAACCACCACAAATAACCTAAGCTATTTTATTTATTGTCATTGTTAAAGTATATTGGTTCAGTCTGTGTCCAAGAGAGTAAAAGCTTGTATTTACTGAAATTATTGAAATTCTATGATCTGGTTGATTATAACATTCTGTTAGGCTCACCACAGTTTAAATATTTTTATGAAAGAATGAAGATAATAAAACCAGATATGTCACATTTTGAATGGCAGAAAAGGAATACTGAGATCATCACTACTGAACTATCACAAGATCAGAAATCTATTCATAGTTCTTATGTATTGTTTCTTTATGACTTCACTGTGGGAACCTCTGCAGCCAGTGATGGGGCACGAGGTCTGGCAGGGGAGACAGCAACATGGAAACCATAACAGCAGAGCAGAGAATCCATCCACACACCCCCAAAGCTGCCCACTCTCTGACCCCCCTGTTGTGAAAGAGCTGGTGTGAGCTGAGGTTAGGATGTTGCTACAGACTCTCAAAGAGAAAGCCTGCATGACTGGAAGGTAAGCCTCATTTATACAAATCACCTTTCACAGTTCACAGTTTTTTTTCTTTTAGTGTATTGGCTTGCAAGTAAACATATACAGACACAGAAATGTCATATTGTTAGTGGTTGTGTGGGAAAAGTGCCACACACACTGACGTCAGCAGAAATCCTCTGATGTTGCCTTCAGGATGAATTGTTGACCTTGATGCAAGGCACTGAGTGTGTATATGTGTGTTTGAGTGAGTTTCAGGCCTTTGATCAGTTAATTAGGCTGTGTCCCAAGTGCATATCAGCTGGATGGCTTTTAGGAGTAAACCCAACACACTTCTAACTAATTACACTTCTACTTAACAAAGCCACTTCGAAAGCCCTCTGTTTGTCATTTTTAGCTTAATTTAATTGACTTTGTTGCAAGAAAACATTGCCAAAGCTTTGCGGTGCTTTCACAACATTCACTTAAAACGATTGCTTGTGCATAATTGTGTTTAATTTGATTCTCCACTTTTGCCAAAAAACGTTTTTAAAGACGTAGCGCAGCTTATTTAAAGTAAAGGTGCAGAAACTTTTGGCTCCAAATTTCACGTGCATTTTAAATCTGCGTGAGGCAGATTGTAAGTGTCAAATGATTTATCACCAGCTTCCTCGTGTGTGGTCCTGATGCTAAAACCATTCACCCTGTCAAGCACGCGCACACACACACACACATGCACACACACACACACACACACACACACACACACACACACACACACACACACACACACACACACACACACACACACACACACACACACACACACACACACACACACAAAGCTCTGTGTATTTGTCTGAGTAGCATGAAAAGACAGATTTCTCCAATTGCAAAGGCTATAAAAATAAGAAGGCTGAACAAACTGCCATACAGCCTCCTATCATTTGAAAACATACCTTTATTTATTTGTCAGTCCACACACAAACTAAAGTTCACTTTCACAATTTTTGTTACTTTAATAACAACATGCAGTATTGCTAAAAACAAAAGAAATTTTTTTGAATCATATAAAAACGTTAATTTCAGATGATGTTTTAATATTAACATTTGGTAACGTTCACACTATCAGGTTGTCTCAGGTGGTACATATTATATATATATATATATATATATATATATATACAACCAGTTATCAGACATTTCTCATGCTGTTTCTGCTTTTCTTGGAACAGAGATGATATGGTGCAATTGTTTGGGTACAAACCTGAAACTATGCACTACACCCTCAGTCACCAGGAGACATGTTACAGTAACTCTGTCAGCTTTAAAAATAGGGATAATTTCAGAAGGTTCGTAACACAAATTAACAAATACATGGGCACTGTACAGTAATAATGATTAATACCGAAAATATAATGAAATCTTTATTTTTTTTCTTCCAGAAGACCAAGCTCTCGTTTAGACCAGTCCAGCGCTGAAGATGAGTTTGAGTCGATTAGAGACAAGTTAAAGAGACACACAACGTTATCACTCAACACAGGTAAGTTACACAGAGTGTTGGTTCTTCTGTAGACTTGTGACGAATCACAGCTGAATTTCAGATGACTGTTTAGTTGCACAGTCTCATTAGGATCACTTTGAAAAGTCCATATACCAGTGGGCTTTTATTGTGTTGGGTGTGTTTGTTTCTTTGGTGAAATACTGTTATTCTAGAAACTTCTCAAATCCTAAACTGCCCACAATGAAATCAAAACTGCCCTGTTTATGTAAACAGAATCCTCTCTTTGAACTTCATTTACAGTATTTCAGATGGGTTTTTTTTTCTCCGATTCTTTGGTTGTGACCTTCACAAGCTTAAATTCTATTAGTTTGTCCCAAACCTTTGGTCGACATGTCACACTATGGAACTGTCTTAATATTTGTCCAGTGTCTGAGCGTAGGTTTCTGTTACTGCTCCCTCTTTACTCACTTCTCTTCCATAACATTTTTTTCATTCTTCGTCTGCAGCTTCTGCCCCTCTCATACTTCATTCCTCCTTTTCCTCTCTCCATCTCTCAGGCGATGGTCACTGGAGCCACCTTTGAAAAGCTCCTCTTTACCTCTCTCACTCCGTCTCTATCTCTCCTTCTCTTTCCCGTTTCCTGACTAGACCAGAACAAAAGGTCCCATTGTCAGAAAATGAATCCCAGACTGGACCGAGCCGGCAAAGGAGTTCTTTTTTTTTTCCTTTAAAAAAGGTGAATTAGGTCTGGCATGATTGTGTAACCAGTGAAGGAGAAAGTGTGGATTTACAAAGGGATAAAAAAAAGACATTATTTCTCTTTGAAAACGTTAGAAAATAAACTCTGAGAGTTGATCTGGTGTACATCAGTGTAACTGTAACAGCTGTGTTTGTCTTGTATCATCTATATTTTAGGTCCGTCTTCTTGTCAGAAAGTGAAGCACTGATAAAGTTTATAAAGGTAAGTATGCTAACTAGTATGCAGTAAAATATCATACTCGTTTCAGTCATTCAAACGGCGTACAGACATCTTTATGCCCACACACAAAACGTGCATCACACATGGTGCAACACACCGATGTTCATGTCTGCCTTTCGGCTTCACGGTCCTGCATGAAAGGAACCGGATTAGGTCAGAAGCAGGACTTGTCTGTGGACCAGATGTTGAGCTTATCTCTCTCTACTCTTTGTTTGCTACCGCCTGGAATTTGTATGTTTCCAGCCCTTTTTTAAAGGGTGTGAAACAAGAACATGAAGAAAAAAAATAGCTAGTTAGTTTTTCCTCTTAAATTTATTATGTGAAGCTCCTTTCGGAAAGATAAACAAAGCAGTTCAGGCAATGCCTGGAAACCTCATCAAGGCGGTTTGCTATAAACAAAGTGAGACTGTGTCAAGCAGAGCGAGGAGGGGATTTAATTCAAGTTTCCTTCCCCAGAGCAGTGTTGTTCCAGCCATTAAAACCTGGAGGCGTACTTGTTGCCTCCCGAGACATTTACTGTAAAGATTTATCTGAACTGTTTAAACAGTTGCAGCGTATTTCTTTTTAATTATTTCCCTAAACAAGTGATGTGTCTGAGTAAGGCATAAAGCTGCTGAACACCTTCAGTGGCTGTAGTTCTGGATGTTGCCAGAGCTGTGCAGGAGATACAGTAACTGCCTCATTAATTCCAATAACTCAGCAGCTGTTAAAAGAAAGGGCACTATACCCTGCCCTGCGGAACGCCTGTGCAATTCTTTTAGTTTTTTACAGCAACATACATCTCTCCGTTCTTAACGTCTATAAATGTGAATGCTCATATCAATATTTCAGTTTGTTTAGTGTAACTCAGCCACACCTGCTAAAAATTACAATTAAATGTATCTACACCATAGTGAGATTTAATTGGGAAGCTAATTAGTGGCAAACAGCTTAATTAGTTCATTTCAAGTCATCAGTTTGTGTGTGGTTTGAATGTGGTTTGAAGACAAAGGGGATTTAGATTCAAGTTTTAAATGGAAACATTTACAAAGTGACAAGTTAAACAGGAAAACCTTCCGAATGTCCAAATCACAGTTTTAGGTCCTGATTGCTAACTTCTGGGTTTTACTGCAGTTTTTGTTTTGACCAGAACATAAACTGAACCTTCTGAAATGACGGGCTGCAGTGATTTCACTGGTTTGACATGCTGAATGTTGTTTTCCAATAAAACTGGCTTCAATCTGCAAATCATTTCAACACATAAACCAAACAAAAACATAACAGATGCTGAAATTGAAACATGTATTCTCTTTTTCTGTTCAACACCCTATCCGTCTTTATTGCAGCCACATCTGACACACTCCTGCTGTAAGATGAGAGCTCATTGTCTGACTTTGACTCATTTCTGTTGCTCTGAACAAAGTGCAGATTACCTGATTGTGATCCAGGAAATAAATCAGACTACTGGACGTGCTATTAAGCAGCAAGTGGTTGTCACATTTTCTGCTGCCTTTGAGCTCTGTGTATTTTAAACCCCTCCACCCTGCTGCCAGCTTGAACACCACAGACTGCTGTTGTCCCCACTGTATACTTGGACTGTACAGATAAAGGCAGTCACGTTGCAGAACACAGACCATTGTTCGGTATTAAAATGTATTTTCTGCAAACACTGACATCATGAAGGCGATGCTGTGTTAAACGCAGTCAAATACGTTGATGCTGCTGCGTAAACATCTTAAATACAAAATAAAACTACATATGGCATTTTGTGAAATTTATAACAAAACCGGTGCCAAGCAGTCTGAAGAAAATCCCAGTCTTTCCAAAGGGACAACGTTTCACAGACCCAATGTCTTTCGTGATACAGAATGATTGACAGACAGCTTGTCCCGCCCCCTCAGTTTGCAGCCCATTGGAGCTAATTTTGTTCAGCTCAGGGTCAGCCCAAGGCCACAGCCACTGTGGACGTACAATAACATGCCTCGAGTGAGTGGATGTAGTTTGTCGTAAACTGAGTAGCTAAAACAAGGTGGATTATTTCAATTTTCACCCGTTTTCATTCATGTCTTTGGAAGAAAAACTGTAAGTGAAGAGACTGGGGGCAGATACACCAAAGGATATTCAAATCTGGCAAAAGGAAAGTTTTCTGTGACCTGGTTTCTGTGAAAGAACTGGCTAATCACAAAACTCTTTTTGTTTGGATGCTTCTGTTGTTGGAATCCAATCTGCAGTGTTTTATTATATATCTCTTAGCCCTCCCTACAAATACCCCCACCAGCCGCCACTGGTTAATAAGATAATAAAAAGTGGCAATAGGTTTCAGCTCAATTTTGTTTGTGATTCAGACAGTGTATGTGTGCTGTGCAGTGATAAATTTAGGCTCTTATGTCTGGAAAAATATAAAGCTTTCCCCTTCATATTAGTACGTTTGCTGTCATGGTTTTGCATTTAATCTCTGCACGGTCCATAAAGTCTACTTTTAAAGCTCCAGACAGGCAGACATGTTTACGGTTTTAGTTTCCTCACTGGAAGAAACACCAGAAATACTTTATTAAATCTCTGAAAAGACAAGCCAGGGAGGTTTGGGTTGGAGTCCTGCGGAGAGAAACAACTGAGATATGTGATTTCACTGTCAGAGTCCTGACATGTGGGTGTGTTTGAATCACTGTGTTTGTATGTGTGGGTTTTTGTGTGTAACGGACTGCCGTCTGCGATTGTTATAAAGAGTTATTAGAATTCATGCTGGTGTAAAATGAGCAGAGGACTCGACCATTCACTCATAACTCTTTAAAATCAGCTTTTTTGTTTTTTCATGCCTTTGGCACACAGACACACACGGACGACGCTATGGTTTTCATTTGCTGTGGATATGGATGTCGGAGGCCAAATTATGATGGAATACTGCTGCGCAATCGTTTAGTGGCTGCTCTCTCTCACACACACATTCCTTTCTCCTCTCTGCCTGTGTTATTTTTATCCTCTTTTTCTCATTTGCCTTGCAGTTTCCAACAGCTCGACTTAAACACGGTTAATGCTTTCCCCTCATTTTCCTACTTTTTGCACCAGTATTTTTGAATTGCATGCTGATAGGATGGGGACTGAAATTGCACAACTAAGGCGAACTCTTACAGTTTTCTTGTGTTTTGTGTTTCCTGCAGGGAAATATAAAACAACAGCATCAGGGTGGACCATGCATGACAGAACCGTCACTTGCAGGTAAGAGAATGCTTTGGTTTTGCTGCCATCTGGTGGCGCAGAATTAAATAACAAGACGTGTAAAAAAACATGCTCTACTTTAGCTCAAATAAACAATACACATAAAAATGATTTGAGCTCAATCCAGAATACATTTTTGCAAGGAAAAAAGAGCACTGTTAATTTTGAAATGTCTATGGAAACTAGTTTTTAAGTGTTCAGTAGTTCATTTTCAGCATGTCAGTGGCATAACGAAGCATGGAAGCCTCCCAGAGAGGCTTAGTGAGAACATAAAGAGTCCATAAGAGATCATTTCAAGACTCTATTTGCATTTCTATTTTAATGTTTTTTTGCTATGTCTGTATATTTATTTGTCATTTTCTGCATTTTTGTTTTTAGGTTTTGAACTATATTTTGTTGTATACATGCTATGCAAAACTAAGAAAGATGATTCTGTTATTTTAAACCTGTTTGTCTCTGTACAGAACTGAAAGAACTTAGAGCAGCTATACAAACAGACTTAAAGCTCCCACCTTCATCACATGAAGTCTCATCCCCTCCTGTGACGAGACAGTAGAATGATTTAAGTTTATTTTAATTTATTTTATTTTTGTATTAAAGAAGAACCCATCCAGAGGACCTACTTATTTTTTCTTTTGGATTTTTTTTCTACCTGGATTACTGAGATGCATCAGGACGTTATTTTAATCTATTTATTCAAGATTCAAGTAGTTTAATTGTCAATGCTTCATTTGTGCAAAACATACAGAGAATTGAAATTGTGTTACCCTCCTTCCCAGTTACAACAATAAACAAGTAATCAGCTGAAATTGCACAATCCAGTAACATTGTAAATAAACATAAAAGTGACAGTAAATGTGTAATACAACATGGACACAGATAAGGATGAATGTCTGACATCAACACAAAAATGACAGGAAATGGAGGGGTACTCAGTAATGTAAAAATAGAGATCTTTATACAAGAAAAAGTTGAATATTGCAGCTATAGTAGAAGCTTAATGCTGATAAAAGTAAAGTGAAGGATGCATATGAGTGTAAAAGTGACGTGTGCATACAATTCTCACAGTTGAGGGAGTGGGTGGTGGTGGGTATGGCGGTAGTACGTTATGTGCAAAAGTCACGCACTTGCAAAATGTCCAGTTTTGCAACTTCTTTCGTATAAGTGTTTAAGTAATGTGACATACTACTGTGTCTTCTGTATACGATCCAGCCTTTATAAAAGTAAATGTATTATCGTAGTTGAACTCATATCCTGATGCATTTTCTCCTCTGACTTTTTTTTTCCTCTCAGAATGTCAGCAGGACAAATGTCTGTCTCTCCACTGCACCGAACTTTACACCAAATTTGACTTTTCTGTGCCATCTTACACCTAAACCATCAAGTTCACATCCTCCCACCAAGACTTCACTGTTCAGGACTCTTCAGAAGTACTCGCCTTCCCCTGAAAACCATATATCATCACAGAGCTGTATTCGCTTACCGAACACAGATTTGGGAGAGAAAAAACCCCATCTCTGCCTGGACTTCAAGAGATAGTAATACCTCCTCCTCCTCACTCCGTCGTGTCTCTGATGCAGGCAGTCACAGCAGCGGTGACACTGGCCGTTCCGTGTCAACAAACGGGAAATTAAAGGCACAAGATGGGCAGCAGACGAGCAGCAGCGGAAACAGCTCAGAGTCAACAGTGGTGCGGTTGGATAATTGTGAATGGTTGAGCAGTTCAAGGAGCTCGGCTTTATCGGAAACCCCTGCACAACCTGACAGAAAGGAGCACAAGAGGTTAGTTCACAGACAAGAAAACTGAACGCCTCAGAATGGACACCGACAAACAGCAAGGCCCAAACAGCTGCAGCCTGCCTGATAGTGCCTCGCATCCTCCAGAAAGACGTGGAGCACAGAGACGGGACACGTGCACTCAGCCACAGTCTGCGGAAACTACTAATGGGAAATACGTTGTTTCACCTAAAAGCACACAGGAGGAGAAGACAAATCAGTCAATAAGTGACCAGCAGCACACAGACAAAACTCCAGATTCCCGCAATATTTTATCAGCCAGTTTGTTCTGAAGGAACAAAACTACTCCGACTGAATCAGAGTGACAGACTGAAAAAAAACTGTTTGTTTTAAACAATGTTTTTGTTACAAATCATACAAAACCACAGAGCTGCTAATACGTATATTTGGAAGCTTGGCAATGTAACTGCTGCTGTGTAGCTAAAAACAGAGTCTCACTGGGAAACTTGTGTTTTGCTATAATAAATATACTGACAGACACTGACCAAGGCTGGAGTTTTACATTCAGGAAAAGCAGCAAATTTTATTTATTTATTTTGTTCGTTTGACAAATTATATGTGGTTAAGAAAGAAAATGCTTTTATAAAAAACATACACACGCTTAAAAATAATTATTACTTTTATGTCAAACTATAGTTCTGTGTCTGTTCTGTACAGTCTGGCCCCTAAATATTGTGCAATTTTATTGAGGTGTACCACATATTTTTGCACATTTTAAATAACTAAAAACACAAACATGCTGTCTGACTCTTTTTTCTTCTTCTTCTTTTTGTCACATTTCACATTTTCATTCAGGACATCACATAAAAACATTTTAATATCCATTGTAAATGTTAAAAGGGGGAAGGCAGCAAATGTTCCCTATCAAAAAATAAATGAATACAAACAGCTGATTTGCAAAAAGATAAACAAACCCAGCTGAGTCTGATTATCACAGACTGAGCTGGGTTTGCGTCAATGTTGTTTTTGCAAAACAATTTGCCTAAATGACCCCTTGTCCTCCAAAATTTATTACTAAACAAAATCTAATGGATGTACTGTAAACCTGTTTAAAACTTTTCTTTTTTTAATTTCTTTTTATTATTATTGTTGTTGTTTTTTTGTTGATAAACTGAAGTTGTTATCTGCGGAGCCCGCGAGGAAACATGGGAGAAGAAATAAATAAAAACGGATCCTGACTTTCTTTCTCAGGATCCCGAGAACCGAAGTTGGGATCCCGAGAACCGAAGTTGGGATCCCGAGAACCGAAGTTGGGATCCCGAGAACCGAAGTTGGGATCCCGAGAAAGAAAATCAGAATCTCGACTTTGGTTCTCGGGATCCTGAGAAAGAAAGTCAGGATCCATAATTTTTTTCCTCCCATGTCCTCTCGCGGGCTCTTTAGAAAACTACGGAGCCTGCGAGGAGACACGGGAGAAAAAACTAAATAAAAACGGATCTCGACTTTCGTTCTCGGGATCCTGAGAACCAAAGTCAGGATCCGTTTTTATTTATTCATTTCTCCCATGACACCTAGCGGGCTCCGTACAAAACACTATCTAAAAATTGTGATTTAAAATTACTGAATACCAAAATGCTAATATGAGATACTTCTTCAAAAATAAAAGCTTCGAAG
>NW_013952408.1:81031-82385 GCF_001266775.1 Austrofundulus limnaeus | reverse complement strand
TTTTTAGGGTTATTAACAAAGTATATGTACTCAGACCAGTAATATTTGGGGTCACAAGTTTTTGCCATGGATATTTTCTGGGTCAGAAGATAAAAAGTTTGGAAACCACTGCTTTAGGACACTCCCTCTTTTTTTTTTTTTAATCAGTTTCATTTTCCCTTCAGGAACGGTCAGCTGACAACAAACAGTGACAAAAGGAAGTGTTTGTGGTGTTTTTCGTATAAGGTATGTTTTTATACCTTTTTAGTCACATAGACTGTGACAATATTGTGCTGCTAAAAGTTTGATTCATGTCATGTTGAAATCTCCAGAGTTTGCAGCCAAAGATTGAGGGGTTTTATAGTTTTCGGATGGTTTAGTTTCAGTTTCAGACATGTCCTGAACTACAGGCCAAAGACAGACACTTTTAGGGGAGATGTTAAAAAATAAATCGGTATAAAAGATCGGAATGGCTCAATGTGAATCGAAGGAAGGGGGGAGTGGGGGCTTAAACATGTCGGAATACAGAACCTCCACAAAAACCAGCCAGAGTTTAACTTTCTGTATTCTATTTTACCTAGAACTGTGTAATTTTCAATACATGTTTGGCACTTGAGCACGACACAATTCTAGGCAATAATATTTCCGGTTCCCCCTAAGGTGGACCGTACCAACTCTACCTGGCTGTTACTTGATGCTCATTGCAACTTTGGAGCAGAGCACACGAAGCAGAAACGTAAGTAAATAAGAAATGGTTTTCATGAAGTACTTCTCAGTTTATCCTTCAGAGTTTCTGTTTTTTTTTTAAAATGTGCTATCTAAAAGCTGAATTAAATGTGCTGTCCTGCTAAATTAAAATTGAGCTAAAAACCAGTGTGAGCTCAGGGGTTCCTCAAGCCATTTGGGTCTGGGGACTTCTTAGTTACATGGGCGAAAAAAATTCCAGGGACCCCCTCATAAACCTTTTAAAAGATCATTTTAATATTTTAAATGTATATAGAGTATATTAAAGATTAGTATTATGATAAAAATCAAGAAATAAAATCTGTTTTTGATCAGATGGGAGCCATATTTAATATGCTCGAGCAGTTCAGACTGGAGTCCTACTACAACCAGTTTCTGCAAATGGGTGTGAAAGATGAGAGAGATTTCCTGGATGGAGTGACCGATGAAGATTTGCACAACATGGGTAAGAAGAATGGACTGGCTGCAACTCAGTAATTCCAACTTAAATTTTCCTAATGATGAAATGTTATTTTCAGCTAAGTGGAACTGGACTTCAAATTTTAAGTGTTAAAAATGAACATTGGTGCACAAACTAAGCTAAACAAAAAGTTAGCTTCGCTAACTCATCTGCTAACTTAAATATATATAT
>NW_013952408.1:70505-80916 GCF_001266775.1 Austrofundulus limnaeus | reverse complement strand
CACACACACACACACACACACACACACACACACACACATGTCAGCATTGTCTTCCACTAAATGAGGTTTTGCCAATCTAAAGTTCACTAACAAACTAACATTAACAGGTTTGTGTGAGTCCCAACAGTCTTCATCTGGAAGGAGACAAAGACTTGTGACACTGACTTGAGTGAAATTTGTCTTAGCAATTAGCGATTAGCTAGTGTAAGCTTCTGCTAGCTTTTACTTGTTTTAGCTGTTTAGAGTTAGCAAACCTATACCTTTTACATTGACCAGGGAGATCAGTGGATAAAAAATGCTATTCTGAAAAGCTGAAAAGTCAGCTCTCAGCCAATGACCCTGGTTCAGTGTGGAGAGGCCTTCAGCACATCACAAACTACAGAAGACCATCATCCCCCACCTTCCGAGGCTAACAAAGCCCTTGCTGACGACCTGAACAGCTTCTATTGTAGGTTCGAGAAGAGCATTCACACCTCTCTACAACCCCACAGCTCATCAACAAGACAGTCCGTATGTTTCCATCCAGTTGTAAAATGAATTTTTATCGAACTTTTCAAAATTCGCAAAAAATTAAATAAACAAAAATTCGAATTTAGACTGTTTCCATCTAGATTCCCTCTTGACTGTTTGATGCGAATAAACGAGGCTACGCAACGCGTGATTACGTCAAACTTCGGCGACAAGCTTTGCGGTAGTAAACAGGAAGTGAAACTTGCTAACTAGCAGAGGCTACTGACTTCGGGACAATGAAGCGATTTTTTTTCATGAATGCCTTGCCATTGGGCAATTTATAATTATTCTATCTATTTAGCTAGTACAGGCTATGTTTAACGCTGCCAGGAGACGTAGGGAAATAAACGCAATGTTAAACTACGCAGCAGAAAGGCACGTGCCACAACTACGCCGGGACGAGGCAGGAAAGCGGAAACAGCTGAACGTCACGTGAGGTAAATATGCGCTACATCAGAATTTATTCAACAAACGTGTTTCCATCTCCCGTTTTGTGCATTAACTACTTTGCAAATCATCCAAAAACCACCTCAAGCAAGTGTAAAAACTTTTTAGCGAATTGAGGATTTTTTTTTTCGAATTTTGTTGTTTCCATCCGACTTTTTTTTTTCTTCGCATTTTCAGTGCGACACTTCTAAATGCGTATCAAAAAGCCTTGATGGAAACACGGTTAAGAACCCTCTATCTCACCCTCCCCCCACTACTGAAGCTGCATTCAAGATATGCGAAGCCGATGTGAGCCGATTGTTTCAGAAACAAAAGATAAAAAAGCACCAGGACCAGATGGTGTCTCATCTTCCTGCCTTATGACCTGCGCTGACCAACTGGCTCCAATCTTCACAAATATATTCAACAGATCACTGGAGCTGTGTGAAGTTCCCTCCTACTTCAAACGCTCTACCATCTTTCCAGTCCCCAAGAAACCCTCCATCACAGGACTGAATGACTACAGGCCCATCGCCTTAATGTCTGTGATCATAAAGTCCTTTGAACAGCTGGTCCTGACCCACCTGAAGGACATCACTGGTCATCTGCTAGACCCCCTGCAATTTGCCTACCAGGAAAATAGGTCAGTGGATGATGCTGTCAACATGGGACTGCATTTCATCCTGCAACATCTCGATCACCCGGGGACTTATGCAAGAATCCTGTTTCTTGATTTCAGCTTGGCGTTTAACACTATCGTCCCTGACATTCTTTCCACCAAACTCTCCCAACTCACTGTTTCTCCTGCCATGTGTCAGTGGATCACCAGCTTCCTGACGGGCGGGACGCAGCAGGTGCAGTTAGGAAAAATCATGTCCTCCTCACAGTCCATCAGCATTGGTGCCCCTCAGGGATGTGTGCTCTCTCCACTGCTCTTCTCTCTATACACCAATGACTGCACCTCTAATGACCCGACTGTTAAACTCCTGAAGTTTGCAGATGACACTACAGTCGTCAGACTCATCCGTGATGAAAAACGAGACTGCATACCGACAGGAGGTGGAACGACTGATGTCCTGGTGCAGCCGGAACAACCTGGAGCTGAACACGCTCAAGACTGTAGAGATGAGAGTGGACTTCAGGAGACACCCCCCTGCAATGCTGCCCCTCACAATCTTCAACAGCCCCATGTCTACGGTAGAGTCCTTCATGTTCCTGGGAACCTCCATTTCACATGACCTGAAGTGGGAGCCCAACATCTCCTCCATCCTCAAAAAGGCCCAGCATGTTCTTCCTATGCCAGCTGAGGAAGTTGGACCTACCTCAGGAGCTGCTGATCCAGTTCTACACTGCAGTCATTCAGTCCATCCTGTGCACATCCATAACAGTCTGGTTTGGAGCAGCCACAAGGCAGGACAGGAACAGGCTGCAGCGAACTGTGAGGACGGCTGAGAAGGTCATCGGGGCCTCACTGCCCTCCATTCAGGACTTGTATCGCACAAGAACCAGGAAACGGGCTGAGAAAATCATCACAGACTCCACACACCCAGATCACAACTAGGGTTGGGCATAATCGTATCGTGTGCAATTAATCGTCAGAAAAACATTAATCGATTATTTTTTGGCACTTGACGATTAATACGATTAAAGCCACCAGGCAGACTGACTGGAGATTTCCCCGGTCAGTCGGCTTGGTGCTCCTCTTCGCTTCAAATATGACGAACATTTAAACAAAAGTTCTGTAATTTATTTATCTATCATCACAATTTAAAATTTGAAGTATCGCCTGAAGTCTGATTTTGACACAATTTGGAAAATATTTTTACGAAGAGCAAATCTTTCCCACTAAATAGGTCATGTGACCAGGACATAAGGGCGTCCAGGGACTCCAGAGGATTAATCGTCAAATTAATCGTTGCCGGCTAAATACCACAATTAATCGTGATTAATTCTTTTGCCAATATCGCCCAACCCTAATCACAACATGTTCCAACTCCTCCCGTCTGGCAGACGCTACAGAACTCTATCCACTAAGACTGTCAGACACAAGAACCGTTTCTTCCCTCAGGCCATCACCATCATCAACAGCTGATCATCAGACATCCATCAGCTAGATCATATATTCTACACTACAGAGAAGTATCTATCACTCTTATTCTACATAACTGCATTAATGCACCTTATTCATAGTCATCGACCTCTACACTGCTGCTGTCGAATTAATACTTAATATTAACTTTGAATATTGCTGTCATATACCCGGTAGTCTTTTTTAATTTTTTATTTATTTATTTATTTTTATTTATTTATTTTATTTTTATTATTATATACAGTATATATATATATATTTTGTGAATAACACTGTAAAGCACACCGCACAGATATATATCCTGATTAAATGTAGTATAATGTGAATCTTTCTGTATATTGTGTAATATGTGTAAATTATATGTAAAGTATCTGTACAGTGTTAATACTAGAGACATGAACAGCCGGAAACAAATTCCTTGTGTGAGTCAACATACTTGGCCAATAAACCTGATTCTGATTCTGATTCTGATTCTGATTCTGATTTTAGTTAGTGAAAAAGCTAACCTACTAAATAAAAAATTTGTTCCACTGTTAGCTGATTAGTAGAGTGATACCACCACTTAAAATTATCATTGTATGTGAAAAGGTTTGTATTGTTTTTCATTTGTTTGTTTTTTTTATTTTTTATTTTTTATTATTATTTAGGTCTAAGTCATGTAGAAAAGAACCGTTTTTCAGCAATGAAAAACTTTGTTCAGAGGCTCAGAGCGCCAGAGCGGCAAGTCCAAACTGTAACACCTGTGCAGAAACCAGCTGAGTCATTTTGTTTGTGGTACACATACCCTAAATGTCCTGAACGGAAGCCGATTAAAGGTAAGACATAAACTATTAACTTTTTTTCATTTTATAGAACTGTTTACAGAAACTATGAACAAACCAGAAGTGTAAGCATATTTTTAAGCTTTGAAACTATTGCAAAGTTTAAATAATTATAAAAGCCTTTGTAGCTTAAATCTTTGACATTGCAATGTGACAGATATGGACCCTACGCAAAACACAGTTGAGGATCTGATGCTCCGAATCTGTTTCCTCGAAAACGTTGGAAACACCAAAGGAGTTTGTATCTACTCCATCGATGGGATGCCTCTAACAGATGATCCCTTCTTCAACAAATGTGAGTAGATTTGAACAGAAAGTATTTAGAATACTTTGCAAACATTTCCGTGTTTTTGATTGAGGTTAATGTAAAATCAAGTCCAGCTTTTAAACTGCAAATGTCCTATTGTTTTTTAGGGTCCTTTAAAGAGAGACACATCAGAAATGGGGACGTAGTCTATGCCATATTTACACCAAAGGAAAACCTGTGTGAGACTCCGCAGATACTAGAAGAAAAGTCTGGTGAAAGTGGTGGAACTCAAATCATTCGATGCCATATCATGCTCAAGGTATGATTTAACCACTGCTTATTATATGCTTTAAACGAAAAAATAAAAAAAATAAAAATCTGTTCTTCTCTCAAAAAGCAGCACTGTATGTTAAAATAATGTGACATATTTTTTCTCATGATGTGTTTTTAACATGTCTATTTTTTTTATAGAACTTTATTTCATTCAACAAACAAATAAGAACAAACAAATAATAACAGAAACAAACAAATAATGCAATAACGTGTCAAAAACACGATCACAACATAGTCAAATGAAAAGGAGCAGAAAGAAGAAAAAATATATAACATCTTCCCCCCAATTAAAAAAAAAAAAAGTAAAATAAAAAATGTGATGTATTTTTCCTCATGATGTGTTTTTTAACGTCTCTTTCAACTGATTGAAGGGATATTTCGAGGTTCTGGTGGACCTAGAAAGCGACACTATGGATGATTTGATACAAAAGCTGTCAAACGAAAGTGGAGTCCCAGCACATGTCCTACATTACAAGTAATTCAAAGCACTGAATATATGCAGCCTTCAATGCAGTATTTTTATTTTTCCCCTGCATATAAACAATTCTTCTGGTTTTTGTTGTTTGCAGAGAAAAAGGCTCCAATAATGACACACTGCAAAAGTATGGGATTTCTGATGGGTCAACAGTTTCCTTCGCTTTGTCCTCCTTTCCTGAAGATATTCCCCATGATCAGACTTTCTACACAAATGATGTTGTGCCTTCAGTGACGCAGACCCTGAAAGGAATCAGTGTGGTCTTATCTTCACTGCATGCCATTGTAAGCTGTGGTTTTCTTTGGTTTTACTTAAATGGTGATGTAATCTATTAAGTAAATTTAATGATGAATACACTTTAGTTGCCTTGAAAATGAATCTTAAATGAACCACTTGGGCCACCTAATGCCCACTGAAATGTAAAAAGTATCAGATTTAGTTGTTTATTTTCCAGAGTGATCAAGTAAATGCTACCGTCAATGAACTGATTGCCTACATACGAGAACTGACTGGGTGTCACCCCCTCGCCCAAAGTTTGCATCAGTTACTCTGCAGGAACGAAACGATAACCAGGAACCAGAAGGTAAGCGGTATTAAATGGTTTAATTTTTTTTCTTTTTTAGAAATGTATTCATTTCATTAAAAACAAATGAAACACTCTTACATCCCCCTCCATTCATCTCACTGTCCTTCACTGTACGTTGTTTTTGTCTTTTATTACTGTGTTGGTTTTTATGTTTAATGTAAGTAAGGTGACCTTGAGTGTCAAAGCTGGCTAGAAATAAAATGTATTTTTTAAAATCAATTTAAAAAATGAACTATTATTATTTATTTCTCTTGCAGATTGCCATAATTGAAGGCCTGTACATGCTCTTCAGAGGGCTTTTGCCACAGCAAGGGGAAAAAGTTATCGAGGACGAGGATGTTTTCGAGAACTCATTGCACTGCTGGGCACATCTATTTTACAAAACAAAAGTATTGTAATTATATTTAAGGATTAATGTCATGTTTTGTTTTTGCCAGTTTGCACTTTTATGAATGTTTTATTAGTTTTAGATGGTGATCTGTTAAACTTGCTTCTTTTGTCAGGAGCAGACATATGAGCACGAAGTTTATGCTCCCATCAGTCTCGTGTCTGGAGATGGCCACCATCTCTGCGAGCCGGTCAGAGTACCTGGAGTACCAACTGTCTTTGAAAGAGCAGATGTCCTCCAGAAAATCAAAAGTAAAAACAAAACCTAAAAGTTTAGTCCTACAGATGTTCTGTTTCTACATTTCTGCTATATTTGAATTTGATTTTTGATCTTACAGTGTTTTTTTTTCTTTCCACCTTGGGATTTCTCACAAGACTGAAATTGATAGTTATCTGGGTTTTTTTTATTGTATGATGTGTTATCATTTTTTTAATGTTTATTCTTTTGCTTTGAAGATGGAGTGAAAATTCCAAACTGCACTGAAGATCCGTTGCAAGAAAGTTCCTTGCAGAAAGCTACTGATGTTGAGAAAATCCTGCTCAGCGTACCGCGTTACTACACGACGTACCCCCTCTGGATTCACCACGACAAGGTGTCTGGTCAAAAGTAAGTAGCATCATTTCTTTCCTTGGGCAAACATTTGCACAGTTTTTTTGCATCTATTTTGAAGGCTCCGGCTCTAAACATGTAATTTTATTAGAGAGATGCTCATTCATGAGAGAGGAGGATGAGGGAAGAATTGCTAGAATAAACATTTAGAACTCTTAATACAGTATCTTTTATTTTTATCTTATTTCATTTTTATACCCTTGTTATTTTAGTTTATTTTATTTTTAATTTTTGTTATTATTATTATTATTATTATTATTATTATTATTATTATTATTATTATTTTAATTCTATTATTATTGCTACTGTTGATAATGTCACACAGCAATATATTATTTTGTGGACTTATTTATCTGCTGCTGCTGCTACACCTGAATTTCCCCTCCGCGGGACAATAAAGGCTGTTTCTATTCTTTTCTAAAATAAAAATTTTGACTAATTTCTGATGTTCAATCACAGCTTCCAGGTTAATGTTCAGTGGACGTTTGGGGATATGATGGAAGAACTCAAATCTCTCCCTTGTCTTAATGTGACATCACCTCTACAGCTCAAGGATCTGGGAAGTTCCCGCAGTAAACTCATTCTGCTGAGTGAAGGTAATCCATCAGATTAAAATTTAAACATCCACCTCTATGGCACACACTCAAATAATACTGAAGTTTTCATCTCATATTAACGTAAATCTCTGATGTGACATACTGCACTGCTGTGTTTGTTTTTTTTAACCACCAGACAACCTCGGCGTTTATCTGAGTAAGAACAAAGGAACTCTTGGTGTGATCAATGTGCGCAACTGTCTGATTGGAAAAGTAGAAAGTATCGATGTGAATGTTTTGGCAGCCAGGTGAGTATTTGTACCAAAGTTTAATTAATCTGAAAGAAAAAGTAACAAATAAACCACCCCTTTATAAAACTGAACCATCAAAATTTAATGCACATCTGAGATGAGTGTTTGTGAATATTTGTATAGATTTTATGTTTCCGATTTATTGTTTAAAGTGTAAGTAGACCACAGTCAAAGTGGTCATTGAGCTTGGTAAATTAAGCTTTAAGTGATTAACGTTCTTTTATATTGTAGGACTGGTGACCACAGAGATGACAGAGATTTTGTTACCACCAGGACACCTGTAGAAGCAATACTGGTAACACTTAGCAAACGTTATATTTTGAAAGATCTTTATTTTAACAAACAACTATAGGCCAAACACTGATTCATTTCTTCTGACTGTTTTTCCATCAGGTGCTGATTGACACCAGTTCATCCATGGAAGAGGAGTGCTTTGGAAATGCAGACATAAAGAAGATAGACGTTGTGAAAGAGCTCTTTGATAACTTTGCCACCAGAAGCATGGCTTATGATTTCCATCATGTCATCGGCCTCGTGAAGTTCGATTCGATGGTGAAAACCATCCACACGTTTACTGAGAATCTGGAAAAGTTCAAGGTACAACCTGTAGATGTTTTATCAACTTCACACTGCCTGTGTTACAGCTGATCTGTTTCCTGACCACTGAGAGCAGTGTGATTTTTACTTTTTATTTTATTAGTTTTTTTTTTCTCAAGGCATTTACCTGCAGGCATGTTTTTTTGTACATTGGTGGGTTTGGAACTGGAGAATTTACATTATTATTATTTTATATTTATTTGTTTATTTTTGCCTATTTGTACATAAATTCATACTTTTTTTATTATTGCATATTACTTTGTCTTCCGCTTGATCAGTTTCCTATGTACTTTTTAGGAAAACATGCACACAAAGCAAATACATGCCAGAAATAATCTACAAACTAAATGAAAACACAGACTTCATCCAATTATAAAACTTGGAGAACATTTTGTAACTAACACTAGTCTGGCTCTCTAAGTCCAGCTATTTAACACCTTAAAACAAGTGCTTCCAAAGCTCTAATGACATACTTTTATATTTTAGGTGCATATACGTGACATTGAGGTGAGTGGCTGTACGCTTCTGTACGACGCACTCAGACGTGGGTTTCGTGAGCTTGAAAAGGTCAAGGCAAGATTCCCAGACTGCAGACTTCGCATCATCTGTCTCACTGATGGAAATGACTCTGGGTAAACATTAGCCTTAATTTCAAACAACTTGTGGGTGGTTCAAATGAAGTTATTTGTTTTTTGTTTGTTTTTTCTCCTTCGTTAGATCCTCAATAGAACCAGTTGCCGTTACATCCAAACTGCTTTTATCAAACATTGTTGTTGATTCAATCCTTGTTGGAAAAGTGGAAAACAACATGCTGCACGGAATCAGTAATGCAACAGGTAAAGTTATTTTATTTGGACGTTTTTAGCATTGTTATTATTTTTTTAAGTGAAGCTAAATAAATAATGGTTCCATGTTTCATATATTTATGTCAGAAAATAGATTTGTTTTAAAAATGTCCCAATCTACAATTTTAATGCCACCCAATCTCTGGTTTGTTTTACTTGTGTAACTTTTTGGGGACACTGTGGAGAGCTTATTTATCATCAATAACTGTTTTATATTTATAGATCTTGAGCCTTTTGTTCACTTATCCTCATTTTTTAAAGGTGGTTGCTGTTTCAAACCACAGTCAACCAAAGAGGGTCTGAAGCTCTTTGAAATCGAGACAGTTCTGTCTCTGGAGCAGAGAAAACTCAAGAAAACACTTGATGAATCTTCCATCTCAGAGGTCTGTTGTAAAAACCGCTGCACACGTTTATTATAAACTTGTGAATGGATCATGACGCCTTCATATTTTTTTCCTATTTTACAGTCCACATTAACGGGCATGTTTGCAACTCATGGATATGACGAGTTTCCAGAGACATCCTTACCGAGCCAGATAAACAGCAGAGTGACGCTGACGGAGAGGTTGGCAAAGGAAACAACGTTTTTTCATGTTCATTTCTGAGCTTTTATTTGTTTTTAACATCAGAGGGCTTTTCATCTTAAATTTGAGATGTTTTGTTTTTCTTAACAGTGTCCTGAAACAGAAGATCTGTGAGTCAAAAGATAAACGGTTCATGGAAAAGGAGAGGCGCATACTGGAGGAGCTCAAGAGTCTTCATTGTGACCCGCATCCCTTCTTTAAAATCTTTCCATCAGAGTCAGACTTCGGTAAGTAACTTGGTCTTTTTCACGTTGTAAGGTCAGTTTTTTTCTTTCCCTTTGATTTTTTTAATTTATTATGTAAAACGTACATTTTGTTGCTAAATTCATCCTTTGTCATAGCAACAGTGTTCACTTTATTTTCTAATCTTCCAGCATTCTGGAGGATTCTCATGCAGGGCCCTCCAAACACGCCATATGAGAAAGGCGTGTTTGAGCTGTACTGTCACTTCGGTCCTGCTTACCCAGTGAAGCCACCAGTCGTTCGTTTCGTCACACACGTATCCTGCGAAAATGCAATCAGATCACCTCATCGTGCTTTTATTGTCATTTTGTTTTAGAATTTGCAGGTTTCTGGATTGTATTTTTTTTTTTGTAGTTTTTCTTAACAGAATACCAGGTGTATCACTGCAATGTCAACAGTGTGGGCCGCATCTGCCACAATATATTTGACCGCAACTACAATGCCCACATCACAATGAGAGAGGTGCTTGACGCTGTGTACGGGCTGCTCATCATCCCCGAGCCTGACGATCCACTGGACAGGTGAGGAAACCATTTTGGCAGTGACTGTTTGGAGATGATGGAAATTGTTAAACTGTTAATGAGGACTAATATGAAATATCTGGATTATTTGATGTTTACATTGATCTTTTTTCGGAAGCATTTTGGCGGAGGAGTACCTGACGAGCCGTGAGACGTACGAACAAGAAGCCAAAAAACGCACCGAGCGGCATGCTGGGAAGTCTCTGGAGGATATGAAGAAGGTGAATGAGCTGCCATGTTTACAAAAAATTGGTGTAAATAAGGATGTATCATATAAAATCATATATATA
>NW_013952408.1:24796-69283 GCF_001266775.1 Austrofundulus limnaeus | reverse complement strand
GGACAGGTGTACCTAATAAAGTGGCCGGTGAGTGTATATATATATATATGATTTTTTTTTCTTTTTAAGAGCCTGATGGATCCTGTGCCACAGTTTATACCTGGTCATCTGGTCTGTCCCCTGACCAATATGATGTTTGTTGATCCTGTGAGAACAGTGTATGGCACAGTGTACGAGCGCAAGGCCATCGAAGAACACCTCAGACAGTGAGTCACTGCTGCTGCAGCACTTGCTGACTTTACACAGCTGCTGTAAAGAAGCATTTGCTCATAATTTTTGCACGTATTGCTGTTTACAATTTGTGGATTTCCACTTTGTGTTTTTCAGACACCAATATGATCCCATGGCTGGTCCAGGGCACGAACTTGAAATGAGTGACATAACATCTGATAGGAACATGAAGAAAATGGTAACAGACTTCAGATCCCAGCAAATTCAGTGAATCTGTGAAGAGAAACTTTGATTTCCAGCTTCCAAACTTCCTTTTAGGTCAGAATTATGGTAGGTAGCTGGGGCAAACTCAAATGCAAAAATGTTGTTTTGAAACCAATTGCTGGTTTGTAAACCTTTTTTAAACTAGTCTTTATGGCATTATTATCCTTAAAGTTAGCTAAAAAAATCTTAGTTTGTGTTGTAACTTTTGAAAGTATGTTTAAGTGCTTTTCATCTCATACTGTTGAAAATGTTTACAGTGTGATATGGTTGCCATGCCATGTTTGGCATTTTGCTTTTATAGGGTTTTGATTTGTTTCTCGCCATCCATTTTTGGTCTTTGCACATTTTTAGTTGTTGAAAGTTGTCATTTAGTTATGGAACTTTATATTGTCACTTTTGTGATTTCAAAATAAAGTTTGAAGGATTAAAAAACGACTGTGGCTGAACTGTTTGAAGTTTTAATGTTTTGATACACGTGTGGATTATTAGATGTTTTTATCAAGAGTCTTTATAATGCAATTAACAAACAGAAAAGCACAATACGGCAATTTGAAATGCATTCAAACACATTTGAGCATATTTTATAGAGCTATTCAGCGTTTTATTTACAAAATAACATTTGATCATGTCAAAATACTTATTCAAATCTAATTCTTAGAGAAATTCTACTAGAAAAAACATTGTAGTTTATCATAATAGATTACTGACTTGTTTTTTCATCTATGAATAATCTAGTAATTATCAAAATCACCCAAAGAGTCAAAACTTTGACACCCAAAGTTATTTTAACGCACAATTTAACAGCCAATCATCTCTGTCCAATCAGTTTACGTCACTAAAGTTACAGGAAGTAAACTAACCTTAATGTCAAACTAAAAGTTAGACGGAACAAAAAGTGATTTTAGCCATTCATTTACCTATGTGTAATTTATTAATTTGATTTTAGATTTTTTGCCAAAGCAGACAATGTGATTTTATGTTTGCTCACCGTTTGTTTCACCGAAAATGTAACGCACTCATACAACAACGCTTTTACTCTGAAAGATCTCACCGGAAGTATTTAGAAGTTTAGTTGAAGGCTGCCGACTCTGCAAATCTGAGTTGAAGCAGGACAAAGAGCAGGTGAGTGCTAATTTGGCCAAAAAGCTTGTACTGCGTGTGTTTGTTGACGTTACGTTTGTTGTGAGTTTGCTAAAAAGCTGCTTTAATAAAGTAACTGAAACTGTTCGTTCGCCTATAACCGAAGTGTACTAAATTATTTATAGCATTTTAAGAAGAGAAGGTGCATAAAATCTGATATTTAACACATTTGTGGACAAAGTCCTTATGCTTTTACAGAATTAACCCTGTTAATTCAAATTATATATGAATTTAAGAAAAGCTGATAAGTGTCTATTGAAATTATTAGAAAATACATTAAATTATCTTTAGGTTTTAAATCTCTCGTTTTCAGTCAAACTAGCTGTTTCCTCAAACTTGTGCCATTTGCAGAGTTAGCCTGTCTTTCTTGCTGGACCTGTTTTGCTCTTTCACCGACTTAAATCACAGTGGTTTAATAGTTTTAAATCTTTTTTTTGTTTGTTTTCACAAAAGGGTGAATAATTGTTTTCAGAAATGACAAGGGCCCAACACCTACAGATTTAATATCTGTTCGTTTTTACTGCAAATAAGTAGTTAGAAGTAAGTCATCCATTAACATAAGTTTAAGTAATCTTTTAAAAAGATTGCACACAGTTGTTGTTTTTTTTTTACAGTTTCAAATGTTTAAACGAGATTTAGGCAGATACTAGAAAAGCTTGCACGTTTTTAAGCAGTGACGTCTTCATTTGTGACTGAAGCAAAAGTGGTTTGGTGTGTTTTTTTTTTTTTTTTTTATCTCATCACTCCGGGTTGCAAGGACACACCTAGAGTTCTGCAAGTCAGAGAAATATGTGAGTCTCTGGTGTATCTACACTCTCCCAAACCAGTTTCTTTACAAACTTAGGATGTCAAGTTAGGAAAAAACAAAATTCTAAATGGCAATAAAAAGATGTGGTTCATTTGTAGGTGTAAAAATGAATCTTCAGTTAAATAACAAGTTTCCCAAGAAAACCATCTGAAGACCTTCTGAAAGCCTGGAGAACTACTCATCAAGACCAACATCAAGAAAAAAAATAGGGCATCTTGCAAGCAAGAATATAAAAATGTCAGGGGTAGTTTAGTACAGTGTTTCCCAAAGTTGGGGTCGGGACCCAAAGTGGGGTCCCGAAACATCAAGGTGGGGTCCTGAAAAGATTTTCTGAATTAATTACATTTTTGCCTTAGTTGTTACAAATGAATGAGGTTAGTATATTTAAAATNAACAGCTTGTACACAAATATAAATACTTATTTATACTTATTTTGTGTTTTTGTAATAATTATAGAGAAAATATTACATCAGCAATTATTTTATTATTCTTTAAATTGATTTCTGGAGATTATCCAAGGTGCTTCATGACCCATATATGGGTCATGAAGCACCTTGGATAATCTCCAGAAATCAATTTAAAGAATAATAAAATAATTGCTGATGTAATATTTTCTCTATAATTATTACAAAAACACAAAATAAGTATAAATAAGTATTTATATTTGTGTACAAGCTGTTTAGAGATTGTCAAAAAGCCTGCGTTTTTAGGGTTATTAACGACGTTTGTGTACTCAGACCAGTAATATTTGGGGTCACAAAGTTTTTCCATGGATATTTTGTGGGTCAGAAGATAAAAAGTTTGGGAACCACTGGTTTAGCACACTACTGTAGAACAATCCATCGTAGCCTACCTGCCCTTATTCCCTGCTACAATGCAAAACAAAGAAAATGGAACTAAATTAAACTTGTAAATATCACGGTAACAAAAATCATTCATTCTTAAATAAATAAAAACGCCCTTTCTTTGACAGACATGTGGTGGGTGTTGTGGCTTCTCGCCGCAGTTCTCGCTCTCTTCTGCATCGTGGATGTGTGGTACTTCGTGCGGGCCGCCGTGGTGATCCTGCGGGCCTGGTTTCAGCCTCCAGTCTGGGACGTCACGGCAGAGCAGGTCCTGACGGGTCGGGTCACCCCACACGACATCGACATGTGCCACATGAATAACGCTCGATACCTGCGCGAGTGCGACTTCGCCCGCTTCTCCCTCTACACGCGGAACGGCGTGTTCAAGGCGACGCGGGCCCTCGGGGCCAACATGGTCGTCGGCGCCACCACCATTCGTTACCGCAGGGCTCTGTGTATAGGAGAAGGCTACGAGCTGCGCAGTCGGATCGTAACGTGGGACGACAAGGCCTTTTTCCTGGAGCAGAGATTTGTGTCGACGAAAGACGGGCTGGTGTGCGCCGTCATGTACTGTAAGCAGAGTGTGATACGCAACAGCCCGGACAAGATCTTGCAGCACCTGTGCAAAAGGAAGGTAAGAAAGAATGTTGCTGGTAACTTTCAGACTAAACATTGGAACTGACTGCCTCTGAAAGATGGTGAGCTTGTTGTTTTTTACAACCTGCAGGTGGAAAGACCCGAGTTTCCAGAGGACCTGCAGCACTGGGTCAACTTCATCTCTGCCAGCAGCCAGGCCCTCAGAGCTGAGAGTGGTCTGGAGGAGAAGAACAAATAAAGAATCAAATGGACAGCTGTTAGTGCTAACCTTTTTATAACCCTGACAGTTCACCCATCCAAGAGTCATATGTGGAGCGAGACATCTCTGCTCCGTTAAATGACTGTTGCACATCTGTGCCTACATTTTGCACTGAGGGAAATAAGCTTCAATTATTTACAGAGGAATCACTGAAATAACTCTGTTTAGTTCTTTGAGAGTTGAAAGTGTTTATAAATGATCTTTAATGGAAAAGTCATTTGACTACATAATTTGTATCATCTTTTAACAATAAAATAATGAGTTTAGTTTGAAGGTTTTACAAATACAATAAAAATCCATGCTTTCCTAACTGTATGTTTTTATGGTGAGAAATTGGGATGTTTACTTAGAAATATAAGTCACTATGCAGTGTCCTAAAGAATGTAGCGATGAAGAGACTTCTGTGTTTAATGCACAAAAGAAAAATCAAAATGCTACAATAAATCAACGTGATTTTACAGATTGAAAGAATACACAGGCGACTGAGGCTAACCTATGCAATTTAATGATCAATTTATTTCACAGAGAAACATTAAAACTAACTGGGATCTGCTGCAGTTTTATTAGATTAGTTGTCTTTCTTTTTTTAGGTTGAACTAGCAAACAGATTTGTCAATCTGAACCAATTCCGTTTTAATGTACAGTAGCCCAATATTATTTTTATTTCTTCTAAATGTATGAATTTTAAGGGTTTGTTTATACATTTTGGAAAGTATTAAAAAGGTTTTTGTATTTTCGTTCATACAAAAAATACAGGTGGACACTGAATAAAAATGTTGAAAAACAAACTTTTAAATTCCTCAGTTTGGGTTATCTAGAACAAAAACATTGTTTTAAAAACTTCTGCACCAGA
Source organism: Austrofundulus limnaeus (assembly GCF_001266775.1). Lineage (NCBI taxonomy): Eukaryota > Metazoa > Chordata > Actinopteri > Cyprinodontiformes > Rivulidae > Austrofundulus > Austrofundulus limnaeus. Next base: position 64,346 of record NW_013952408.1, on the reverse strand, counting down.
TTTATTTAAAAAAATACCATTATATTCCACACTTCATAGCCTCAACAAATGAGACATAAGGTAAAACTTGAACCTATGCCAACAAGTCAGCCAATCAGTCTGCGTTACGTCATTAACCAGGAAGTCATGTCTATTGAACCGGCCGGCTTCTTGAAGTTGCATCTCTTCTCATGTTAGCGCTTTCTACGGAACGCACAGTGAGTTACACAGTAATACAGTGATGCTTGTGTCCGCTTTATAGCTGGTACTTGAAATTCGACGTTAAGAAACCGAACCGTGACGACTTCCGCATCAGAATTTGTCCGCTCTCCCTCCAAGGCCATCGGCTTCCTGCAGCTAGCGGCTAAGCTAACAGAGCTCGCTGTCGGCTCATTTGAACAGTGCAGCGTTAGCTCTGCAGTCCTGTCAAGGTTGCATAGCCTCTGTGACTTGGCTGCCTCCGTGTTTTCAGTCAGGAGAGCTGACATCTTTTCATGTGCATCTGCATAGAAACAGATACAATCAAGAAAAAAAAAAAGGAAATCCATTTTTTTTAAATTCCATTCAAATCCATTCTTTACCAAATTTCCCTCTGGGATCAATAAAGTATTTTTAAATTTGAAAAAAAGAAAAAAAAAAGAAAAGAAACAGATTCAATCAGTTCGTGTGTGGTTATGAATTTAGAAAACAAACTATTTTTAAATTGCAATTTTTTTCATTACACAGCTGTAAAAACTAAGTAGAGATATTGTTAAAATATATGTAATTATTGACATTTGATGCACCTCTTTTGCTTCTTTAATTTGACATTTGATCTGTTCCAGAGAGATGTTGCTGCTGGTGCTGTTTGCACTCCTCCTGCTCTTCTGCAACCTGGATGTGTGGTACTTCCTTCGGGGCGCCCTGGTGTTCATCGAGACATGGTTTCAGCCCAGATTAGAGGATATACTCGCAGAGCAAATCTTTGACGGCATAGTCCTCACTCACGATTTAGACTACTTGGGGCACATGAACAACTCTCGGTATCTGAGGGAGTGTGACTTTGCTCGCTTCCACCACTACATGAGAAACGGGCTGTTCTTGACCTCTCGCAAGTTAGGAGCCAAACTGGTCGTAGGTGCCTCTACCATCCGTTACCGCCGCTCTCTGGCCTTCAGGGAGCTGTTTGAGATCCGCACCAAAGTGCTTGGCTGGGATGAGAAGGCCTTTTACTTGGAGCAGCGCTTCGTGTCCAAGAGAGATGGTTTTGTGTCTGCGGTCATGCTCTGTAGGCAGAACGTGGTGGGCAGCAGCCCAGAAAGGATTATTGAATTTATCTGCAAAAAGAAGGTAACATTTTGCTTTCATTAAAAAAAAAAGTTTAATATGTCATAGATGATTGCGATTATGTTACTAACAATGTGTCAAATTATGCTTTAATTTGCAGATCGAGTGCCCAGAGTTTTCAGAGGAGCTCAAACACTGGATCAGCTTCATTTCAGCCAGCAGCCAGGCGCTGAGAGCAGAGAGCGGACTGGAGCATAAGAGCAAGTGAAGTCACACCGAGACCACCTTGTATTATGTGTGTAGACACATATCATAGCATTGCACAAACGTATACATTCTGCATACCCACAGACATAAACAAGTGAGTTTTAGCTGACTTCTAGTATCCCAGATTTGGGTTAATCGGTTCTGCTGTGTATTTTTGTATGATGTGAAGTTCTGAAATAATGACAGCTACATCTGAAAACTTGAACTGTATGAAAATCGTTCGCTTGAAAAGAAAGTGAACCCGGTACATAGTTTTACCCTCGCAACCTACAAAGTAGTTGATGGATTTTAGATTTATTCATTTTTCCTCATTTAGGAAAATAATCTGTTCAGTTTAGCATGTGGTTCAAAAGTTAATCTTTTACTGACACCAGTGCATGTTTTAAAACAATCAAAATATTTTTCAGGCCTGTTTCTTGTAGTTTAGATGGAGAGAAATAACTTTTATGAAAAACAGAAAACCGTATACTGTATGTATTGAAATACTTGAATGCATATAAAGAGCATGAACTGACAGATGTTTTATCCCATGGTGGGTATTTTGAACAGGTTAATTCCTGTTAATCTGAAAGGGAATACTCTATATATCCTGCACTTTATTGTTCTTTTATAGTTTTAAAAAGTCATTTAAGTGGACAGCCTCTTAATTGGATCTGCATGTGATTACTGAGAGAATGTTTTAGTTTTGATCGGCAGGTATAATAAATGAAGGCTAACATGAGGTTGCTGGCAACTTTTAAAAAACCTGCAACGCACACTGGAACCTGAACGCTTGAGTGGTCTTATTGACAACAATTTGAGATGTGTTACCCGTTCATCCATGTATCAGAGCTTTTTGTTGTGACCAAAGTAATGTATTGCTCTTTGCGAGTATTAGACTTTTTAAAAAATGTGTCCTATCTGTATATTTATTGTCATTGCTCTCTCTAAAAAAATATCCTAACATATACTGAAGTTTCACTTTATGAATTGTATTTTTACTTTCCACTTATCATTCTTTAATTTATTGAAACAGACTTATTAAACAATTGTGTTTAATTATATCATTGCATTTTAAATAAAAAAAAACAGCTCTGGAAATTGTGAAGTACTGAGTTTACTGTGGTTCTTAACATGTATTAATTGCCCAAATATGCTATTGGAGCTACTTTTCAAGAAGAAAAAATAAATAATCCAGGGTAAAGCGTAGTTTGACCAAACATTGTCTTGAAATAACTGGCTTCACAAACAAAACTAAGATTCAGATTTAAGTCAATAACATAAAAATGAATATTCTGGACCTGTTTTTCTGTGGATATGTAAATGTTCTCACTGAAAGTTATCCGTATGTATGCAAAATGTGCCAAATTGGGTAACACCAACTTCAAAAGGGTGTAACTTCAGAATACTTTAAAAACATCAACAGCTCTAGCCAGTGTATTTCGACACGCAGGGGGATCCTGTTTTATACTCAGATTTCCTGTCAAAATGACAAATACAGTAGTAGATGCATGAACAATAACGTTCATTTTCCCAAAAAATGTTCTACAAATTTAGTTTGTAAAAAAAGATTTATGTTCTTTAAAAAAAAAAGTAAAACTAGAAACACTGACCCAGTGAACTGTATATTTTCTATTTCACTTTTTCAACCCAGGTGTCCGGTTGTGTTGATTCACATTTTTCCATCATGCCATTTATTGTAAGTCTCTCTGCGTCACAAAACAAGGCCTTGTCACACATGGAGCACTTCACTGCTCTCTTTGAATGGCACAGCCGACATTTCTGGTGGTCACTAGTCCTGTCGTTGCCGATGAAGACCAATCGGTGCTGCTGATCTTGTGGCCAAGATGGCTCCTGTGGTCGCCTGGTGGTGCCTGTTGATGAGCCCAAAAGCATCAGCTGCTCTGTGAGGGTCTCCCTGAATGCCTTCTGGGTCATCGGCACTTGTCCTTTTGTTCTGCACAGCTCTTTGTGCAGGACGAAGGCATTCACGATGGCAATGTCAACAAAGTGGTAACAAATAGAGAACAAATCAAATTTAAAGGGATCCCTGATTAGTTGTAACATCAGACTTTGTTTGATAAACACTTATTTTAACTGTAAAATAAAGACTGTAAAAATACTGTAGACTGTTTAGTTTTGTAATTGTTTAAAAATATATTTTAACACAGACGGAGCCATTTTATTTACAAGCAAAGCAGTCTGGGTAAATGATGACGTGGATAGGTCCTTGGTGCGAGCGAGCTATATCCACCCTGAAGGTTAATCTTGGACAATATCTGACGATCGACTCTTAAATGAAACCAGAGAGCGTTGACAGAGAGAACAACAGAGCTGCTTCATGGAAGAAGAACCCCAGCTTAGCCCGTTAGCCTTCGCGCTAGTGCCAACGCTATATTGCCTTATATGAATTAGCTTGGTGCTAGCTCCACAAACTAACAAGCTAAACTGAGGTCCTCCATCCATATTTTCAGTTACAGGCGGAGTCATTTCTACCTCCTCTTTGCCAATGCTTTCTGGTTTCATTTAAAAGAGCCACTCATCAAATATTGTCCAAGGTTAACCTTCAGGGTGGATATAGCTCGCTAGCAGCCTCGCAGCGAGGAACTATCCAAGTCATCATTAACCCAGAATGCTTTGCATGTAAATAAAATGGCCCCATCCATGTAACATATTTTTAAACTTTTAGTTTAAAAACGATAAGAAATGAACATCCTACAGTATTTTTAGTCTTTGTTTTACAGTTAAAATATACGTTTATTAAATAAAGTCTAATGTTACAACTAATCATGGATCCCTTTAAGGGGCATAAATCCAGTCAAATCTAATGCACGATACATGCAGATTATAATCTTTTATAGCAGGAGGAAGAGGAACTGACACAGTTGTAAGAGTCCAGTTGCCACTGTCGTCCCTCGCCTTTTTCCTGACCGTTTCTTCTCCATGGGCCTTGTGGATGGTGGAACAGAGGAAGACATCTTTAGTATCTCGCCACTGCACAAAAACAACAGAACCTGTGCGAATCTAACGGATGCTGCCACGGGGAGACTTTGTGTCCAAGGCGTTCACGCTTGTCATGGGCAACCCTGCTGCGTTTGTCCTGATGGTCCCGCAAGCCCAGATTCTCCGTTTCAGAAGATCACGGAATAGAGCTGGACTGGCGTAAAAGTTATCCACAAACAACTTGTAGCCAGTGCCTAGGACCTTGGTGTCCATCAGTCTCATGACACTGGCACCCTCGGTCTTGCCCTGACACAAAAAAGTCCCATGTATACCCATTGCTGGAATCAACTAAAATGAAAAGCTTGAAGCCCGAGCGAACAGATTTGTTTTTCATGTACTGCTTGACAGACAAACAAGTCTTTGAGGCAACCACCCTCTCACTGATGGAGATCTCCTGGCCTGGGTGGTAGTTTTGACAGCAAGCTTCTCTTATGTCTTGGTATGCTGGCTTTAGCTTTCCTAGACAGTCAAATGCTGGTGTCCCTCTTTGGGCTTCATTTGCAACATCACCTTTTGCACTACTCAGGCGAAGAGCCTGGAGGATCTTGGACCATTTTTCTCTGAACATTACCTGCCGTAGGAATGGCAAACCGTACAAGTCACCCCCTCACCAGTAATCAGGCATAGAAGTACATTTGACAAAGCCCATGTAGATCAATACAGAAAGAAAAGAAAACATGTCCGGCAGGGTTATGATCATCCAAGGATTGGCAGGTGAAGAGAGCAGTGTACTCTGCCATATTCATTTGTGTTTTTTAATATTGTCAGTAATAATGTGTTGGTAAAAAAAACAGCTGGAAAAGACTGACAGCACTGTATGCAGATGATATGATGACCTGTGATCCTGGTGCTCGTAAGGGACAAAAAGTGGGCTGGGGTGGCATTATGTCCGGTTCGTCAACACCACACCATCTCTCCACATCTGGAGTTGGCGTTTGAGTTCTGCCACTGCTGCCTCGCCTTCTTCTGCTTCCTCTCGTCTTCTTGGCATTTGCTCCTCTCCTCATGGGGGTTGGTTTCTCTTCAACTTTGGAATCACTGAATCACTCCGCTTTGTTTAGTAAGATTTCACGCCAGGTCTGATTCAACTGGCCTAAATTTATATAAAAAAATCAGGGTTTCATTCCTATTGTATGTACTGTATATATGCACCTGCTTCAGATGTTATCATCCATTAAATTGACATTATTAGTCATTATCAGTCCCATAGAATGGCTTCAGAATGTCCCGACTGTGGCTCCTAGTGGGTTCTCCATCCCATAGAATGGACTGATATGTTTTACCCAACGTGCCCACAGATAAATAACAGAAATAAAAGAAAAGACAATGGATAACAGAAATGTATATATTTATTCACGTCATTTGTTAGTATTTGCGTTGAAATGCAATGCCTGCCTTAATGCGTAAATAAAAATATGTTTTATCAGCTTACTCAAAAGCAGCTTCTTCCTACACCGAATCATCATCGCTTGTTTCATCAAACGCATCCTTGGTCTGAAAAGTCCACTGACCAGCTCCAAAATTTCTGCGGTGTCGTTTGTTCCCTTTCATTTTCTTGTTGCCATCTTTTACGATAGACAAACACAATTTACTCACATACTCACAAAGTCTTACTCACAGGACAAAGGGAGGGAGAGCAGAACAAGCCTGTAGCATCATGATGAGCCACAGGTGGAGGAGGGCGGGTTGCACACCGTGACCCACGGTGGGTGTTATTGGTTCTGGTGAGACCACCGATCGACCCAGTTGGTAAAAAAAAAAAAAGTGTGTCAATCATAACCTGAGGTCCAGCAAGATATAGGTCATTGTTAAATGGGCAAAAACACCAATACGCATGCTCGGTGTAGATATACTCATTATTATTCATTTTGTTACTATACGACATCGAATAATGATATGCGTTGAGGATATTTCGCGATCACAATGTAAAATACAATTACGTTTTTTTTTAATAAATACCCCTGTAAATAAAAGTAAACAAAAAGAGGGGTAAACGCCAAGAAGCACGCTTGCCTTGTATACCGGAAGTGGCTGCCTGAGTTCACGCATGCGCAAATTAGCAATTTGTTGCCACAACACGTCGCACTCTCCCTCGGTGCAAACATCCAACATAACATAAACATATTGTAGTAAATTTAAAAAATAAGCACCAAAAAAAAAAACACAATTAAGGGATTATTATTTTTTTTATTTCCTGTGTCGCCACTTTAACTCCGCCTCCATTTTTTCCACTTCCTGTAAACGAGGCAGCCCCAGGTGTGTTGTTGACAGCCTCGCTCTCGAGTTTTCTGTTCCATCTCCTCTGTTTTGTTTTTAAAGATGGCTCAGGCTGGAGTTGTGCTGGACAGGGACCAGTTCAACTGCTCCATATGTCTGGACGTGTTGAAGTACCCGGTGACCATCCCGTGCGGACACAGCTACTGCTCGGAATGTATCCAGAACTACTGGGACCAGGACGACTTCTTCGGGGTCTTCGTTTGCCCGCAGTGTCGACAGAGCTTCAGCCCGAGGCCGTTGCTCGCCAGGAACACCATGCTGGCCGACGTGGTGGAGAAGTTCAAGAAGACGGGACTCCATGCGGACGAGCCCTCGGTGTCCGCGGAGGGGACTCAAAGTGCGCCCGACGCCAGCGACGTGGAGTGCGACGTCTGCTCGGGCAGGAAGAACAAAGCTGTCAAGTCCTGCTTGGTTTGTTTGGCCTCGTACTGCGACGTCCACGTTCAGCCTCACTACGAGTCTGCTGCTTTCAAGAAGCACAAACTGGTGTCGGCTAACAAGCGGCTCCAGGACACGATCTGCCCCCGACACGACAAGCTGCTGGAGGTGTACTGTCGCTCCGACAGGTGCTGCATCTGCTGCCTGTGTCTGACAGACGAACACAAAGGCCACGACACACTGCTAGTGAAGACAGAGATCCAGAACACACAGGTAATTTAATTACACTTATACTCAATAACTGACACACCACTGATGATCTAATGAGGTTAAAAATGAAGGAAGAAAAATAAAATATTTTTGTTGTGTTATAAAATCAAGTTAAAATTGAGAAAGCAGTCATTTAAACATATAAGTCATTATGGGTAAAGGTTTTACCATTTTAATCTTATTAAACGTATTATATTAAGTTTTGAAGAAGGGGTGGTATTAAGTTTGTAGCCTACTTCTTCCCACTCTTTTCCAAATCTGTTTCATTTTGTTATTTTATTACAATATTTTTGTGTTTTTATACATGTTTGTAAAAACCAAGACTTAGGTTTTTTTTATACTTTTTATGTGACTAAAACAACTGCGCAACATAAGCTACTATATTCGTTGTCCTGATGCATCACAGTAATCCAGGTAGAAAAAATCAAAAATAAAAAAATAAGTAGGTCCTCTGGATGGCTCTTCTTTAGTGAAATGTTTCGTCTCTCCTCCAAGAGACTTCAGTCTGAGGAGTTTCAGGTGAAATCAGCCTTATAAGCACTGCCTCCACATGGACAAACAGGTTAGTCACATTCAAAAGAGGGCCATCGCCTAACAATAGGCTTGATTAGCTCTATTGTTCATAGAGGGTCGTGTGCCCTATCATCTGACTGGTTTCGGCTGTGGTTATTTGGTGTTTTGTTATGTGTATAATCTGAGGATGCCGTGTATCCTCACCAGCCGACGATATCCCACGATTCAATGTGCGGGCAGCAAACTAAACAGAGAAACAAAGACGGAGTTTTTATTTTTTTTTAACGAGTCGGCGTAGTTTGGAAATTCACCACGAACCGAAGAATTTGCTTTTAAAAGTAAGTTTAGCAACCTAGCTGATGAAATTTACATTGCAATAAGATGTTAAATAAAAGAAAATGCAAATACAAGTTACTAGAATAAAATCATAACATTACGAGATTAAAATCATAATATTATGAGAATAAAATCAGAACATTACAAGATTAAAGTAATAATGTTACGAGAAAAGATAATATTCTAGCCTTTACATGAAAAGCATGCAGTTATAACTGCATTAAAATGAGGAATATTGAACAACTTTTCAATTTGTTCTTTAGTATTGATTAAAAATAAATAGTTAATCTTTTAGCACATCAGCATCAAATTATCAGTAATGTTATGACTTTATTCTCATAATATTATGACTTTATTTTTGTAATAATTTTAAAAAATCTGTGTGGCCCTGAAACTCCATCGTAGATGCTGGAGCTAAACACAAATTATTAATGTTTATTTATTTACGTTTAACATTTTAACAGTGAGGTTATTCTTCCAGTAAAAAGACGTATAAATACATGTTCCGACGCATTTTAAGTTCGACATGAAACTGATCACTATGGTAACAGGGAAGCGCGTGGTCACGCAAACTCACATGAAGCCGACGTCAGACGAAGGGTAGACCGTCTCATTTCACAGCAGTTTTTAGCAGCCTACCCAGCCCAGCGAGGATGTCGCCTACGTGACCCAGCTAGCTCATGAGGACCCAGCCCATGAATTGAGACACAGCCGTAGTGAGTGCAAGCGGGGTTCAAAGTCCCCTTGTTTTTGTCTCTCTTTCCCTATTTGTGTTGGGTATCGTTGGGACCCTGATTCACACCTTCTGCTCACAGGGGGCTGAGTCATACTTGCAATAACAGCGTTGTAGTATAGGTACTATATTCGTTCTAATTACAACTTGCCTACAAAAAGTCACTGTCAAGTCCATTAACCTTAAATGTGCTTTTTGAAAACACTTGTTACAACAGCTAAATAAAAATAGCTTTAGGTTTTCTTGGATTCTGTAATTTGGTGAAGTATGAGTTGAAGAGATGAGGTCAACATGTCTTTATTTCCAGCTGATTTGACTTGGAGGTGGAGCCGACAAGATAATATGCTATCAGGGGGCAATAGCCACTGTTTTCCAGCAGAACAATGTAACAAGATAATAACTTCACCTTCAGTTGGTTTTATTGAACACATCACACTGTGGTCTGTGTTTCTCCAATGTATTTACTTCATAAACATGACTTCTGATTTAAAAATTCCAACATTTTCCCTCAGAGGCAGCTCGATGAAATGAAACAGAACTCCCAAGAGAAGATTCAGCAAAAAGAAAAAGAGGCGCAGGAGCTGAGACAGGCAATTTTCTCTCTGACTGTAAGTGCTGATGCTCAGTCTTGTCACTCACATTAAATTGCCTCTTTGTTTTGAAACAGCCGGCACACTTGAGAATACTCTTAAACAGCACTGGTGGTGGTGGTTTTATTTTTAAACATTCCTCACTCCTTGCCTGCTCCGTTTGTCGCGTTGTGTCTGTCGCCCCCTAGCGTTCAGCTCGGGCAGCAGCTGAGGAGAGCGACGCCGTCTTCACCGAACTCATCCGCTCGATAGAGCTGAAGCGCTTTGAAGTGAGGGAGCTAATCAAAGCGCAGGAAAAGGCAGCGGTCGGCGAGGCCGAGCAGCTGCTGGAGATGATCCAGAAGGAAATCTCTGAGCTGCAGAAGAGCGAGACCGAACTCGACCAGCTGTCCCACATCGAGGACCCCGTCCATTTCCTCCAGGTGATATCTCCTATTCCTCAGGAGGGCGACTCAGCCGCACACAGTCCAGTGCTATCTTCTTTTTGTTTCCGTTCAGAGCTGTGGGTCCCTTCAAGCACCACCTGCGCTGTCGGCTTCGCCCGCAGTCATTGCAGACCCCGGCCTGTCCTTCTGCCCCGTGATGACAGCGGTGTCAGACGTTAAGGGACTGCTGCAGGAAGTGTGTCAGGGAGGATTTGTCAGCATCTATGAGAAAGGTAGATACGCTTTGTTTTTAAGTGACACGAGTTACTCCTTCTACCCTCCTGTATTTAACCTTCCTCTTTTATTGCAGTGAAAGATGTAAAAATTCTAAGTCCTCAAAATCCTGAAGTTCAGTGTGACCTTACCTTCACTGGTGAGACCGGGTCAGCTGCACAGATGGAATCACCGATAAGTAAGTCCATTCATACTTGTCTTTAAAATCTGTCTTTTTTCAGAGTTTTAGCACATTTGGATCCAATCCATTGTATAAATATTTATATTTTAATCCTGTTGCATAATTTTTATAGCATCAAACCAGCTAAAGCGAAAATATGAAATGCAAAAACGTTTAGCCTTTATCTGTTCAAGCAATTTCTTTTATGTGATTTAAGTTTAAGAAGCTGAGAAATGAAGTTTTTAGTTAAGTCATAACTTCAGATACCTTTTTTTATTTGTTTTTCGTTAATTTTTTTAAATGCTTTTTTTACATCAAAAATGCATTTTTTTCTGTAATAATACAGATTTATTTTTCAGCTACATAAATACACTCACCGGCCACTTTATTAGGTACACCACGCTAGTAACGGGTTGGACCCCCTTTTGCCTTCAGAACTGCCTCAATTCTTCGTGGCATAGATTCAACAAGGTGCTGGAAGCAGTCCTCAGAGATTTTGGTCCATATTGACATGATGGCATCACACAGTTGCCGCAGATTTGTCGGCTGCACATCCATGATGCGAATCTCCCGTTCCACCACATCCMAAAGATGCTCTATTGGATTGAGATCTGGTGACTGTGGAGGCCATTTGAGTACAGTGAACTCATTGTCATGTTCAAGAAACCAGTCTGAGATGATTTCAGCTTTATGACATGGCGCATTATCCTGCTGAAAGTAGCCATCAGATGTTGGGTACATTGTGGTCATAAAGGGATGGACATGGTCAGCAACAATACTCAGGTAGGCTGTGGCGTTGCAACGATGCTCAATTGGTACCAAGGGGCCCAAAGAGTGCCAAGAAAAGATTCCCCACACCATGACACCACCACCACCAGCCTGAACCGTTGATACAAGGCAGGATGGATCCATGCTTTCATGTTGTTGACGCCAAATTCTGACCCTACCATCCGAATGTCGCAGCAGAAATCGAGACTCATCAGACCAGACAACGTTTTTCCAATCTTCTCTTGTCCAATTTCGATGAGCTTGTGCAAATTGTAGCCTCAGTTTCCTGTTCTTAGCTGAAAGGAGTGGCACCCGGTGTGGTCTTCTGCTGCTGAAGCCCATCTGCCTCAAAGTTCGACATGTTGTGTGTTCAGAGATGCTCTTCTGCCTACCTTGGCTGTAACGGGTGGTTATTTGAGTCACTGTTGCCTTTCTATCAGCTCGAACCAGTCTGCCCATTCTCCTCTGACCTCTGGCATCAACAAGGCATTTCCGCCCACAGGACTGCCACTCACTGGATGTTTTTTCTTTTTCGGACCATTCTCTGTAAACCCTAGAGATGGTTGTGCGTGAAAATCCCAGTAGATCAGCAGTTTCTGAAATACTCAGACCAGCCCTTCTGGCACCAACAACCATGCCACGTTCAAAGGCACTCAAATCACCTTTCTTCCCCATACTGATGCTCGGTTTGAACTGCAGGAGATTGTCTTGACCATGTCTACATGCCTAAATGCACTGAGTTGCCGCCATGTGATTGGCTGATTAGAAATTAAGTGTTAACGAGCAGTTGGACAGGTGTACCTAATAAAGTGGCCGGTGAGTGTATAAACATTTGTGAATTATTAAGGAGAAACATATCTAACTTGGTTATAAATCATAAAAGTAGCAAAACTCTAGCTTGTTGGTTCTTGTTGAAAACATTTTGTTTGTGACTTGTGTTTTATGGTTACTAAATCATTTTAAGGTATTGTTTTTACTGAAAGCGCAATTCTATTAAATCAGATCTTTAATTAACTTTGTTAGATGGTTATTTTATTTTTTTTCGAGAATCCTGTTTTCTCTGGACCAGATTTGTTCAGTCATAACAGAACACTCTTTTTTTACATGTACAAAAACACTTAATATAACCAGTTTGGTTCATATGTTTGTTATGTGACACGTGTGTCCCTGTAGGTCTGATTTACCACATTCTTGTTGTACTGATCAGCAGCAGAAACTCTTCTCACAGCTTGTTTCCAGTGTTGTGTGCTGAATGCAGCAGACTCTTAACTGAATGTGAAACTCTGCTGTAACTTAAATATTTTATGTTTGCTGTTGCAGTCATTCCTCATGTTGGTTTAGACCAGGCTCCTGTAAACCCTCTGAACCCATTCCTCAGTGAAGGGGCAGCTGCGCCCATGTTTGTCTTCTCGCCATTTGGTAAACAGAACAAAACTTCCTCCTCATCTTGCTTCTGCCTGTCCTCTTGGTGCTTAAACGTTCCATCCTCTGTGTTCACTCAGGCTCCAAACTGTCCTCCGGATCCAGACAGAGACACCTTCAGCGTCGCGCTCACCCCAGGAGGAAATAAACCGACTGCATGTCAAACGGAACGTTTCACAGGCTGAAAATTATCCTACAAATCTGCACAGCCTGTCATGACTGAAACATTTTGACATTTTTATTTATTTATTATTTTTGGGCATTAAAATGAGGTGGAAACATGAATAGACTTAAGCTATCATTAAGCTCTAATAGGCAGCATTTACACACTAGTATACAAAACAAACAAAAAAAGTCACTGTAAATACTTTAACTGCATGCTTTTATAAGTATTCCTCATTTTTAACAAAAAACGTAAACTGACTTTTTTTTTGAAAATGTATAATTTGTGAGTCTACATTAAAAAAAGTTGAGTTTCTCAGATTGTGTTTGGACTCAGGGGTTGGTTTAGATTTCACCGTTTAAGTACAGACATCAGAAGACGGCTGACATAAGTAGAAACTTGTGTTTTCCTGTAAAACATTAAGCGTAAAATTACATTTGAAGGTCAGCGCACCTGCGGTGAACCTGCCTGGTGTGTGTTTAAGAGAGGCGTGTCTACAGCAGGTTGCTTTTTGCACAGCCTGGTCTGGGACTGCCTACTTTAGTTTGCCAGTTGTGATTGGAGGCTTGGAGTTGGAACAGGTGAAACCTGAGCAGCTGTTATTAGAACACCTGTGAGCTCCACCCGTCTCTGTCCTCTTCCTGTTTTGGCTTCGGTGATCAGGCAATGGCAGCCATGACTATTTCTGTCGAGCAGGACCAGTTCTGTTGTTCCGTGTGCTTGGAGGTTTTGCGGGACCCCGTCACCATCCCCTGTGGGCACAGCTACTGTCTGGACTGCATTGAGGACTACTGGAACACGGCCAAGCAGAAAGACCACTACAGCTGCCCTCAGTGCAGACAGGTGTTCAACCCCAGGCCTTTGCTGAGCAGGAACACGGTCCTGGCTGAGGTGGTGGAAAAGTTTCTGACGAGCGAGGCTCAAGCCACTAAACCGGACGAAGTGAAATGCGGCGCCTGCAGGGGGAGGAGCCGGGCCGTTAAATCCTGCCTCGCGTGCTTGGAGTCCTACTGCGCGGCCCACCTGAAGGTCCACGAGGAGCGCTTCCACAGGAAAGCCCACAAGCTGATCCCGGCCACGGAGAAGCTGAGAGAGAAGCTGTGCCCGCAGCACGACAAGCTGCTGCGTCTGTACTGCCACACCGACCAGCAGTGCGTGTGTTCGCAGTGCGTCAAAGAGAGGCACAGGGGCCACGACACGGTCTCAGTGGTGGGCGAGAGGGTCGCTCAGCAGGTGAGTCCAAACTCATTTAACCCCTAAAGGAAAACACTTATTTGTGCCATAAAGGGTTTTGCAGATGTCACTGTGTTTGCATCATTTATGCAAAAACGGTTACATGAAACCAGATATTTGAATTAAAGGGTCACTTCCCTGTTTTTATGTTTTTAGCTACATAAAAACAGGTTTATAGTATTATTAATTTCATTAAAAAATAAAACATTTCATACAATAAAACAATACAAATAAAATGAAAGGCAGAAGAAAAAAATCATATCTGCTCCTATATATATATATATATATATAATACATACACACATACTAGAAAATCTAGTCTCAATGCTTCACTATAAAAAAGTGGCAAATCTTTGCTTCTTTACTTGTAGGTGGAGCAATAAACCTCAGAACTAAAAACAATTAAGATAAACTAGGGAAGTTCTATTAAAAATACCTTCCTATGATTATTTACATGTGCCACAAATTAAAATGTGAGCAACCTTTTAATCTGTAACTCACCTTGACAAAAAAAGGAGCATTTATGTGTTTCAGCATTAAACAGGTGGTTATCCTTGACTAATACAGAAGAAAACTAATTAACTCTTAATGTCTGGAGTCATAAAAGCGCCTTTGATTAAATGTATACTTATTTCTAAAAACAGTCTGAGTGAAATCTTTTTGAAGTTTAAGCTGATTGCTGCAGTTGTAACCAAAGGTTTCTAGTGACATTTACCAGCCTTTTTTGATTATAGTTAAATAAAGGAAGCATCAGCCTTTGTTTAAGAAACACAAGCCACGGCTGCTTTAAACAAATGCTGTATACGTAATAATAAAACTCCATAGCACACGTTCTAAAATCTGACTCGAGTAAATAAAACCTTACAATGGTTCATTTCTAATCTCTTAGGTTTCTGTGATTCAAGTAGAGGAACAATAGGTGCTTAATTTTTGTTGTGAGGTACAGATTGTTCTGCAGCGCAGTGTGAGGCCTTCAGCAGGTGAAACATTGAACCCAGAAGCTAGAATAGTCCTACACTTCTTTTGTGCTCAATGTTACTGTGGCTAATGGAGCAAAGGTTTTCCAGTTTGATCCAATTCCTTGGCTGTGAAATCAAAATGTTCCTCCTTGAAAGCAAACCGTAGACTATTATTCCATGGAGCAGCAGGAGAGCGCACCCCGTGAGACGTTAATCTGTCGTGTCCTTGTAGAAGAAACTTAAGGAAACCTCTTTGAAGTCTGTGCAGAAGCTGAGAGACACCGAGAAGGAACTGAGATTCGTCATCAAATACATCAAGGTGAGTGCATTTTCCTGTAAGGATAGTTTTAATGTGTTGCTGTTTACCAGCGAGAGAGAGCGGCGCAATAACTTTAACCTTCACAGCACGCCACGGAGGCCGTGGTGGAGGAAAGTGAGAGGGTTTTCTCCAAACTGATCCGATCCATCGAGAAGCACAGCAACGAGGTGAAAGACCAGCTCAGAATCCAGGAGAGAGTGGTGGTCGGTCAGGCTGAGGAGGTGCTGGAGGTCATCCAGAGGGACATAGAGGAGCTCAGGAGGACCGAGGCTGAGCTGGAGAGGCTTGCTCACACGGACGACATCTACTTCCTTCAGGTCTGAAAGCAAATTAGTTTTTCTCGATTGCTTTGACCGGCTTGTTTCAGCAACAGTATTTCAGCAGAGCAGGAAACATCTCTTGTAAATGTGTTAACCCTTTCTCATTGGATCTACTCTCCTTTTGTAAAACAGTGAACACATTCATGCAGTCCAAACTCCACTGTTTTAGGAGTTTGAACTCTCAGTTGTTAGAGGTTACCTGGATCAGGGGCAGCTGTGTAGAGGAGTGGTTAGGGGAGTTATTCCTCTGAGAGAGTTGTCAGTTCAATTCCAATGCTGGATAGGACTGATGAGAAAGAGAGGTGAAGGGATCTGAGGAAGATAAGTCAATGTGTGAGCTGGAGGTGTAGTTGGAAGGGTTCAAGTTCCTGAAGAAAATCGGGCAACTGTTAATATAAGTTCTTCTGATGGTTACTTTAGTTTACATTTACAGTATTTACTGTAATATTTACAGTATTTCAGTTTTCAGCCATAGTTTGGAAAAAAAAGTCACAGAATCAGTAAAATTAGCATCAAAGCATTTCTGATACTAGATCCAGTTTTTGTTTTTTTTGCAAGAAGGAACGTTTGACAGAAATTTGTAGAAAGATAAATAGCATGAAAGCGATGTAATGGACTACAAAGATGAGAAATGATTCACCGAGTGCTGCATTTTGTCTGTTATCTAATGATTGATTGGAAGAGCTCAGACATTTGGTTGCAAGTCCATCCGTCCGTTTTCTTCTGCTTATCTGGGGTCGGGTCGCAGGTGCAGCAGCCTAAGCAGAGACCCAGACTTTCCTCCCCACGGCCACTTGGGTCAGCTCATCTGGGGGAATCCCAAGGTGTTCCCAGGACAGCTGAGAAACATAGTCCCTCCAGTGTGTCCTGGTTCTTCCTCTGGGCCTCCTCCCAGTGGGACATGCCCAGAACACCTCACCAGGGAGGCATCCAGGAGGCATCCTAACCAGATGCCCACCTCAACTGGTTCCTCTCGACGTGGAGGAGCAGCGGCTCTACTCTGAGTCCCTCCCGGATGAATGAGCTTCTCACCCTATCTCTAAGGGAGAACCCAGACACCCTGCAGAGGAAACTCATTTTGGTCGCTTGTATCTGCRATCTTGTTATTTTAGTCACTTCCCAAAGCTTGTGACCATAGATGAGGGTAGGAACATAGACTGACTGGTAAACTGGGAGCTGAGCCACTGCTTCACCACGACAGACCGGTACAACGCCCGCATCACGTCGTTTGAAAGCAATGTGTGCTTTTGTTTCAGATTTTTTTTAATGCTTTGCAAACAAAATGCATCACTTTGACCAGCACTGCCACAGTTTAGGCCTGTGTTTACACCTTTTTGAAAATGTGAAGTTTGAGTTGACTGGTGCATGAAAGCAATCATGAAAACCTGTAGTAGGTCTGTGGAACAATAATCTGAAGTTTTATATTCCAACTAGGAAAAAAACAGTGTAAATGTTAATATTTTGTTAGTAAAGATTTGCTCTGATCTGCAGAAGTGCAAGAGTCTTCATTTCCCTTCAAAGACGGTGGAGATGCCAAACACAGACGCTCTGACGTATCTGATGTATAAAACCATGAGAGATGACCTGGTTGATCTGAAGGAGAGCCTGGACGAAACACTCAGCAAAGATTTCAACAGAATATCAGATAAAGGTACATCTATTGTAGCAGCTGCTTTCTGTGGAGATAGTTTTGAACGTTTATGATTTTGTTTCTTTGAATTTTTAGCAAACTCACTAAAGGAAAGCAGCAACCTGAAGACGGCTGATAAAACTAAAGGTACAGAATTAAAGCTTAAAATTGGGGAAAGAAATTAAATTAACTCATCTTTTCCAAATTTAACAGTTAAAGACGCAGACATCTCGTATAACACTGAACCAAAGACGAGAACTGATTTTCTACAATGTGAGTCCAGTTCTTATATTTCATTATGTTGTTATAAACCTGTAATAACCCATAAATGCACTCTCCAGATTACAACGACCTGACTCTGGACCCGAACACAGCCAACTTCTACCTGAGCTTCTCCGAAGGGCGGAGAGCAGTGACGACCCGCTCCGAGCCGCAGCCCTACCCTGACCACCCGGACCGCTTCACCAGCTGGGCCCAGGTGCTGTGCAGAGCCGGGATGGCCGGGCGGTGCTACTGGGAGGTGGAGTGGGCCGGAAACGGAGGGGTCTCCATCGGCGTGTGCTACAAAAGCATGAACCGGATCGGGGGAGGGAGTGACTGCAAGCTGGGCCACAACTCCAAATCCTGGAGCCTGGACTGCGCCAACAAAGTCTGCTCGTTTCAGCACAACAAGGAGAGCGTGAGCATCACCGTCCCCTGCAGTAGCAGAATAGGAGTGTATCTGGACTTCACGGGTGGAACTTTAGCTTTCTACAATGTTTCAAATTCAATGGTTCCTATTCATAAAGAGAGAATCACGTTCACCCAGCCTGTGTACCCGGGGTTTTGGGTGGGGTTGGGTTCTACCTTGAAGCTGTCTTCCCTTTAAGAATGCAGTTTTGGGAGTAGTTTACAGGTGGTGTTGTTATTTTGAAAACAATAATGAAACAGACAAGTTATTGCTCACAACTCAGCTTTTTAATAACTGAACAAGTAGCAGCAAGACTTTGGTAAATCAAGCTTAGATCTTGTTGAAAGCAGCAACGTCAACACTCTGGACCTGTAGAGAAAGAAATCAAATGTTAACTTTTGTATTAAGTGAAAGTTTGACTCATTTTATGTAAAGTTAATTTAAATAAAGTTTCATTTAAGAGTGCCTTTTTTTCTTAAAATGAGTGCCTTTTTTTTCTTAAACAGAGTGGTTTCAATTTTAATGCAAAACAATTTACTTAATTTGTAGAAGAAAGTTATAATTGAATCAATTTAAATCTTGTGACGCTCACAATTCACTGCTCTACTTTAAAAAGAACAGTAACCAGGTTAAAGCTGTCCATGTAATGTGAACATGAAACCTGCTTTCCTGGGTGTGCTACTGTCCTGACACCTTTTTATTGCCAATTACCTCTATTCTTTGTCCACCATGTAAAGAATGACAGCAAAAATGAAAGTGGAGCAGGTAATAAAAAAAGGTGGATATAAATAAGTGAATATAACCTACATAGTCCTCAAACTTGGTGATTTCTTCCTCCAGGATATCTGTGCCAACTTTATCATCCTCAACCACACAGTTGATCTGCAGCTTCTTGATACCATAACCGACTGGAACCAGCTTTGAAGCTCCCCACAGGAGCCCATCCATCTGCACTGAGCGCACACACTCCTCCAGCTTCGCCATATCGGTCTCATCATCCCACTGAAGGAAACACGGGGGGAGGAAAGACCAAAAATATAAATCAGAACACTAGTTGTTTACAGCCTCTCTTCTACACGTTAGCCTAAGATTCAACTGTCAATTTTCATCCCAACAAAAACAGAGTTCAGAAATGTACATACAGGTTTGACATCCAACAGGATGGAGGACTTGGCAATGACAGCAGGTTTCTTGGCTTTCTTGGCTGCATAGGCTTCTAGACGCTCCTGCTTGAGGCGCTCTGCCTCTTCATCTTCTTCATCACTGCCAAACAAGTCTATGTCATCATCGTCATCACTATTTTCCACCTTCACCTGTTTGACTGGAGCTGCCTGGACTGGAGCGGCCTAGCCATAAAAAAAACAAAACATGGAAACAAACTTATCAAAAGGATATTTACCATTTTCAATCATAACATTGATGTAAATGAAATGACTGCTCATGCAGCTGCAGAGATTTTAGAATATATTACATTAATTATTATTTACCTTAGCACATGGGACAGCTGCTGGTGCAGGAGACTTCTCCAGGACAACCACTCTGGACTCCAGCTTCTGCAAAGCTGCCCTCATCTCCTCCACCACTGTGACATGCAACAAAGTATTACTGTTAATCTCTGGTAAAGAGCAGCACCTCCGGCATGGAGAAGCACATTGTTGTTGGTGGATTTCAGTCACCAAATAAACACAAACCAACCTTTGTGCAGAGTCTGGTTCTCCAGCTCCAGGCTCTTCATGCGTGCAACCAGCTCCTGGTCTCCTGAGTGTGAAGATGACTGTGGGAAGATAAACCTGATAAGTACAAGTTATGTAAAAAACATCAGAAAAGCAGTATTTACTAAGCTAATATCCAAGTTCAGATTTATCTTTACATCTAAAGAAAAAAAAAACGAGCACTAAAAATGTGACGTTTAAAGAAACAAACCCATGCAGACAAACTGTCCTAATGGTTTTCACACAAAGGAAAAGAACCTTGTCCCTCATACTGAGCATTTTCCAAACAACAGCTTCATGTTGTACTAACACTAACATGCTCGACGGCAGGCAGCAGAAGACGCAGTC
The DNA here is from genome assembly GCF_001266775.1 of Austrofundulus limnaeus. Classification (NCBI taxonomy): domain Eukaryota; kingdom Metazoa; phylum Chordata; class Actinopteri; order Cyprinodontiformes; family Rivulidae; genus Austrofundulus; species Austrofundulus limnaeus. The sequence continues at coordinate 44,392 of NW_013952408.1, read as the reverse complement.
AGGATGTCAGTCATGCAGCATTCTCAGACCTGAAGAGCAAAGCCCACCGTGGAGAAACTTACAGTTCTGTGCTGCCGTTTCTGCTGGCGCCCTTTAACTGGCTGCTGGGCTGCTTTCATCTGCCCCCCCTCAGTAAAGTACAAGGTAAAATGAGAACACAAAAACCAGACTCTGCATATTCCACATAAAATTCTTCTTTTTTTTTTAAACAGTTTCAAAATAATTTGTCAGAAAAGCAACCGTGACATCAAATACGGACTAAAATGTTAAATCCAGATAGGTCAATGTTTAGGCCTGCTGCAATAACCAAAAAATTTAATTAATTTAAAGAAAAATCAATTTATCGCAGGATAAATTGAACCTTGGGTTCACTGAGAGTATATTTTTTTTAAATTAAACACTACACAAATTTTGTAAATAGGGATGCACAATAGATCGGCATTAATATCAATATCGGCCGATATTGGTCATTTTTTAAGAATATCGTATCGGTCAGTCTGATATGTAAAACTGGGCCGATATTAACATCCGATATTAATTTCCCACTTTTTATCTTTGTGTTTCTGTTTTGAGAGGGGAGATGGTTGGTTGAGCAGCATCTGTTTGATCATGATAGTGATATTGATGCTGCACAGCCAGGAATAACTGAAGTAGGGAGCCATGTCAGAGGCCTGGTCATTTTTTTTTACGGTATCAAGAGAAGACCCGAGTGTGTTTGTGCGCATATGTAGAATATAATTTGTGTGTTTGTGTAATATCATTAAATACAGGTTATCAATCATAACAGCAATAATTATTTCGGATATTGGCTGAAATTTTCATATCGGTGCATCCCTGTTTGTAAACTTCCGTAAATTTCATAAGCGGCATGACAGTGACTGCAATTATTATGTGAAGCCAGTGGAAGACACAAAATAAATGATGCCAGCTTGGATGGGAGGAGGTGGGAAGCTATGTTACATCTCTAGCAGCTGTCGTGTGTGGTTTTACCAATCTCCAGTCCCGGTCTGATTGTAACCCCCACCCCCACCCCCACAAACGTACGTAAATATCAACTGCTGTAAGCGTCGTAAACGGCTATCATTATATTAATAAAAATGGTCTACGATCATGTTTATCACAATAATTTATGACAATCCAGCAAAATTTATTATCGTAACATGCTTAATTCTGCTTCACAAAATTTAATTATTGCCTCACATTAGGCTTAGACCATATTACGGAGAACAAGAATATTACTATGAATTATATGGATCTTTCAGAATTTGCAAAATCAGTTATTCAATTAGAGAGGCTCACTAAAACTATAAATTGACTGTTTAGTTTAAAAATCAGGCTCTAAATAGTTTTCTTTTTATTTCTCCATAATACAAAATAAAGTTGAATTTCTTTCACCAAAGGTCAACCAACAGTACATGATGCATTTATCAGCAAATCCAGTTTTGGCATTTAAATTCTCCACTGTTTACAGTCATGATGTCAGTCATTCATTCTTAATTTCTGTTTACATATGAACAATAGCTAGACAGGAAATGATGAAATAATGTACTGTTGATTGTATATTGACCTGAACTATCACGAGCTGTGTGAGGGTACACTTTCCCAGAAGAGGAAGGTTGTAAAATGAGGTTTGTGGTGTCAAAAACCTTTACTAGAAAAGGACAGTGATGTACACAAATGGCAGAACTGCAGCAGAAATTCTATGGTTTAACGCAAAGTGGGCATCATATTAACYGGGCTTTATTTTCCTGAGCAATTAGTCATTGATAAGACCTTTAGCTGAGGCTGTTAAATTCTCATCAACATGCAGAATTTATTTTTTTGCTCATTTTTCAGCTCTGGTCAAGAAAACTTTCTGAACAGCTCATCTTCAAATAAAAGAAAAATCGATTTACTACAACTATAACTTTAATGGCTAATGATAAAAAACTGACATTTTGTTTCTAAATGAAAGAGCAAAAGCAAAAATGACAATATATAAATTTCCCAGGTGCAGCCGCATGTAGTGCTTTAACTCAGTAACAGAACAAGCTATATCTTCTCTCACTTCTTCCCGGGTCTGTGTAGGAACTCAGATCTCAGTCGATGTGACAAGCCAAGGCAGCTGCTGAATCACCTGACCCCTCACTACAACAAGCCACTTCTAAATCGAGAGCCTTAACCAACAAGCAGACAGCTGCTCGGGGCTGCTGAGAACTGTGGCAGACGGTGACACGACTACTGTCCAAACCTACAGGGCACTGACAAGAGAGCTGTGCAGCCACTAACACACTTCAGTTCACTGAAAGGACTGGAAACACGTGAACCCATCAACGTATCACAAAAAAACAACAACTTTTAAGATATTTTGAGTGAAAGCTCTACCTGCTGCTGCAGAGTGGTAGGACCATTGGCTCCCTCGTAGAAGCACTTCTCCGCCTCGTCGTAGCGGTGTTTGTCGAACCAGATGTTCTCTGTGGCAAGGCACTGCAGTCCACTCATTTTGGTGCTGAGGAGGAAAGAAAACGCGTCAGTATGCAGGGCGATGTAAATATTCTGACAGCTGGTCTTGCTCGACAGTCGTGGCAAAGGTTTAGTTGTTACAAGCAGCACAAATCAGGGACAGGATCTCAGCAACAAAACATGGCTTTATTAGCTGCTTGGCTGTGACTTTGCCACAGGAAAGGTTACGGCGCCATGCAGCCACGGGCAGACGTGTTGATGGGATGAGATTAAGTCCAACAGACAATTTCTGGTATTTATAAACCTAACAATAAGCTCAGAATAGTTTATGGTGACCAATGATAATATATTAACTAGACATGTTTCACCCCCTTCACTTGCAAATGGTTACTGAAGCAGAAAGCCACACGTTGCTCAAACAAACAGATTTGCCTTGTCTGCAAAGTCTGGATTATGGAAACAAAAGGTTGGCTGCGGCCTACCAAGCCTGTGTAAAATAAAACACCCACTTTATTGTTGTACTCTGAAATAAAATAAAAAACAAATCTCCTTTTAAAAACACTTTCTACTCAACATGTGGAACTAATGTTTGACAATTCTATAAGTTTAAACAGAAATTAGCACACCTTAAGCAAAAAACACAATACTGCAGACATAAATAATCACAGTTGTTAAATAAGCCGAACACACATCACGTTCTGTGTGGGAGGTGTCGTACTTGTCCCATCTCGGCCTGCTCTCCGTCTCAGAGAAGCCTCTCTTCCTCGGGTGCGCCCCCCTGCTGCCTTTGCTCCCCGGCTCAGTTTCAGAGGCGGTGCGATTTCGACCTCTACCTGCCTGACGGTGAGGGGTACCGGAAGCCTTCACAGTGACGACGGCAGGCCCCTGATCCGGCTGTGGGTCCTGGCTGCGTCTGGAGTGGAAGGTCAAGCTTCCCCTTGCGTTTGGACTCCGCGGAGAAGACGACAGGGGTCCGTTGCCGTTAGAAGCCACCCGCCGCTGGTAGTTACCCTCTGCCTGCTCGTAGATGTTGCGGTTGTACCACACGGCTTCGGCCTGCAGGCCCTGCAGGACAGGGCTTCGACCGTAGACGCCGCTCGCTTCCACAGAGGAGCCCAGCCGCTCGTCTTCGGCGCCGGAGCTCTCCGACTGGGACAAACGCGAGCGATGTCGCAGCCGCCCAAACTGGACGTTGTCTCCACTGATGATTCCTCGCTCCACCGTGGGAACGTTGCCCTGCCTGAAGGCCCCGACTGGGACAGCACCCTGAGGGACTTCTCTCTGCTGAGGAGTTTTGTCCATTTCTTTACTAAAGGGGGCGTCTTCTCTACCGACTTGGGTATTGAAGTTGTAAAAGAGAGAAAAGATAGAAACTAGAAATGATATTTTAGGGCGACGTTAGCATCACAGTGAAACATGCTGATTAGAAGAAAGCTTTGAAAGCAGCTGAAATGGGATGCAGTCTGATCAAGACGATGAAGTTACCAGTTATTTATCTCTAACAGAATGGATCGCTTCAAGAATAAACTTGGCAGCTTTTGAAACAAGCCTCAAAAATGGATCAAGGATCATTCCGACACTGGACTTTGAAAAAGCAAATGAACAAGCAAGGCAAAACTGCAACACGACACCACTCATGACTGATAAACTGGTCAGTATTAAAGTTAAAAGTGCTTGCAGTGTTTCCTCAGTGTGTGTATTTCTCTCTCCTTTCTATAAAATGTGATTTTATGATTAAACAGTTCGGCAGGACAAATATTTTCCAGCTTTTTGGCAGGAGTTCATCAGAACAAAGCTGTTCCATTCACACACAGAGGAAACACTGCTAATGAATGTGACAAGATGCCCCTTCCTAAACATCCATGAAGCCCACCTGTGCAGCAGGCAGCGGCGCTCACCTTTGTTTTGGCATGTTGGGAGGATAATGCACGCTGTGGAATTCAATACTAGTGTAATTGAAAGCATTTACTACACAAATCAAACTTCAAGGCATATAAAATGAAAATGCTATAAACAGCAAGGCGCACAAAAAAATAAAAAAGAAATAGACAATTCATGTTATGCATAAAATGAAAACATGAAACCATGTTAGTGCAGATGCAGTCTCAAATGCCAACTTATTCTGAACAATAAACCAAAATTATTATAGTGATCAAGTCTTAAACCAGTCAACTTTTTTTGGGATAATGCTGGCACCCGTTTATTATAATTAGACTAAATTATAAGTCAGAAACAGTTTAGCACCTAAGCAAAATGCAAAGCATCTGCTTATGTTGAACTTTAAAATAAAACTGATTTAAGACGGTGTTGTATAAAGTACTTCAAAGTGATACTTGAGTAAAAGTACAAGTATCTTATCATAAAAATACTTTGGTAAAAGTTAAAGTCTTCTCTAAAATATTACTTGAGTAAAAGTCTTAAAGTATCTGATATTTTTTGTACTTAATTATCAAAAGTAAATTTCTGACAAAAAATCTACTTAAGTGTTAAAAGTAAAAGTACTGAGTAAAAGTGAGCCGTTAGATTTTCCAAAATGACATTTATTGGGAGGCGACTTCTCCAAAAAACATTTTTCTAACAGTGTGCAGCTGTGATGGGTTGTGTACAAACTAAAAGGGTGTCAGAATTGTATATATTTATACTTCTCATCCAACCACAATTAAATTAACTCTATCCAGGAAACACAATTCATCAGGATAGTATTTTTTAAGTAATAACAACTTGGAATAAAATAGAGGAGTTACGACTTTCTACTTCTTACCTTTTTAAAAAAATGTAGAGTAGAAAGTACAGATAATTGTGTTAAAATGTAATGAGTAAAAGTAAAAAGCACGTTGAAAAATAATTACTTAAGTAAAGTACAGATAACCAAAATTTCTACTTAAGTACAGTAACAAAGTATTTGCACTTAGTTACTTTACAACTGATTTTAATCGATTAACGAGTTTTCCTAAAAGACTTGTAATCCTACACAGGCTTCTCAGAGATGCTTAAGCAGGTTTACCCTTAAAATTAGGACTATAAATGTGGAAAAAGAAGAGAAATAAAACGTTTTTTTTTTACAAGACTTTTGCAGTATACCGCATAGATTTAAGCAATTTGGATTAAACTGGCAGCTGAGTTCAAACTTGTAAAATAAAAGTCTGCAAATACCACCTATCTCAATACTCACCTTTAGTAAGAGGGAAAAATGTGCAGGAAAATAAAGTTAATATGAAATAAAGTTAAACCCTTCCTGAAATAAAGATCAAATGTACCACCAACACTGCAAAAGGTGATTTATTTAGTCCTAATACTAGCAACAAACAGGAGAAACTGATATATAACAATAATAAAAAGTGCACTGTCTCCATTTCTGCAGGTAAAGTTTTCTGACAGCCCCACCAACTTGTTGATTTGCCACGTGGCGCAAAGTAAATTTGAAGTCGGAAAACTTCCTGACTTTTACAAACAGCACACTTTTTAGGATATTCCGAATCATAAAATTAAACTTTAGCTCACTTACTTTTGGTTTTATTCGACGTTTTATGGCCTAGTGATTGTCAACCTGCGTGCTGCCACAGCTGTAATCCGACAGTAAAGGACGGGCTTTAACGGGCAGCCGCCACTCTTCCGTTTCAGAGGGGGGGAGATGTAAGAAATTTCTTCAGTTATCTACGTTTTATTCTAAATATTAAACAATAATGTTCATGTACATAATCTATAATCCAAACCTTAATTTTTTCTGACACGATAGGGGATTTTAATTTTAGCTCCAAGCGTATTTTACAGTTGGTATGATCCATTTTGATGAAACAACTTCATTTCCCATGATGCTTTGGAACAAACACGGAAGTTGACGGTAGCTTTTGCCAGGATTGCCCATAGATATAAAGGCTATATAAATCTGTGGGATTGCCAAGTCGGTCACAATTTTGATTGAAAATGTTTAATTTCCAATAAAAATTTTAAACATTGATACAACAAGAAAATGTGTAGATTTTGTTTTGAGCTTCATGCACCCCCCACACCCAGCCATGTTGTAGTTTTTATTCTTTTCATTTTTTCACAGTGAATTAAAGAATCAACGTTTTCCTGTTTCCTTTTCTCCATAACTCACAACAGGTTATGTGTTACTGAATATCAGTTAAATGATACTTTCTAAGAACAGTTTAAAGATCAAACAATTTAATATTCATTCACAACAAGAGAGCTACCCCTTTTTTGTTTGAAAGCAAAATACAATGTCGCAGGTTGAAGTTCAGTCCAGTCCAAAACAGTGTAAACTTTTAACCGTCCTGTTCAACTGCTGAATCACTGTTGCAAGTCTCATCACTTTTTCTTTGTAACATGAAAAAAATGGCACCAGTTTCAAAAGTTCACAGTGTTGGTCAGAGGTCTAAAGTGTGCAAAAAGAGATGTTTGAGTGTAAAATGCTTGAATAAACAACACTCTTTCTGCTCCGGTGATTATGCCTGTGTGGAGCTAAAACAAAGCTGTGCTCTCAGACCAAATCTGATACATATTTAGGGTTTTCAGAGCAAGACCTGACTCACAACACATCCCAACTTATTTATGGGTCAGCGGAGGAAGAACACCAACATTTTCAACCAACAAGATTTATTCATTTAGCAGCCTCCACCAACTTTTTTATTACAAATTAGAATTTCTTCTTCTTATTGTTGTTATTATTTTGTGAGGAAACCAACACTGATTTGAAGAGGAAAATATCTTTCTTGAAGGTTATTTACTTTGAGCAATAATTTTACAATTGTAGGCAGTAATTCAGGCATGTCAGCTAATATTTTCCTTGTGAGCTCTTAATTAATAAACCAAGCACCCAATGAAGACTACACTTGATCCAGCTTCAACTTTAAACCATTAATTTCTGTGAGCCTGAAGACAACAGCACAAGTAATGTTTCAAAGCAAAACAACAACTCATGCAGAAAATAAACTATGTTATGCAATCATGTTCTCAACATGTTTTTGTGAACCTGATGACCTGAAATCATTCAGATTCTTGCAGAGTGGGTCGTTTCTTCTGAGACGCTGATTCGCGTCTGAAATTTCTTGAGCATAATTACAATTATTCTCCTCCGCCGATTGAGAGGATGCTCTTTGTTAAAACATCTGCTACGAGATGTTCCTGCAGTTTATGCACAGAGCGGTCCTGGAAAGGTGCTTGAAGGTCGAGGCCGACATTGTTGTTCTTGAAAGGTATTCTGCAGGGGAAAGGTTTGACCGGTTTAGCGCTGTCCTGATCTACATTCACAATGGGAAACTGAGTGATTTGACCCCGTTTGTGAATTGCTCAGCACAAAATGCCTGCTGTTGTAAAAGCCACTCTGCTGCCTTTTAAGCTGCTGTAAATCAAAAGAAAATGACATAAAATGTAACGAGCATGCAAACAAAAATAAAAAATAAAATAAAAAGCTTATATCATAAGAATAACACACAAAAGAAACTCCTGTCTTCCTGTCCTGGTTTCCCTCTGTTCAGTATTTGTGGACTTTTACTCCACAGATATTCAGTTTTGTACAATTTATATTTAATGAGCCTATAATTATAATCATAAGATATGGTATGTTGCATCTCAAGGCACTGAACATATGTTTTATGATAACATAAAAAAGGTGGACAGCTGAATGCCTCGGGGCGATGATTGTTTTAGCTGAAACTCTAAATTTGGTTTTATTATTCTCCTGTTTAATTCCCACTGGATTATTTGGTGTGTCTATGTTTTTATTTTGCCTTTTAGGAACATTTTTTTGCTTAGATCAAAATCATCTCATGAAATATTTTAAAACCTCACATAAACAAATCAAAACCTAAGAGAAGTTAAAAGTGCAACACTTGAACTAATGTAGTGACAAGCTCTGAAAATTAGAGCAAAGATTATGAAGGAAAATGAAAACAAAAATTGACCCACCAGTTCCCTCTTTTATGTCTTTTATCCCTTTGTTAGTTTATCATTATTATAAGTAACCACAGACCAGGTGGCTGTGTAACACAACAAACCCAAAGGATCTGGAAAGCAGAAATCACAGTTAATCAATCTCTTGGGCTTCAGGGCAGGTGCCCAATTTTCCTGGATGCTAATGCAGTTGATGCAGAGTCAGCTTGTTTAACCTCGGCTCAGATTTAAATGGAAACGAGATGTGAAACACACAACAATTCTGATTTAGTTCTGTAATGAAACAAAATAGGGAGGCGCAGTGGCTCACTTGGTAGAGCTGTTACCTTTCAGCAAGAAGGTTGCTGGATTGAACCCCGGCCGAGGACGTTTCTGGGTAGAGTTTGCAAATCCTGTCCGTGCGTGTGTGGGTTTTCAGGTACTCCATTTTCTTCCCACAGACCAAAACATGAACGTCAGGCTACTTGGTAACTCTAAATAATCCCTATAGGTGTGACCGAGTAAATAGTTGTTTGTAAAAAAAAAAAGAAAAAAATGTACAGGTCTTCTGGACGGGTTCTTCTCTAATGAAACGTTTCGTCTCTTCTCCAAGAGACTTCTTCAGTCTGAGAGTTTCAGGCAAAATTCAGGCTTTTAAGCACTGCCTCCATGTGACTGATACTCACATCACATGGCTATTGTTGACACCTAATTAACACCTATTGTTAACAGGGGGTGGAGTGATACTGGCAATAGTAGCACTGTAGGAGGGGGACAACTGAAAATGGAGGCCTCCACCTCTGTTTAACGATGGACCGTCTTTCTTCGCAAAAATGGCTTCTTTTACTCCTCTCTCAAACCAACGTTCCTCTCTATCAAGAATGAGAACATCCTCATCTCTGAAAGAGTGACCGCTGGCCTGTAAATGAGTGAAAACTGCAGAGTTCTGGCCATTAGATGTAGCTCGTCTGTGTTGGGACATTCTTTTGAACAGTGGCTGCTTTGTTTCCCCGATGTATAACTGGTCGCAGTCCTCCTGGCACTTAACAGCATATACAACATTGCTCTGTTTGTGCCGGGGAACCGGATCTTTGGGGTGAACCAGTCTTTGCCGTAATGTGTTTTGGGGTTTGAAAGCCACTGGGACATCATGTTTAGAAAATAAATGTCTCAGTTTCTCCGAAACACCCGCAACATACGGAATAACCACAGTTGTTTGTATCTGTGGCCCAGTGATGGACTGGAGACATGCAGGGTTATTTAAGTATTAAAAGTAAAAGCGAATAGTTATAATTTCCAAAATGACATTTATTAGGGGGTGATCTCCCCAAAAAACATTTTTCTAAAGGTCATAATGACTTTAATTTTAAAATGTTAACATTGAAAATTTTGGACTCCACTGAGCTACCTGTCTCAGCTACACATCTAGGTCATATTCACAAGCTACAGGTCCTTCTGGAGTGTGACATGAATTGTGTCATACAGGTGTGATGGATCTAGTACAATCCAGTAGGGTGTTGGGTATACTTCTCATCCAACCAGAGTTAAATTCACTTTGTACAGGAGGCATGATTTAACTGGACGGGTTTCAAGGTTTTTTTCTTTAAAAAAAAGTCAGAATGTAAACTGAAATAGCAAGATCGATTTTTTACTTTTTTTATGTAAGGAGTAGAATGTACAGACAACCTGGGCAGCCGACTTAGGACCAGAAAGTCACAGGTTCGACTCTCCTCCATTCCCACATGTTGTGTTGTCCTTGAGCAAGACCCTCTACTGCTCCCCGGGCACTCACATAGCTGCCTGCTGCTCCACTTGGGTGTTTCTCATGTGAGATGGGTCAAATGCAGAGCACAAAGGGAACATGCGTTAATGACAAATAAAGCACCTAGAAGTGAAAAGTTGTCTGAAATTATTCAAGCAAAATTTAGATAAACAAAGTTTCTAAAGTTTTTGCTCTTTGTTACTTTATACATTTAAAAATATTTTGTTGGCTCAACTTAAAAAGCTGAGTGGAAATTATTACAACAATATTTTTAAGTTACCATCTGCCTTTAAGAAACACATTATGTTTGGTTAACTCAATTGGTTTAGCAAACCAACATGATTTACTTCGACCCAATATTTATTTAGTTTTTTTTTTGGTAATATTAGGCTGACAAATTACATTTGTTAAGTTTCTCTAATTTACTTTTTAACATCTTACTCACTAAGATCCTTGCAAAAGTCTTTTCTAAGTCATTAAAGTAACTTTTTATGTTTCTTAAACTTAATACATTCTGTTGTTGGGTGACGATAAAAGTTTTTAGTCAATGCACTCAAACATTTAACTTAAGGTGTCTTCTTTTTTTGGGGGGGGGACTCTGAATTTTAAAAATGTTATTCTACTCACTGCATATAAACATTTTTTCTTCAGAAAAACATTTTTATGTTAAGTTTTGCAGCAAACACCATGAAAAATTATAGGGTGTAAAAACCAGCAACATTCTGTTAGCTTAGCTGCCTTTTTCAACACATTTTGATTGTGCACCACTCAGCCTATCGTGGTTATTTTGCAGAAAATTCCAATTTCTCTGGTGCAAATTGCTTTTGAATTGTGCGTTGAGATTTGTTGGCCATACCAGCAAACTCATTACCAATTTTATTTACATGGAAGAAATAAAAACTGTCCAAACTGAACAAATCAATTATTAAATATTTGTTAAAACCTGATTTGTAACATGTCAAATAATAAATCTCATTTCATGAACAGTTAAGAAGCTTCATTTATGGAAATTTGTTTGGCATTTCATTAACAAATATCCAACAACAAATATGATGATGATGATGACATGTTTTGACTGTTTCTGACTGGTTGAGTTCAACATCAGTTAATGGTTACATCTTCACCAGCTTCTTGCGTCATTTCCAAATAATTGAAACTCTGACTTGAAATGAGGCCACCGGCTGTTTGTTTTCTGAGTCGTCCTGGTGGAGCTTCTCCTTCATCTGATTGAACTCAGAGAGAGAGAGAGAGAGAGAGAGAGCCTGAGAGAGAGAGAGAGAGAGAGAGAGAGAGAGAGAGAGAGAGAGAGAGAGAGAGAGAGAGAGCATCCTCTCCCTCAACTTTGAAGCTGGCATGAAAGACCCGGTGCTCCGTCTATTTTAGGATGAGAGAGTGGATTTTCATTTAGAGCAGCAGCGAGGCTTGCAGAGGCGCAGAGGAACGCGCGCGCTTGGGGTTTTGCGCACCCCGTCAGATGCGGGATTTGAAGCGGAGCGTCCAGAAGATGAGCGGTCCTGGGCTGAGGGGACGGCATGAGAAAGTCCTCCTTCTCATCGTTTACCTCCAGCTGTGGTCAAAGCCGATGGTGAGTCATTTTTTATTCATTCACAGAAAAAAAACAAAAAAAAAACAGGGTACAAAAAATAAACAAAGTGCGTTAAAAGTTGTGCCAAACGTATAAAAGCAACATTGTTAATCAGGGACAATCTGCAGTGACATCCCGTCTGTAACGTTGTTAACCTTTCCTGTCCGGAGTCCCCCTGAATCCCTCCGGGGGGTGGGGGGCACTCGGACAGCCGGAGTCCTCATTAACGCCGCGGGCCCCGTTAATTAGCCGCTATCCCATCCACCTGCATCCATCAATCAAAAGGCAGCACCAGCAGGATAAACACGGAGGAGAAAATCCAAAAACAGGAATCACAGGAAAGCGCAGCTGTCTTCAAGATTTGCGCACGACTTTGCAAAGATAAGCTGGCAAAAAAAAAAAAAAAAAAAAAAAAAAACCCTCATCTTCAGATGTTTCTTTGTCAAAATTACTTGAGAAAATATAAATACCCAAGAACTATGTAAAACTGTTTCTTTTGATTGTATTTTTTTATTTTTTTTAATGTGTCACCGCCCCCCTTTTACGCGTCATGGCCACTTCAATAATAAGAAACGATCTGCACCACTGTAGATAACCTGGCTGTGTGTTGTGTTCAGGGGGATGCAATTCATCCGGACTGCGCCATCATCTCTCAGCATCTGAGGGCTCAGGAGGTTTGCAGCCAGGCGAGGAGAAGCGAGGCGCAGAACCAGAACCAGAACCAGAACCAGAGCCATCACAGCGGTGCGTTCTTGTGTGATGCTGCTGCAATTTTATGTTTCCTCTCACAGAGGCACAGACAGAGACAGAGATAAGTGAGGGAGTCTGACACTCTGATAATTTTAATGATGTCTGTGCGTCAAAGGAGTAAAATGCAGACAGGAGGATCAAACTGCACCACAGATTATTAATAGGTCGCCTGATGGAAAGTGATAGCTATCATCTGAAGTTGCAGCCATGACCACATTAGATGGTGATATTTTGTTATTTCAATAATATTGCAATATTAAAATTTCAAACTCAACAAAAGTCCAATTTTTCAGAGCAACAGCTTCAAAGATTGGATTTTCTGTTGAGAAGTTATTCATTAGTTTGTCTTTATTTGTCAAATATAGCACAAAAAGTAAAGAAAGTGTTTGGTAAATTATTTCTTTGCTGTAACAATGCTTCTTGGTAGAATACCATAATTTCCATTTTAAACGGTGCTACATTTATAAGGAACATGCATTTGGTAAATGAGCAGCAGGTTGTGCATATAAAATTAGCCAAATCTTCAAATATCTTATTTTGTTGTTGCTTTTGACACCAACCCCAACAAAGAAATAATCAAACATAACTGTCCTTACTTTTTGTGCTAACTTGATTTTAAAAAGAGTTCTTAGAGTCCAAACTAATGTTTTCAAATCATCTATTTGTCTGATTCACCAATTGAAACTTAATACCTCCAAAAATTGTTAAAAAGAGCTAATTTTTCCATCCAAACAATGATTTTAGCTTCATGGTTTCTATAAATATCCTACACAAAACCTTTGCTTCCAGAAAGCTTTTTTTTCCATTCTAGAACAACAAAAATACATGTTTACCATAAATAAAATAAAAATTTATTAACAGAAGACTCAGATTTTATATGCTCTCCTTGTCTTCACTGACAGTTAAACCAGATGTGAGCATCATAAAACAAGTTATTTGAAATATAAGGGATGTATTATTTTTTTATTTTACTTTGTGGTACAGATGGTACTGCAATAACAATAAATATTGTGCAGCCATCTGTGTGGCATTTGAGAATATTGGTTTCAGGTTCTTAAACACAAAAATACAAAGGCAAGGAATAGGTTTGATATTTGTAGCTTAAGGAAATAAAAGTTTTAGACGCAGCTTAAAAACAAAACAAAAACATAGAAATCCTGAACGCCACCTTTGTGAAATCTTCAACCTTCATTAAAAAAATCAATTATTGTTGTTACTCAAACTAAGGTGACAGTTCTGAATAATTAACTGGTAGAAGAGTGAGTGATTTTATAGTTTACCAAGTCTGGTTCTGCTCATGTAAATGATGTTTGTGAGTGTTGTGAGAAAAGCTGAAAACTTCAGCTATTTTGGATGTTTGCTCAAATGTGTGATGATACATCCCAGTATCTCCATCATGTCCACTCTGAAACCTCCTCTCCCCACAGTGAGGCCTGACCTGCTCGTCTTCCTAATCGGACTAAATTAACCTAATTATAAACTGGTGAACCTGGGATTTCCCAGTGGGCTCAAATGTTCCCCCACAAAATAAGTAAATAAATAAATCAATAAATAGCTGCACTTATCAGAGAGGGCTTCAGAACGGCAGCACACACGCCGCTCTCCGGTGGGAGAAGGACGAAGCCTAATTTGATCTTAATTAAAGTTGAAGCCGCTCGGCACACGGGTGCAGAGTTGTCCACGGCTCCATGTGCAGATAAATGAAAGCTGATGAGTTCCACTGTGGAGAGGGGGGAGGATGTTCCTGGGTGTCCTGCTGGTGTCCGTCCAGGTAACATGTTAGCATGCAGAGCTGAAGAGGGAGGGATGAATTTTCACTTTTTTTTTAAATGTTAACTATCAGTGATTCATGTCGTAATGAGCCCAAACAGACAAGACAGGAACTGTTTTTCTGTATAAAACGTGTTGAGGCTGCTTGGCTGCAAAACTCTCTCAGTTTTACTTAAATTCACCTAAAATTTGGTGTGGTAGTAGCTGAGACTCATCCCCAACATATGTTCTGTGTTCTAATGGTGCAAGATATTTGCTCAAAACTTCAGTATTACTTGCTGAAGTCAGCTCTGACTTTCTGTTTACAGAATAAATCATAAATAACAGGACTTTAACCAAACTTTAAGGATGTAATCGATGGATTTACTTAATAAAAATAATTAAACTTTTGGTGCCAACTAATTCAAAGCAACTGACATGAAAAAAAGAAGAAATTACAAAATGTCTAAAAGTTGGTCAATTTTATAAATAGCATACTAAATTTGGTATAGTTGTACACACGCTAACTGATCACATGGCACTGTTGCTTAAAACTTAAGCATTAATCTTGTTTGTCTGTTAACAAAATAGCACCTGAACTACAGGATTAATTTCTATGAAACTTGCAGAAATTAATAATTAGTTGTAGATCTTACACTCATTAACATTTGAAGTCAATCCAGTTCAAGGTGACTGCCACAGCAAATCAACATTTGCCAACACAAAAATGGCTATAAGTCCCTAATTTTAACACGTATTAGGATAGAATTTGCTGTGGTAGTAGCTGAGACTCATTCACAACACATACTTTAAGTGTTAACTGCTCATTTGAAAAAAACTTAATATCTGTTGAAATCAACCTTGTTTGTCTGTTAGCAAAATAACCAAAGAACTACTGGATAAATTTCTATGAAACTTTCAGAAAGTAATAATTAGACATATATTTTACACTCATTAACATTTGGAGTAAATCCAATTCAAGATGAGTGCCACAGTCAATAAAAATTTGCCATCACAAAAGTGGTGAGAAATTACTCAATTAAACATAAATTAAGATAAAATTTGCTGTGGTAGTAGCTGAGACATTCTTTGGGTATGCTATCTCACACGATTGCATGTGACTATTTGCAAACTTGTTAAAACTGTAAGTTTTCTTCATAAAATGATCTATGCCAAAAACTCTGGCATGAAAGGTGGTGGGAGATGTGCAAAAAAAATGTTGGGCCTTTAGATGTATAATCAATTCAAAACAAAAAGATCTTCATTTCACACAAAATCAGCAGCACCTTGGTTTCCCCTTCACACAGTCATTCTGGAGGGCTGAAAATATTATTTGTCCAACATTTTTTGTATGATTTTTCCACACAAAACCAAACACACATTAGGGATGAAAAGTGAATTGCTTCAGATTCTGAAACAGCTTTCAGAAGTCTGCTGAATGTCCAGACGCAGACACCATCAGCGGGGCTCTGCAAAGCCTCGGTCTGAGCTCAAAGTCATTTCTTTCGCCGGTTAATCCAAAATGAGGTGACATTCAAGTGGCGACGTGTACAGCTTCCCCTTCAGCTGCCTGTTTATCAAAGTCTGAGAATAGAGCCCTGCTGAATGGAGGGAGAAAACATTCTGGGTTGAAAAGATGCATTTAAAATGAACCATCGTTTTTTATTTTTTTTTTAAAAAACTCTGACAGTTTGAAGCGAGTTTCCTCCAATCGGTAATTAAACACAAAGATGTCATCCCAAGTCGAACAGTGTGAGTTTCGATAATTTATGGTTTGCGCTGCCTTCGCCCTGTCATGTAGATGAGGAAAGACAAATGCTTTTTTTTTCTTGAATCATATAATTTATTTTTCCCATTTGGTGGCTTTAATCTGAATCTAAAAAGTGAATTCTTTTCATGCTCAGCCCATGGCAGGTTTTATACCCCTCACTGTTTGTATGACTGGAGATGTGAATTTAAACAACCTGAAGAGGGAACTCCCCGAGGGAAGCGTCTTTACCACTTCACAGAGAGCAAAAGTGTCATTTGAAATGGGAGGGAATTTAATCTGTGAGAGGAATCCAATGAAAGAAAACACAGTGAGGAGAATTTCAGTTCACTTCAGTAAAGTGTGCAAACCAGGACAAATCCTGGAAGGACTGTCGGTCAGATGTGCACACGTCACATGCTAAATTAAAACATGAAGTAAAAGCCTGGCATTCCATATCCCCCAGTTCTTGCACAGAAAAACACACTTGCATAAAATAAACTTTAAGAGAAGCTCTCAGATATAATAGATATCCTTGCTTTCCAAATGCATTCCAGCTCATCCTGGGGGACCCCGAGGTGTTTCAAGGCCAGAGAAGATAATCCCTCCAGCGAGTTCTGGGTCTTACCCGGAGCCTCCTACTAGTGGGATGTAGCCGGAACACCTCTAAAGAGAAGCGTTCAGAGTGCATGCTAATCAGAACCACCTCAACTGACTCCTTTTGATGCAGAGGAGCCACGGCTCTGCTTTGAACCCCCACCATGACAGAACTCCCCGCCCTAATTCTCCTAATGTCTAATGCACCCCTCCGAAGAATCAGTACCTTAACGTGTGGTGTCGTCTCAGGCATCGGTCACTGGTAGGGTCTCACATGGCAAACAGGGATTGGGGAAGGGGTCAAACTAAGATATATATACTCACTGGCAAGCGCCTGGTTTGCAAGCCTTGGCTTCCGAGGCTTGGTCAAAAGAATAACAGGAAGTCCTGATGGATCTCAATGATCCAGGTAGAAAACTCTTTTAAAAAGTTGAGCAGATTCTCTGGACAGGTTCTTCATTGATCAACAAAGAAGAACCCACTGAGAGAACCTTCTAAACTTTTTTTTTTAGATTAAATAACAAGAAGTCACCTCAACGTGGACCCACCACTTGCGAGGAGCATCGTCAAGGTTGAGTTCATTGCATGTAGGGTAGCGGGTGAGGGAGGGTTCCATGTCGATTCCTGGCAGCAGTAGGTCTAAAGGACGTGGAACTTATATGCTTCATTATATAGAACAAATAAGAGAAACCAAAAATGCAGTGATCTTTCAGCTGGTTTACAATAAAAAGCCTCCCTTAAGAAATGCATATCCCCTGCCACCTTTGTGATGCTACAGTCTCTAACTAGTTGCTACAGTCTCTAACTAGTTTGAGCAAACTTCAAGGCACACGCAGTGCTGGATGTTTTTCAGAACACCCGCCTCCGGTGTCTTCTGTGTGAGCCCACGTCCTGTCAGTGGGTTTAAACATGCCATGGTCCATATTCATACTGTCAGTGTGCATCAGCTCTACTGAAAAGCAGCAGTCTAATGTGCCTCGCTTTGGCAAAACTAAATACTTAACTTTCATACCTCATCTACTTTTTATTGCCCTAATCTGCAGCTTTATTGTGGAAAATGACTTTAATTCAACTCTTGTCAGTGAATTTTACACCTGATGTTCAGTGATTTAGCTCTGCCTTCAGCCCCTCTGGATTTATTAATGTTGCAGCTGAGTCGAAACAAATAACATTTCTAAATGATTTGTTGGCGCCTGTAAACGTGCCACAGACTCGGCCCCGGCACACTGTTTACAGGTCATTGTCTTGACTTTAATCAGGTTGGGGTTAGGATTAAACCATTCTGTTTCTCTCACATAAATCCAACAAGAGGTTTTCAGGAGGATATTTCTTTTTTATCAATTCTGAGATTAATCATAGTATTCACAGCAAAACTACCCTAAATCTCTTAATCCTGGGTGTCAGTTTTGGCCATGTTAACCCAGAGAAAATGTCACTTTCTGTTCTCATTAAACTCCAACAGAAAGTTAAGTAGGAACTTATTTCATCTGTTATTTTCCAAAGAGCACTTCACTGCAAGTTCTAATCGTCTTATTGTCTTATCCACTATGGATTTTCTCTCCTCAAAACTCGCTGCGCTTCACAGGAGAAGGTTCGAAAACTCCTTTTTTTGTTTTAATGTGATTAAGTCTGGCTTAGAGTGGATGAAAACACAACAGAGAAAACATGCTTTCAACATAATTAGATTGTTTAATGAAAGAGACTAGGAAATATTTAGCTGTTTTGTTTTTCATGGCATACATAGAAGAGTATATACAGGGATAGTAAATAACAAATCCCAGCAGCTTATTAGTCCTCAACTGAGCTTCTTATTTTCCTGGAACCAACAAACCCACTTATTATTTATGAAATATAAATATTACAATTTCAACTTGTGTTACCTGAATATCTTGCCAGCACTTTAATTGGCATTAAACAACTTTATTAAAGACACTTTTTATAAGTTCTTGCAACAACTAAAATACAGTATTTTATCTATATATTAAATGGTGGAGGAGTAAGCCAAATTAATTATTTAATATTTTTGGTTTTCTGCAGCAAATGAACTGGGATTTTTTATTTATTTCTTAAAGGTTTTAATTTGAAATATTAGGCAGATTTATTGCTGACATGATATGTCCATAATGAGAGATTTAATTAAAAAAATCAACAAAGCTATGGCTTGTTCTTAGATCACAGAACGCCAAAGACATTTGACGCTAAAAGCAAAAGAATAAACTAATTTCATGTGCATTCTGTTAGTTCTCATAAAATATGTTGTGAAAACATCGCAGCTTTCAGCAAACTAAATTATAATTCAGTATCTTTAAATCTGACTGAGTTATTGCCATTTTTGTGTTTACTAAGGTTGATTAGCTGTGGTAGCCATCTTGAATTTGGGTCACTCTAAAAGTTAATCCGTTGTAGAAGGACATACAGTGATTACTTTCTGAGAATTTCGTTCAAACTTGTCAAGTGGTTAATGAGTTACTTTGCCAACAGACAGACAGAAAAACTAACACACCCTTACAAAGATAGTCAAATTTATGAATGAACGAAAAGGAGCTCTGTGGAATTTTACAAACATCAAAACCTCCTTTTCTTAAAAAACTAAACAAAAACAACCAAATTCCTACATCGTTCTCCACATTTTTCCAGTTCTGTTTCTTTGAGCAGCCACTGGCACATTTAAATCAGGAAAGAGAACAACCATCTCGAGGTGTTTATGGATGCTTGAAATCAATTTGATGGCAGCTTACCCCAGCAGTTGTTAACATTTATCACATAAAACCACAAACATGTGGCCAGAATAAATTTCTGGGTAATTAGGATCCATTTTCTCGGCCTAGGAATGATCTGTGCAGAGATCAGGACACGGATAGCGACACATCTGATGGTGTTAGTGCAGCCGACAGCTGCAGTATTACACCTCGACCCCCCCCCACCCCCCTCCGAGCAAACAGCGAATCCCATGAAAGTCAAGCTAAAAGTTCATTTTAACGCTCGTCTTGATTCAGAAATGTCAGCTTGAGTCAGCAAGAGAGAAGATGCTGAGATTAATAATTCAGGGTTGTGTGTGTGTGTGTGTGTGTGTGTGTGTGTGTGTGTGTG
>NW_013952408.1:9811-24786 GCF_001266775.1 Austrofundulus limnaeus | reverse complement strand
TGTGTGTGTGTGTGTGTGTGTGTGTGTGTGTGTGTGTGTGTGTGTGTGTAAAACCACACTTAAGCTTTACTTTTGTTTTCTAATAAGTCCCATTATATTAGAGTACCTGGTAAAAGTGGTTGGTTTTGTGAGAAAAAGATCCCTGGGAGAAGATGTAATAAAAGATGAGATACAAACCTTGCAGATCAAGATGCCATTCTGTGCAAACCTTCATTTTTTTAAATGAAAATATCTCGAATATTTATGGTGCTGACACTCAGGTTCGGGTGTTTGAGCGCTGATATCTTTTAACCCCAGCTTGCTGTGCAGCTCTTGATCTTTCTGTCTTCTCAGGATGTAAAACAGAGTGGGATGAGATTGGATGCTGGCTGAGGGCTGAAGTCGGGCAAGTGGTGAACTTATCCTGCTCCGAGGTCTTCCAGCATTTTTCCAGCAACCAGGGTAGGTTCCTTCGACAGCCGTCGCATCAATCCAAGTCAAACGAAAGTCGATAATGGAATCGACGCGCTCAATAAAATGCAGAGGAGACGGTTTGGAATCTGTTTTCCTTCTTCGCGCTGCTAAGTTTTATTATCTGTAAATCTTATAATTAAAGCACTAATGCAGAGCGAAGGCACTGAAGGAGAATCACCACTTGAATTATTCATGGCTGTTTGTTGGTGAGAACATAGGCATGCCCTGGGATGTTTCTGGCAGCAGAAGTTAAGTTGAAAACTTGTCTTTGGGGTTGAGTGATCTGACACTCTCTCAGACTTTTAGATGACATCTTTACATAATCAGAGCTTACACAGGTTTGTGCACAGTTGCACTTTAATATACAAGTTTTTTTGGTCTAAATTCTTATGCAAAAAGTATTTTCTTTCTGCAGTAACCTATTTCTCAAACCTGGAAATTTCTGTTTTCTAGATATTATAAAACATATCTGCTCTGCTGTGTTAGTATTCTATGATGATTACGTGAGTTAAGGTCAGGATCATCAGGAAAGCAATGTTCTTTCCTCTTTGAGATAAAACCTGTGCATCACATTGAATTGCAGATGCGATTTAGTTCTCAATATTGGACTCCTGCTGCTTCTTATTTCTCTAAAAAGAAAGAAGAAAGAGGCCTCCTGCTATGCTGTTTCCTTTGTCTTTCTTCAAGCAGCCCCAGCTAACACCCGTGCTTGCTATAATCTGCAGCACACACGTTGATAACCAGTCCCAGAGTTTTGCAGGGACAGATCCAGCTGACGACCTTCCCCTGATGCCTTCTGTCTCTAAATGGATGCTAAGCTGGCGTCGGTGGACTTGAACGAACATGAAAGCATCAAATGTTCTGTGACAGACAGCACTAATGGACTAAACTGGTCTAAAAGCAAGAAACGGCACTGCAGCAGTCCAAAGGCATCATGTTCACAGAGCGCACAGGGATGCTAACTTTCTTCACACCAGTTTACTGCATAAGAATTGTGTGGAGCTAAAATGTGGCCATAAAGTATGGTCCAAAAATAAATAAATAAATAAATAAATAAATAAATAAATAAATAAACAAAAATCGGAAGAAACAGTTTGGGGAAAAAAATAAAGTTTTGAAACTAAAGAAGCCAGAGAATCTAACTTTTTTTTTTGTTTCAAAATTGATTTTCAGTTTCAATCTTTTTCTGTGTTTTTTTTTTATAGTTTCAGTTGTTTTTTTCAGTTTCTAAATTCTTCAAAAGGATTTCTTTTGAACAAACTCCATGGCCTCAATTAACTTCAGACATTCAGGGTTTCTGATGAGCATAAAACTAACATTAGGTTGGTCAGAAGCATCAGCTAGACAGTCAGTTCCGGTCCTCGAGGTCCGCAGCCCTGCACATTTTACTTGCTTCTCTTCTCCAACACACCTGATTTGAATGAATGGATGATTTTCGGGCTTCTGCAGAACTTGGAGGAAGAGGTAATTCACTGACTGAGTCAGATGTGTTAGAGAAGGGATAAAAAGTAAAACACGCAGGGCTGCGGACCTTGAGGACCGGAATTGATTTTCCCTGAGCTAGAGCATGGTTAGACAGAAAAAAAGTAAATATTACAAACTAAAGTTTTGTCTTCTTTGTGATGTACAGTTTTTACACTTAAAGAATGTTTGAGCTGTGAGAATAACAATCAATGAAAGCAACATTTAGTCCATTTTTTTGCAGCACACCTTCGATTCTTTGCAGATGTAGACTGTATTTTTGCAGAGCTTTATAGCTCACACGTTCTTTACAACGATGCCTTGAAAACAGCAACTGCTGCGTACTTTAGAGCATCGATATTGTAAGTAAGGAAATATAATTTACCTCTGAAATCCAATTTCCTGCATTTTGAATTTCCCGCTCGTTATAAATCGAAGTTCTTTTGTCTTTTTGGATCAAAGCCACTCTCTGACTCAAAACAAATCTGAAATATTGATTCACCAGACGACACACATACAGTTGACAAACAAAAAGTATTAAAATGCACAAAACAATTTGAGAGGAAAAACAAAAGTCTCCCTCAGCAACAAACTCCAAACCGTGGGAGTGTCCCTGCTCTCCGATCTTTAGAAATTTTTAGTAACAAAACCGTCACTAAAATCAGACAATTTCTCCAAAACACGTTATGTAAACAAAATGTTAGAAAAATGACATACAGATATATTATTTATAGTATGTTTTGGAAAAAAAGAAGGAATAAATAAGTTTTTACTATTTAAATATGTTTAATTTTGTTATCTTATATTGTTATGACCCCCGCACGTGAAGCGTAAGCGGGAGTCATATTGTTTTCATTCCGTTTTTTTTTCAGTGATTTTGATCAACCGTGGCACAAAAACGGCTGCACCAATCAACATGAAATTTGGCAGGAATGTAGATGAGTCCGACCTACACTGTGCCAGCCAACGGTTTTACGATAGACCCCATATTTGAGGAGGGGGCTCCTTTCAAAGAGGGGGTGTCTGAACATGCAAAAATGCTTTTAACTCCGAAACTGTTCAACATAGAAGCTTCAGATTTCTTTAGTTGTTTAGCTCTGATGAAGCTCTATCCATCAGGCCCACCAATCAGTGCCCCCCGGACCTCCAATTTATCTGAGAAAGGGGTGTCTGGACATAGAAAAAGGGTTATTGCTCAAAAACTATTAAACACAGGAGCTTCAGATTTTCTTTTGCTGTTTAGCTCTGATGAGGGGCTATCCATCAGGTCAACCAATGCCACCCCCCCAAAAAAAAGACCCCCACCCAAGCCACTACAATTTTGGGATGCACCTAGTAGCTTAACATTTATTAGGTATAAAGACTACTGAGTTCTGGTGCATTTGTGCGTGCAGGGGTCATTATGTTACCACCATGCGGTATCTACTTATTTGCTATTTTTTATACATTTGAAATGAACTAAAATTAATAGAAGAGTGAGCCACATTATCCTGAAAACCAAGTTAGAAAAGAAGAAAACTTGACACATTTTTTTGTAAATAAAAAGGTACATTATATATTTCTGTGACGATGAAATTTGGATAAGACTTATAAACAATGAACAATCTGTGTGCAAAGACAAACAGGTTTTCAAAGGTTCAGTCCAGATTTGACACTTTTAGTGATTCAGTGATGACATTGCTGACTTTCCTCCCCCTCCTCTGCTCTCACGTCAGGGTTTGTGTACAGAAACTGCACGGCTGACGGCTGGTCTGAAATGTATCCCCCCTATGAGGAGGCCTGTCTTTTCAGTGATGACAGTGAGCCGGAATCTGAGGTGCACACATGTTTTATGTAACAGTGCCAATGAATTCAATTGGTTGTTTGTTCCGAGCATAAATGTTGACAATTAGGCGAAGAGTGCCGTCTGATTTAAATGAAACAAATCACATTACAAATGTGACTATGCTGAATTTGTAAATAATTGTTTTTGTTGTTTATATGTCTGTTTGGAACTCCCTGTTTCCAGACAAGTTACCTCTACACGTTCAGACAGGTTTACACTGTGGGGTACGCCACCTCACTCATCTCCCTCATCACAGCCATCGTGGTGTTTACAGCCTTCAGGTAAGACCACCACAGCACACACTCTCACAGGTGGGTAAAACACTATAATGCTGTTTGACCAAATGCAAAGAAAGTACCTGTTTTTTATACTGACATAACATATTTCCTGCTCTTTATTAATGACCTGCAGATAATTAAAGAAAAGGACTATGAATTGTCCAAGTGATGCAGTTGTTTGACTTCTCTATAAAGTTTAATTTGCATGCACACTGCAATAAAACAGCTTTTCTTTTCCACAGGAAGTTCCGCTGCACCAGAAACTACATCCACATCAACCTTTTCTCCTCGTTCGTCCTGAGAGCCAGCGCTGTCTTTGTGAAAGACACGGTGCTGTTTGCAGACGAAACTCTGGACCACTGCTCTGTGTCCACAGTAAGTCTGCCAAGTTACTTAAATTATCTCTCTTAGGAACAATAACAGAGGAAGGAAATATTAAAGTTGTGAAGACAGAAACTGGTGATCGGTCTCAGAGGACAAAATCATTTTTCTAAGTACTTTTAACACAAGTTGAAAAATATATAAAAAAGTTTAGTATCATTGATTTTGAGTTTTTTTCCCCTACAGAAACATAACAGCTTTTTATTTATTTTTGTGACTAAGTTCAGTTATTTGTGAGCAATTTAAACTATTTTATTTGTCTGTTTTGGGTGTGTATGGAAATCTTTGAGAAAGCATCGTTCTTGGTTTTTGCCCTAATTTTAGCTAACCCTAATCCCAACGACTAACCCTAAGCCACAGTAAATTTAGCCAAGCTTTTGCAGGACATCTCTCACCATTCCATTATTTGGTGTTTGAGTATCAACAACTACAGCTATCTTAAAAAAAAACAACCAAAACTAAACCTTAGAGGTAGTTTTCTGAAGATACTGATTATTCACTCCTTTGTACCAATGAAGGACAGATTAACTGAAACGTTCTGCCACTTTTTCCTCTTTAGGTTGCATGTAAGTCAGCTGTGGCTTTCTTCCAGTTCAGCATCTTGGCCAATTACTTCTGGTTACTGGTGGAGGGCATGTACCTGCAGACCCTGCTGGCCCTCACTTTTGTCTCGCAGAGGAAATACTTCTGGTGGTACATTTTGATTGGATGGGGTGAGTGAGTCTATTAGGAATGCATTTCCACAAAACTGACATTTAGCATTGAGATAAACTTGGGTGTGATATAATCTGAGAGTTATCTCTAATTAATACACCGAACAACAAGATTGTGCATGATCTTGGTTTAAAACTTTGGCATGTAAGGCAGCAAGATGAGAGGTCTTTTATTGATCTTTATTGATTCTTAAATGCATTACACACATGCGGAAGACGACTGAGGCTTCTTCCTCCTCAGAATTAGAAAAATAGCCAAAATTCTGACTTTCTTTTAGAATTCTGAGATAAAAGTTGGAATTATCTGAAAAAAAAACTCTGCTTCTAAGATCAAAGTTGGAATTCTTACTTTTTTCTTCGGATACCTTACATCTGTAACATAAACACAGTAAAACTGCTGAAATTCTTTTCTG
The DNA here is from genome assembly GCF_001266775.1 of Austrofundulus limnaeus. Taxonomy (NCBI): domain Eukaryota; kingdom Metazoa; phylum Chordata; class Actinopteri; order Cyprinodontiformes; family Rivulidae; genus Austrofundulus; species Austrofundulus limnaeus. The sequence goes on along the minus strand of NW_013952408.1, from coordinate 19,262 downwards.
GCTTTAAGTTCTGGTGTTAGTGGCCGCTGTCTGAGTCTATTTCCAGACAATAAATTTCTCTCAAAATCTGGATAAGAAGAGGATCACAAGATGGCACAGCCTCAGCCTTAGCAACACATTCTCTTATTTCCCTTTCTCTTCCTTGTTTAAACACGTGTGTGTGCAGATGTTGCAAGTGCTTTTCCTCTTTGTGTTTTTCTCAGTCAACTAGTTTTCATGGCCTCCCTTTTGCCATTGTACTGTATTTCTGCTCTGTATAGTTTACTACTCAAGCCGTTATTCTCAACGGTGTTACCACAACTCTACAGCTCCCATTCGCCTCGTTTGTTCTGCTACCGACAGGCTACAGAGCAGACACACTGAGCTGAGCAGACAGCCACCAGCTCAGATTAGTGCTGGGCTGAGGAGGAGAAATACTGAAAAATCTGCTCAGATGTTGTGTGGATAGAAAACAAGTATTTTTTTAAACTTTGGCTTTAAAATAAATAAGATAAACTTTACAGCATCAGAAACGACAATGGGTAAAGTCTTTGGAGGTTAACCTGAGCGTATTCTACTTGAGTCATGTAGCGTAAGAATGAACTAGTCAATGTGATGCACAGCAAGTGCTGCTTTCAAACTCTGTGGTGGGGATCTGTTTTAACAAGGAGTTAGCTGGAACCTCTTGTGAGATGTGATGAAGTGTGGCAGCAGGAAGGATGCTGAATTTATTCCCCGTCTTTCTGATCAGACCCTCAGGGATATACAAGCTAGGCTCTAAATCAGGAATGGCTGGCTTCCATGCATTCAGATTGACACAATGCTTCAAACTCAGGTGGGTCGGTAAGCAGCTTTAGTGCAACAGTTGGAAATACTGCACCGTGCAAAAGGACTACACAAGCACGCCGGCGACTGCAACAGGAAGGACTGAGTTTATAACTTCTACTCAGCTGCCGTGACAGGAGGAGGAGGAGGAGGAAAGGAAGTGCTTTTGTCTGTCAGTTCATGTTGGAAATGAAATTTGTAGCCAAAATGGTGACTTTAAGAAATACTCAATGTGCAAATTTGCTGCGACTTCTTTTTTCTTCTTAAATGGATCCACGATTAGTTGTAACATTAAACTTTATTTGATAAACATTTATTTTAACTGTAAAATAAAGACTGTACAAATACTGTACGCTGTTTAGTTTTGTAAATTTTTAAAAATATATTTTAACACGAACGGAACCATTTTATTTACACGCAAAGAATTCTGGGTAAATGATGACGTGGATAGGTCTTCGGTGTGAGCGAGCTATAGCCACCCTGAAGGTTAATCTTGGACAATATCTGATGATCGACTCTTTTAAATGAAACCAGAGAGCGTTGACAGAGAGGAGAAGGTAGAAATGACTCAGCCTGTAACTGAAAATATGGATGGAGGACAACAGAGCTGCTTCATGGAAGAAGAACCTCAGCTTAGCCTGTTGTTAGCCTTTGTGCTAGCACCAATTCTGTATTGCCTTATATGTATTAGCTCGGCGCTAAACTGAGGTTCTCCACCCATATTTTCAGTTGCAGCTGAGTCATTTTTGTGTTCCCCTCTCTGTCATGTGGATGGAGGACCTCAGTGATGAGAGGAGAATGTGTAGCGCTGAGCTAATACATATATATGGTGATAGCATCGGGGCTAAAGCTAACAGGCTAAGATGAGGTTCTTCTTCCATGAAGCAGCTCTGTTGTCCTCCATCTATATTTTCAGTTACAGGCTGAGTCATTTCTACCTTCTCCTCTCTGTCAACGCTCTCTGGTTTCATTTAAAAGAGCCAATCGTCAGATATTGTCCAAGATTAACCTTCAGGGTGGATATAGCTCGCTAGCAGCCTCGCACGGATGACCTATCCACGTCATCATTTACCCAGAATGCTTTGCATGTAAATAAAATGGCCCTGTCCGTGTAATAGATTTTTAAACTTTTAGTTTAAAAATTATAAAAACTAAACAGCCTACAGTATTTTTACAGTCCTTATTTTACAGTTAAAATAAATGTTTATCAAATAAAGTCTAATGTTACAACTAATCATGGATCCCTTTAAAACAAATATTTCTACAACTATGTCAGACTAAAATGACGAATATTGCGACAAATCCAATACTTAATGCAAAAATGTAGAAAAAATATGAGATTATGAAAACAACCAAGCAATTTTAAACATTTAGACAAAAGAAAAAGCTAAAAAAATTAAGAAAAGAAAAAAAAGTGCTATAAGTGATGATCTGACTGACCAAGCATGTTTTATAATAACACCTTCACAGATGCAGCCAGTGGAGCCAATTAAGAAAATAAAGCCCTGCTCACTGCAGAGGAGCATGACAGGCATGACAAGAAAAATCTGCAATAAGTATTTGGCTTATTATTTTTGCAGTTACTTCAAAAAGTACATACTTGTCTCTTTTTAGGACTGTTGTGTTAAAGAAAGCTGTCCCTGTGCAAGCAGGTTGTAGAAACAATAAATAAGCTCTAACCAGATTGTGAGTCGTCTGCCATGAATCAGATTTATTGTTCTATATGAGGGGGTCCAATAATCCTGGTCCTGCACTTGTTTCCCTCCAACACACCTGATTCTGTGATTGAATTACCTCCTTGTGTTCTGCAGACGCCTGTTAATCATCCATTCATCAGGAGTGTGGGAGCAGAGAAACCTCGAAAACATGCAGGATAGTGGTCCTCGAGGACCAGGATTGGACCTCGTTGTGAGAATATAGACTCATGTTTTATGACGTCTTTTGATGCAGTAAGAAGCAAGAAGTGTTTCTGACTGAGAATAAAATAAACAACTCTTATTTTGGAATATTCAACTTGATAATTTCCTTGTCCTTTTGCACACTTTATTTTTTTTAAACAAGCATTTAGGCCTCCTCAAAATGACACAAAACAAATATTCTAGTTCTTCATTTTCTCTTTCACTCCAAGCTTATTTTTTCAAAAATACCCAAATAAGCAGCACCGGATCATCATAAAAAATTAAAGGTGTGTTCCTTTGGCCAACACCCACCTGTGGTAAAAAAAATTCATGAAAATCCATCCATGAGTTGTTGAGTAATTTTGTCCACAGACAGAAATACACGACTGAAAGCATAACCTCCTTGGTGGAGGTAATAAACATATACAATGTAGATAATATATAGGCAATGTACAGTAAACATTATAACAACAGCACAACCTTCAGGCATAGGATGAGGTTGGACACCAATATGCCAGTGTAGTGTTTTGCAGTGTAACCAGTTAGGATCAGTTCATCAAAAAAGTCACTGATGATGAAGAAAATAAGAAACTAATATTCAGTTCTGCTTTCTGAAGTGGCTTAAAAAACTTTTATAAAAAATACCCAATGAGCAGCACCTTTGCTGGCTATATTAGTTTTATTTGTCAATGATTTCTAACTGGCATCAACTCAGGGAGGATTTGTTTGTTGGTCTCTAATGATCTATTTAAAAAAACAGCTTCATTTTCTGCATTTATTTGTTCGTCTTTTTGTCTACTTTTCCCCCTTTGGCACAGGGATGCAAATAAGACACAGATAAATCTAAAGCGCAGCACGAACACAACGTTATAAACCCCAACAATCCTTTACATAAAAAACAGATTATTTGGGTTCAGATGATTGCTTTGCCTGTAACAGATCAAGCATGCATAATTGATCCCCCCCCCCCCATTATAGGCCTGCCGTCAGCAGTTCTCATCCTTTGGGTTCTGACCAGATATTTCTTTGACAACAGAAGGTATGATGTATTTTATTACTAGCACTTCCTTGTTGCATGCTGCTTGTGTCGCACTTAACAGAATCTTTTCGTCTTTGGCTGCAGCTGCTGGGACGACACCGACAATGTTGGTATTTGGTGGATCATTAAAGGACCGATAACAGCATCACTGCTGGTGAGAAGAGAGCTGTGAAACGGTTGCTGGCTGTTTAATTGGCCTTTTCCCCGCACATATTTGAAGTTAGTTTTTTTTATAATAAATTCAATAGTATCAGACAGAGAAAGCCATCACTGTAGCACCACACCTGTCAAAGCTTTTTTTAAAATATCCCTTTTTATAGCTTTGTCGCGGGAAGATGGAGGACATCAAAAGATATGAACAATGGTCAGTGTCAAGGTGATATAGAATAATTAGTCCACAACAAGCTTCATGCACAAAATTTGCACACATGAAGGAACAACTTCATCTCATGTAGGAGTTACATTGGTCCACAACACAAAATATAATGGTTTTATAACACTGGCTCAGTTTTGGTTTAATAATAGAGCTTTCTACTCATTTTACAAAGGTTGCCTGATAATGACAGAGGGAACACTACATTATGTAAATAATTATTATTATCTTTTACTAGAAGTGCAACAATGCACATCTGCATCAAACTGTTCAATACAGTGCTTTAGGTTCAATACATACTTGTATCAAACAATACAGATTTTTAAAATTTATTTTATCAACTTGTCTTCTGAAGATGCTCTGTGTTGAAGGATCAGTGGATCTGTGTTCAACTACTCCCCCTGGGCTGTATGTTGAGTGCAGATCCACTGAGAAACTTGCTGCTTCAGCAATGTTTAATTTAAAAACTGTACTTTTGAGGTTAAACAAATGTTCATAAGTAATTTCAATATTTTACAAGTTAAGAAGGGCATGGACATTTCTCTTTTTGTGTTGAAAAAAATCAAACCGTAAGTATCAAACTGAATTGTGGATTTTCTGTATCGTTGCACCGCTACTTTCTCCCTTTAACATTTGCTTATTGTCTTGCATTGAACCTAGCCTGGCCCTTACCTTACAGCTCCGCTCAATTCTAGTTTCCCTTCATTGCTCCATCTGGTATTTCTCCCATAGACAAGGATTTTGCTGGCAGATTTTTAGCCGAACCAATCAGAGAACAGAACGTTGGTTTTCTGTGCAGTGTCTGCTTGTAGTTTATTTTACCTGGGCCAATCAGCAAACAGAAAGCGGAGTTTTGAACAATGACGATTTTCTGCGCAGTGTCTGCTGGTTAGTTTAGCATACGGCAGTCTGTGTTGATAAGGCTTCCAAATTAAAATAAATTTGTCTGACAAAGCAGCAGCTCTCATTTGCAGCTGCCTCGTTCGGCTTGGTACTTTTCTCCTCTCAGTAGGGTTGTTTACAGCGCACACGATTTCTGGTTAGCTTCTTAGCTTAGCCTCCTTCACAGCGACACTTCAGCAGAGGCCACGCCTCCAGCAAGAATTGCTTCTATATAACTGCGAGTCCAGACCCTCGTACAAAGCAAAGTGAAGGACAAGCGTCTGGTTTTTACCAGGCTTGAACCGTGAATTCAAAAATTTTAATGTTTTTTTTTTTTTGAGGGGAGCTCATTTGTGAGCCAGACGGAAGTTGCCCACAGGTCAGATGTGGCCCGTGGGCCATCAGTTGGAAAGCTCTGCTGTGTAATTTTGTGCAAGACGAATCAAGTTTGAAATCTATCTTAAAAAATATAAATATGTAAAGTTTCCATACTTTTTTAGTTTTACTCTTGTTTTCATAGAATTTAAGCTGAGTGAAAATACGTTTAGTTTGAAGTGATACATTAGCTGATATAATAGCAGGACAAATAAACACAGTAGGTGGTTGTCCTTTTTTTCTTTTGCTAAAATGAGGTTTCCACGTTTCACCTTTGATGTTGAACACATCACAACAGCTCGAGGAGCCATCTCAGTTTCTGCTTATGGCTCATATATGAAAAAAAAAAAAACTTTTTCTGATGGAACTGATTTTTAAAACTAAATCCAAAGACAGATATGTTGTTCTTTACTTTTTGTTTGATTATTGTATTTAGATTTAATGATTTAAATTCTGATGACTGATGATGTTTTTTATCCACCAGATCAACATAGTGATCTTTGTTAATGTTATCCGGATTCTGGTTCAGAAGCTTAAATCTTCAGCCATGGCTGGGAATAATGACACTGGACATTTCATGTAAGTAAGCAAAAGAAAAAGTAAATAAAACAAAACAAAATAAAAAAGGAAAAAAATAAAGAAAAAAATAAGGAACCAAAGAAGATTTTAATCTAAATTTTCTAGGGTTTCTAAAGCTTTTGCACATCTTTTTAAAAAACGTGTTTAAAAATGACAGGTAGATCTTTGGAGGAAGTGTCAGGGTGTAAATGCTTTCCTATTTCCTGCATGAGTTGAGATGTTTTTTTTAGCAGGTATAAGCAAACAGTGAATAAATTAACTGACTTTGAAGTGAGGGGAGAAAGGAGCTGCAGTTAGTTAGTATGGGACTTGAACTCACAAAACGATCCCTCAGTGACTCGCTCAAGTTCACCGCAAGGTTTAAACATTTCCCTCAAGGAAATGATGAAAGATGAAGAATATAAATGATCAGATTATTTAGGGATGATCGGAACGCAATAAATAAATAAAAACAGGCCCAGCAGCCAAGATAAACAACTAAAAATACACAAGAAAATTGTTGCAAACTACTAAATGCTAAATTGAACTCAAATTGTTCCGAGTACAAACATTCAGGTAAAAGAATAATTAAAAAAAAACAACAACTAAAAAGTAGGACAATTATATACCTAAAAATTAAGGTTGTAAAATAATTGCATCAAATCTTGAGTCTGATGTTTCCATCAGCTGCTGAAACCGTGTGTTTCTTGCTCCACATGAATGAATTATTGCTGCTGCAGATTTGCACTGAGCTGAATCAGTTTCAAACGAGAGCAAATATAAATAGAATCAGATTCCAGAAATAGATGTTTCCTTCATCACCGTGTGACAGCGGTTCCACTGAGTCTGTGGATGTTTCACACGTTTAGAAGCTCAGCATCAGCCGAGGAAACTTTACTTTGATTCAGGCAGATCTGTGGCGCAGACACGCGACGACACCAACTCCAAGTGTGGCTAAAGAAAATTACAATCCTGTTACAGACATGAAAAACCCTGATGGCTTTTTTTAATCTGGTAATCCACAGTGACGTCATGTCTGATTTGGGAAAATGGACGATTAAGACGGCTGTGAGTGTAAGCTAATTGTAGTAGAACAAATAAACCATTCAGACTTTTCTGTTAGCAGTTAGACCTGCCACTTATTGATTTTTGAGAAACTGGATCTTTTCAAAACAAGACGGTTCTCATTGGAATGATATAAAATCAAAGCAAAGTAAATTTAGATTATCTTTTTCTTTTTTTAAAGAGACAGCATCAAAACGAGTTGATCTGAAACACACCTCAGAAAAGGGGTGAAAGAGTTGTGGAGTTACAACAAGAAGAACTCAGACCAAAGCATTGCAGTTCCACATCGCATAAACCCCAAATGAATGATTTAAATGAGAAAAAGTAGGATTTAAAAGCATATGTCTCCTTTTAAAACAGCACTTGATTAGCTCTTTCTAAGCTTCATGATTTGTGGGAATTTGCTCCAAAACAAAAAAGCAACATTTACATGATTTTCATACATCAGTGATGTGATTTGGAGTTTTGTGCACAATGCAGTCTGGGTTTTCTATGATGACATTTTTCATCTCTCCTGCTGATTGGCCTAATGATAGAGCTGCCAGCTAGAAAGGTCACTAGAATTTGACACCAGTAGTTCAGTCTTGATGAAAACTGAATGATTTACTTTGTTGGTTTTTTTTTTGTCTCTGTTGTGCAAATTTTCCACGTAATAGAGCTGAAACTGGGCTGGATTGAGTGCACTCACTGTAACATTTCAGATTTGAAACAGATGTTACATCATTATTTATACGGATGTCGATTCTCCTTCCTTGCATTACTTTCCTTTTTTCTGTAGGAGGCTGGCCAAGTCCACGCTGTTCCTCATCCCACTGTTTGGGATGCACTACACTGTATTTGCCTTCCTGCCGGAGAACACGGGCGTAGCAGCCAGACTTTACATCGAACTGGGTCTGGGATCCTTTCAGGTAATCAAACAATAACTTCCAGTATAGAAAACCGCTAAAAGGAATGACTCAGTCCTCAGAAAAGATTGTCTGAATGTTGTGGATAAATCGGTTCCACTGAAAGCTCTCCCTCAATGTTTACCTGCTTTCCCCACTGTTAAAAATGAACTTTTATATAGTAAAAAAATGCTTTTTTATCATATTTAACAATAAAAATAATTTTTTTTAGCAAATATGCAATGAAAATGTATTGTGCACGGCTCTATGAATGAGACAGAAAGTATCTAAAATAATAAAAAGGCTTCTAAAAGCAGTCTGGGATGCAATGTGATTTTACTTGATGATGGGAAGATGGGAAAACATAATCCCATGTGCACGTGTTTGCCTGTCAGCAAAATATTTCATGAAACATTGGGCCGATTCAATTAAAAATATTGAAAGTAATGCCTTGAGTTACTTCTAAAACTGATTTTAGAGTCAACCAGATTCAAAATAGTTCAAAGGCTGTTACTGTTAATTTAAGAAAAGTTACACTAAAATTTGATATGTTAGTAGCTGACGGTCATCCCAAACACATGAGTGCTAACAGAGTGCACTAAATATTTGTTTTAAATTTGGCATGCAAGATGATAGGCATTCCTTCATGAAACGCTATTTTCTATATTTGCTTTTAACACTAACTTATTGCACTGTGATCCAAAAGGTGATAACTCTGTGCACTGTTTACCATTTTTAGCCATATTTATATAGGTACATATGTCTATATAGGATAATATAAGATAATGTATAACCCTAAACCTTCACTCTAATAACAATAAAGCAGTTAATATGAATCATTCGTCAAACTATAACATTTTACTGTTAAACGTGTAAAACACTTAAAAAATAAACTTCTGGACCTGACATATTGTGCAGTGAGATGACGTAAAGCGAGTTTGTTTGCAGTGAGATGACCTGCTCCCATTTCGTTTATACCATAGTTGTTGCTAATTGCCCTGCGCCACACAAATGACTAATATTAGCTGTGGAAACCCAAATCAGAGCAGCACTCTTATTTTCAACCAATCAGAGCCAAAGTCATCTTGAGTAGATTGCACTAAGCGTCCCGAGCCACACCTGCTCCAATGTGCTGAAAAAGTGCTAAATGACATTTTCCACTGTGGGACGTCTGAACCGGTTCCAACGGATTCCAGGCTTGTCTGGTTGGTCTTTTGACATGTTTTTGAAATTGCGTTACACCTTTTTGTCGCCGTTACAGATGTGCATGTTTGCAAACAAATCAGGAGGGCAGGTTTTTACCGAACCATCGAAATAAAAGAACATTTTTATCAGTGTAATATTGGGCTAGTCTCAGCAATGGCAGGCATTCATAAAAAGATTCAACAAAGCAGAATAGGATAAGCTTATAAATACTGTAGTTTAATTCAACCACATTTTCAATAATTGTGTCTCTAAATAAATAAACAAATAAACAAACATATATGGTGCTGGCCATAAAATTAGAACATCATGAAAAAGTAGATTTATTTCAGTAATTCCATTTAAAAAGTGAAACTTGTATATTATATTC
>NW_013952408.1:0-8291 GCF_001266775.1 Austrofundulus limnaeus | reverse complement strand
TATATATATACTGTATATATGTATGTATATATATTGCACTCTTCACTTAAGTAAACGAAACATAAAATGAACCATCCTGTTGCTGTCTAAAAGTCAGATTTTAACATGATTTATTTTTAGGTGATTTGGAGATTTCTTTATATATATTCACTGGGTGATTTAGATCCTAAACATTTAGAACCTGAACAGATGAGTGCAATAACAGGTGCACTATGACATAATGAAGAGGGTTTTAACTGATTTCAGATAACAGAAATTTCAATCCAAGAGCTTCCAGATACTGTAGAGTGCAAACATTGGCAAAAAGCCACTTTAACAGAAAGGATGAGCCAAGTTTGCTTACTAAACGGATATTTCAGCAGCTCATTGCACTCTGAAAAAGACTAAATCATATTTATTTGTTTAAATGAATTACTGAAACAGTTGTGTTCTCTTACAGGGGTTTGTGGTTGCTCTTCTTTACTGCTTCATGAACGGAGAGGTGGGTGAACGGCAACTTTCGGAACGCAAACACTCCACACAAAACACTTTTCGCCATGTTTCGCTTTCGCCTGCAGGTTCAAACGGAGCTGCGGAAGTGGCTGTGGAGGTGCCACAATCCGAATCAACTCACGCCAGCCAAGAGGAGCATCACTCGGATTACGATCCGAACCCGCGGGGGGCTGGGGCTGCCTCCTTCCAGTGCTAACATCTCGTCAGTGTGATCACTGACGAGGAAGGAAAACAATAAAAACAGGTGGAAATCCTCGGCAGAACAGAACAGGACTACGTCAGTCATTTGAACAGCTCTTTACGGCAGCAACACGTCAAAAAGCTTTATGTTAATGTGAGCAAATGGCTTCGGAGGAGCTAGATCCCAGTGAGCTCTATCATATTGATGGTGCCTGACTTATACAGCTGTCATTGGGAAGGAAGAAACAGAGACAGAGCTGGCCCTGAACTGAAAGCAATCAGAAGGTTCAGATTACAGTTTGGAATAGATATAAAATGAGCAAAGATTAAGATTTTCCACGGAGAAAGCTGTGAAATTAATACATGTTTAAATACGAGAGAAATACACTTACCAGACGCTTTATTAGGTACACCTCACTGGTACCAGTTTGGATCATCCTTTGCCTTCAGAGCTGCCTTAAAGAGTAACTTACCCCAAAATTAACTTTTTTTAGCTGATAAACTGTCTAGAATGTGTCTAAAATGTTATATAGTACTGTTTCTGTGCTAATTTTGATGTTTTTGTGCGTATTTGTTCAAATCTGTAATATTTGGTCTAAAAACATGTTTTTGCTGCTCATATGGGTAGAGCAGTGGTACTGCAGGCTAATTTGCATATTGGTTAACAGCTCTCCACGATGACGTGTCTTCTCCACGGTTTCATCACAGCGGCCATGTTCTGGTATAAAAGCCTCTCTCTAAGACACGCCCCTGCARCAGTCAGAGGGTGGAACAGTTAGCAAGCTTAGCATGATCGTCTGTTGACCTTCAAACTAGCAATCTTGTGAGTAGCTGCAGCTGTATGCTTTTATTCTTTTCTGTCAGGCTGTCACGGAGTGCTCCACCTCCTCTGTCCGAGGCTGGTGTGGTGTGAGGCGGACAGCTCAGCCGAGGCTGCTGGAGCTGGAGCTCAAGGTCCTGACCCAGGGAGCCAACATGAGTCAGTCCCAGACTGAGCTGACTTGATCAAGTCTCTCTCTGCCTCTAGTGAGGAGGCGGGTGAAAAATCCTCCACCTCAGACCGTTCAGAGATGTAACTATCTGCGTCGCTGTGGTCACTCTCCATGTAGCATCAATTATGCTAATGCTAGCTGTCACATTCTCTCGTCCTGGCCACACCTCTGCTCTCTAACCCCCCCTCCCCTACCCAATTTGATGCATTTTTCAAATTTCGCCTTGGGGCAGAGTTATCTTTTCACAGGGGGGTAAGATACACTTTAATTTACTGTGGAATAAATTTTGCAGCGATTTTGGTTTATATTCAAATGATGGCATCAGCGGCTGCAGAGCTGCACATCCCAAAGGTGCAGGACGGGGATTCAGTGAACCGAAACTCAGTCCACTAATGCCAAAACAATTTTTGCACACTCAGCTGCCACGCACTGGATATCTTTCTTCTTTTTCACACCATTTTCTGTAAACCCTAAAGATCAGATCAGCCATTTTTTAAATACAGCTCATCTGGCGCCATATTCAAAATCCCTTAAATCCACACTGATGCTCAGTTTGAACTGTTTCTGTCTTCACTACATTTAAATGCATAAAGGCGCTGAATCGCCGCTATCTGATTGGCTGATTAGCTCTCTGTGATAACAAGCAGTTGAACAGGTGTGACTAATAAAGTGGCAGGTGAGTGTTGCTCTGCAGACTTTTCACATTAAAGCTCAGTTTTAGTCTGAATTCATGTCTAAAGACTCATCTCAAAATGTACTACACTATCATAAATGTGCTCGTCTTCTCATCTGTCGTTTTGTTTTTATTTGAAAAATTGTAATTGTTGTAATGATTAATACAAAACATTGATAAATAGCTACTAAATAAAATAAAAAAGTGAGAAAACATTCTTAACAATGATTTGCAAAGTAATTGCAAAGCAAAATTGTTGAATTTAAATCAGATGGTTTTAGTAATTCTCTCAAGTTCTCTCACTTGTTTCATGTGAATTACCAGATTGGTACAATAATCCAAATTTAAGGTCGGATTGCTTTAAAATTTGTTGTGATATATTTGTACAAAAACAGTCATCCATATATTGTCTCCGTGTTATTTTCATTTAACTGAGAAGAATGCATTGTATGTGGTGTAGAAATGCATTTTTTACAGGATAAGAATTGTCCTGTTGTGACGTAAGTTTCTCTTTATGACTGAAACTAAATTTGAAACAAACCTCAGTCTTTGCAACTTTCCACACATTTATTTTGCAGTCAGTTTACACAACTGGAACATGGATGTTGGACATTTACAGAACATGTACACGTGGCACTCCATTACATTTTCAAACAAAAATTAAATGAAACTTTATACATTAGATTTTTTTTAAACATTTATGTTACTATTATTTTCTACAAATGCTCGTCGTTACGTACACATGCATACGAAATACACTCGCCGAAATTTCAAATGCTCACACACTCTGAAAACTGGACCATAAACAAATGTACAAAAACACCGTCACAAACAATATAGATCTTAGTCAATAAGTCCACCTGCATGGCAAAAAATATACAACGTATGTGATAGAGAAAAGACATCATTTGTACACCAGGGCAAATTGAAAGCAGGCAACATCTAAGAGCAGCTGAGTAGCGATAACTGTACATTCATTGGCAATCATTGAAACTCACACAGAGTCTACACCAAACTGGCTGAACCGCCATGAACATGAAGGAAACTGGGTAAGAACAAAAAATGTGCAGCTATGAACCACAGAATGAAAAAAAAAGTTTCAACATTTTCAGAATAAGACATTTTTTAATACAGCTGATCAATAGAAATTATATATATAATCTCCCAGCCATGTTAAACAGGTGGTGGTTGATATGTTGCTTTCAACATATTTCTTGGATGTTGCGTTCAGAAAAGGGCTCATGAGTCAAATTCATGCAGATTCCTTTTGTAGACAAAACAAAATCAGCCTGTTTTACAGTGAGTTCTTATAGACAACCATTTCCTGTATTTATGATCAGAACAGAAATTATTTTAAAAGCTCATAAAGTTACCTTCCCATCTCATCCCAAATCCCCCAAAATCAGGAACAAATAAAGTATAGCTAGCACACTTATAAAAAATGTCACAACTTTCTATGACACTATACAGAACACTGTATAAAGTGACACATTTATTTGGAAATGAAATCAGTTTTAAATGTGTTTTTGAACTAAGTTCATCCTTTGCTCACTAACCAGCAGCTACAAGTATACAATTATAATAAAATAGTGTAATTATCATTTTTTATTACATACCAATCAAGTAGTATATTTCAAAAGTGTATAAATTAATATTTTAGGAAAATAAACCAAGAGCTTTGCCACTTTTTAAATTAGATTTTTCTCTCGTATCAACACACAGAGGCCATTTCCAAAGAAATGTAGCCTTATAGCAGTACCTCATCATGGTGGACAAACATGTTAACAATCAACACTGTTTGTTCACATTTAAACAAGGATCATCAGGATGACGGACTGACATTACCTCAGACTGAAGAAGTCTCTTGGAGAACAGACAAAATGTTTTCAACACAAACTCATCCAGACTCCAGAGGACCTCGACTCTTTTATTTAGATTATATTCTAGTGTTATTCTCATCTATGTGCTAAACTGGCAATACAACTGCCAAGTAATGTTAACTTTAGGTTAGTATATTTCCCAGCAAATACTGTAAGGACATGTGTGAGTGTGTCTCATGTCCAACAGAAAAATGTATGTTTAGATAAAGGAGGGCGGTGGTTTAAGATGTGGAACCAATTGAAGAAAGCTCCCCTACAAATTTAGTGTTTCAGTTTTAAAATCAAGTTTAAATATTTGTTTATTGTTTTTGTCATGTTTTAGTGAACAACGGTTAAAATAAATGTCAAAAGAACAACTTGAAAATAGATTATAGTTTAGTTCCTTTCAATTTTCAACTCTTTTCAAAGTGCCGGCAGGGATAAGTCTTTACAAGTTTACATCTTTTTATATTTCTGATTTTAGACCAACTAATCTGTCACATTGTGTGTTTTGGCGATTAAACTGAAGATCGTGTAAGCAACACAAATTAGTAGTAAAGTGCTCACTTTTGCTGTGTAGTGAATAAAAACTACAATAGTTGTAATTTTCCTGCTGCCTTCACAAGGCTAATATTTAATGAAGCTTATACACATGAAGACTTCTGTTAATAATGATAAGACTATGATATAAATATAAACAGTTGTAAACAAACAAACAAAAATAAAAAGCTTGATTGCAACCTTAGATGGCTTCGACTGTCATACTTTGCTGCCACCTAGTGGTAAAGAAATTCACAGCACAGGTATGGTCATGTTAGGAGTTTTCAGCCTTTTTTTTTTTTTCTTCCCACAGACAATAACAGCATTAAAACATGGTCGTTTCCTTCTGAGCCCGGTTCAACTCAGAATGACTGCTGGTGACAGAAACACGCCAGCAGCAGAGCGGTTTTTAATCACACCCTCATACACACTTTGTGTTTTATCTGTTGCAGTTCTCACAGTCGCCCTAGTTTTCCTACTTGTCCAACACTCACTGATCGCTTTATTTATCAAAGCAGATGCAATTTTAATCTTTTTTTTAAATAAAGCTGTTTTAGAAGTTGCACCTTTATGCTTTTGCAACTTTAACAGCAACATTTTTTTCTTTCCGTCTACAGAAGACACAAGACATTTCGCCACACGTCTCACTCTGTCACCCCACAGGACACTGCACGTTTATGGCACTTTGAACAAGTGAACATCAGTGTACATCAATGCAATAAATAAGACATCAGTAAAGAAGCTTGCATACTGTACATGGCGCATGGTTGAATGGAAAATGAATACATCTGCTCAACCAGTGTTATAAAAACATGTAAACAGAAAAAAAAAAGAAACGTTAAAGTAAATGAGATGGAAAAGGCCTCCTGTACACGTCTTTTCACATCTCACTCCAAAAGAAAACCTTTCTCCTGCTTGCACAATTATTGGATTTGCTTGTTTGCACAGAAGTACAGGAAAAAAAAGGAGCAACACTCAGTGATTGTCAAGAGCTGTTAAATCAAAGCCTTTTGTGATGACTGCTAACATGTTTAACACTGAAATGCTCATTTCAGATCAGACAGTTTGTAAAAAGATAATTCGAAAAAGCCCAGCTGATTTTACAAATGATGCAACTTTATCAAAAAAAAAAAACATGTTCACATTGTTATTCAGAGTTAAGAAATGCTGAATTTCACTCAGAAAATGTCAGAATGGATCTTTTAGTCGCCATAAAACACCACACTGAAATGACTTTCTGCACGTTTTTAAACGATCCGCTCCCCAAAACCACAACTGAAAGCTGAATTTTAAAGTGATGGCTGTTAGTGACTGACGAGGCACTTTGGAATGTGGGTGTAAGGAAGTGATGAATGAGCAAAATCAAAAGGAGCTTTTCGGGGTGGTATGATGTGCTCGAGCTCTAGATGTTTGCAGCGCAAGTAAAATCCTGCACGGATGAGGAGCTTTGGACTGAAGCCTCCTGTAAATGGCATATTCTGTTTATGATCACAGTCTGAAAAAAAAAATGCTTTCGATCAGTCTGCAAAGATGAAACTCAGCTGGAGGCAACTCCTGTCGTGCAGCTGAAGGTTTCATCTGGAAACAACTCAGATTTAAGATGTTTTAAGTGTGACCACTAAAAAAAAAAATCTCGTACCTCACAAGTAAAATGCAAGCATGAAGAATCTGCTCTGATGGCAACTCACAGTTTGGAGTTGCAGAGTTTGTGTTAACTTTTCGTTATCTATTTCTCACAAAAGGAACAATCCATCATAGCGAGGACGAGATTCATCGGTTCTCCAGAACCCGTGATAAATTCTACAGATTTGGGCTCCAGTTCCTTTTTGAAAAGGTCAATACAATACAGTGTTATGCTAAAGGGAGCGTTTCTGATCTAGACACCATAAACAACTATTTACAGAATCCATGAGCTGTTTTTTTTAAGTATATATACATCTATATTTCTATGTGTATTTTGACATACCCCGTACTTACGGCTGATTGTAAAAACAAGTTTAAATTTCACATGAAACATTAAAACAGTGAGCTTTTATACAAGCAAAGCGACTGTTTGGTTGATGTTTAACTTTGGACTGTGACTCAGTCAGGCAAAAAACTGTATGGCACTTTAAAGCACATTCATTTAAACACCGACAACCAAATGTGACCCCTTTTATTTAATATTCGACTGTCAATCTTTTAATTTGCTTGGTTTGTTTTTTTTTTAGCTTTTGCAATTGATCATTTATTTTTGGCACTAGCTTTAGTTGTATCATTTGTGAGGTAAATTGAATTAGATGGGTTAGAATTCATTTATCTAAAATTATAAGGTGCTTCAGTAACTCTGAGAGTTTGCAACCCACAGTTTGTTTTGTAGAAATGAAATAGTCAAATAATTTTGCTTTTAAATAAAAACTTTAAAGTATGAAAGCCAGCTGGGCACCTCTAGTAAATGCGTTTCCTTTTTCTTTTTAAAAAGGAGAAAAGTGGAAATGTAAGAGGTGCGAGGGGCCACTTTGGTCTGCTCTGGTTGGTCTAATGTTAGCGGATCGTCACCTTGACGTCGACTGCGGGGGACAGTCACATGCTCAGGTCGGCAGGCTGATGTTGGCGTTCTCCGCCAGTGGGCTGGACATCCGGATCTGGGAGCTGCTCTTGCTGAGGATGGACAGCTGAGTCCCGCCGTTCACCCCACTGCTGGCCAACGAAGGGTGCCTCTGCTGCTTCAGGTCCACAGCAAAGTACCGGTTCACCGTCCAGCTGCGCCATTTCCTCTTGATCTCCGACTGCACCTTCAGGGAGAAACTTCACAAGGTCAATTTTAATGTACTTTAAGCTGTGTCAGCTCCACATTAAAAAAAAGGTACAGTAAACTAGAAGATTTGTCAAAAAGTGTTGAAACTCAGTTTGAAGTTTGACTATAAACCATTTTATTAGTTTGTGATTTCACGAAGGAGTTTTGCTTTAAAGGTGAATAAACCTCAAAGGTGAACAGAATTTCCATTACAATAGTGTTTTTTTCTTTTTTGCTTCTTTTGTCAAATTTAAAAACTCTGCTTGAAATAAAAATTCAAAACATTTTCATTTGGTGAAATCTACCAGGGATGTTGTCAAGATAACATTTGTGTTTATGTGATTTATGGAGCGCCAAATAATAGAATGTTAAAGTAGTTCAGGTTTAAGTTCAAGTTCAGTTAGTTTATTCTATTCTTCTTGGGGGGGGGGGCTTCCGGCGCGGGAGTCTCTGGGGTTGCGCGCTTGGGGTCCCTCTCGGGGTCTGGTCCCCCCACAGTCACTTTGAAACATTCCATTGGAGAGATCTTGTTTAAACATGCATGCTCACAACCGCACACAAACAGGTGTTTACATACTGGGCTTTCTATTCAGACACTGACTGAATGGTATGTGCATATGTGTATAGATGTGTGTATGTGTATATACACACACACTACCGGCCACTTTATTAGGTACACCTGTCCAACTGCTTGTTAACACTTAATTTCTAATCAGCCAATCACATGGCGGCAACTCAGTGCATTTAGGCATGTAGACATGGTCAAGACAATCTCCTGC
>NW_013952407.1:6578984-6579420 GCF_001266775.1 Austrofundulus limnaeus | reverse complement strand
CGTCAATCCCAGGCCTATATATCGGTCTTCTACCACACTCACAACTGTGGATCATTGTTGGTCACAACATGGACTCCCTTGTTTCACACTTGATGACTGGTTGTTTGTTACTTTCAGTTATGTTAGTTTTGCTGCCTCGCCAACTCTTTGCGTTGTTAATTATTATTAAATTATTTTGAGTTTCCGTGTTCCGAGTCCTCATGTGGTCTGCATCCTGGGTCCTACCAGCCTCATCAAACCTTATAAGCATATGCTAATTTAAAGGGATCCATGATTAGTTAGTTGTAATATTAGACTTTATTTGATAAAGATATATTTTAACTGTAAAATAAAGACTGTAAAAATGCTGTAGGCTGTTCAGTTTTTAGAATATTTAAACTAATTTTTTAAAAATATATTACAAAGCTTCGTTGTGACAAGTTTGCTACTAATAGGA
>NW_013952407.1:6575657-6577984 GCF_001266775.1 Austrofundulus limnaeus | reverse complement strand
GATTACACACTTTATTTAAAAACTACAACTATATTTACATGCAGCCTAAATTTTGACTCTTATAATATACAAGTCTTATAGTATACAAGAGAAACAACTTTGACATATAATGGAATAGATACCAATTTCTTTAATGAGTATGACAAATCTGCTTACCCTCGACCTGTTATAACGTTTGAATGAAGGGGTCCCACGGACCCCAGGTTTAATATGAAAAAAAAAAAAAAAATCCCCACACAACCTGGCCTGTCCTCCCGGMACCCCAGTGGTCGTGTGTGTCACATCTACACTCGTTTCTGCTCCACAGCTGTCAATCGTTTCACTTCCTTGTCAAGTTACCAGAAACGAGCCGGCACAGTATTCATTTACACACAAAATGTATTCTGTTATTAAGGGGAAGCAAAACAAAAACTTTATGAGGAGAGACCAAAGCCGTCAATTTTGTTTACAAACAATCTGGTTTCTGATGTGTCTGAGTTCTGTTGGAAAGTTTGACAGCCTGCAACCATGGATAAAATGGTAAAATAAAGTGTATGAGTTGGACTACTAATTTACATTTAATGCAAAATGTAAATGTTATTTTTAATTTATAACTTTCTAAAATGTTTTGATTATGTGTTTTATTTGCAGCCTCTCCATAAGAAAATACAAAAATAACAACATAAAATAAAAGCACCATACTTTTATTTTGAAGGGTGTGACAGGAAGTCAGGTACATTGTTCCATCAAACTTGACAAACTGCTGCTTTTTGGAGTAGTGTGTTCCTGGAAAGTGAGTATTTAATTGAGGGCTTTCTGTATTTTTACTTTTTTAGTAGAATCCCTGAGAAAAGATGTGTTGTTAAAGGAGATGCGGGGTGTGATGGACTCTTAGCTGGACATTTAAAAGAAGAAAAACAGCTACGATTTCTTCTCCTGTCCGGGTGAGTTTCGGCAGCGCGGCGTAGAGCTTTACCTCTGTTCGGTCTTTGTTCCATCCAGCCGGGCCTTGCCCCGATGCGCACCGTTCTAACCGAGAAGAACGTGACGCCGAACTCCATGAAAAGTAGTCCGCAGTTTCACATAATCTAGTCTCTCGTTTAATTTAGGCACTTATAAAGCAAATAATTACGTTACTTTCAACTATTTAGCTCTATTCTTAAATTCGGCAATCATTATATGCTGCAAATGCCACTAATTTAAGATCAAATCATTATTTTTCCAAATTTGAGCTGTCCATCGTTAAGTTAAACAGTTTTAGTAGCAGGTATTAAGCAAAATTTAAAAACTAAACAAGTTTGGTTAATATATCAAATTTTAATTAAAGTGCACCTCCCCGAAATGACAAATGGTTATTATTGCTTGGCGGAACTTTTCATGACGTTTATTTTATCGTGATAGTTTTAAATTTTGGCGACAACACATTTAAACGGTTAAATACATAATCGGGACAGGAGCGTTGCTGTAGTTGAGCCGAGCCGCAAGCTAGCCGGAGCTAAGCTAACTAGCACACCTGACCTGTCAGGGTTTAGGGTTGAAAAGTTAACAAGTTGTTTGTTGAAACACTATCGTGTGAATATAAAAACACCTGTATGACATTAATAACTTGAAGGTAATATAGAACTCGACTCAAAAGAAATTTTTTAAACATTGCTAAGTTCTTTAYAAGCATGAATGAAAACAAGGTACAGGTTACCTTTCACTACTAAATGCCAGCGGTTTAAATCAGGCTTTATATTTCCCTGATATTTCAAAGTGGAATTTAAAACTATAACATTTCTGAAGATATTTTTAAAGGTGCACATATTTGTAATATTTACTTGTTAAACTTGCTAACTTATTTYCTGTTTTAGATTATTAGATATTACAACCAGTGTTCACATTTTATATAGATTAGAATAAAGAACCAAGATAAACTGTAAAGCTGCTGCCACAATGGCTCACTGAGGTGACCATGATGAGCCCACACCTGTGTCTCTCACTCTTATTGTCGAGTTAATGAGAGGCAGAGAGAAAACTCAAAGCATTTTCACATCTTTGACTCTGTGTTTGTGATTTCAGTGCCACATGACTGTCGGGTCAAAACGATCCAAAGACAATATTTGTAACTTTTTGTGAACAGTTTAAGGCTGTGTCACACTACACAACTTATGAACATTTTAAAGATATCTACGTTGAAGATGGAATTGAAAAAATCAACAGGAAGCTTCTTTTTTGCATGTACATAATGTAATTCTGTGTCATTTTTATTTTTAGCAATTTAAACATAAAACATGTTTCATAAGTTGGCATAATGCTGTGGTCAATGTAGGAAAATTAATCAAATTTCAAGTTGAATTATATATATA
>NW_013952407.1:6572368-6572842 GCF_001266775.1 Austrofundulus limnaeus | reverse complement strand
TGTGAAAACTATAAACTGAATCCTATAAATTTTTGAACTGTGAATGGGAGAAGACTGAAGGCCCCATATGTGATCCTTTATTCTTCTACAATGTTTTCTGTAGGAAATACGTTCAAGAGACCCTTTTTTTCAGTGTTAAGGAGAATACTTTGAGCTAAACTATAACTAGAGTTAGTGTGTGACGTCATCAACTACCAATTAAACACTTGAAGGAAAAAATCTGTAAAAATCATGTAACAAACTGGTTGTTAAAGAAAAAAAGAAAAAAAGTCCCAATCCCAGTTTAGATCAATAATGTCCAACTTCTTGCCACTTCTTGTGTAAACTTCAAAGGTTGTTTCCAAACGTCAGAAGTTGCTTTTAAAACAAGCCGAACTGAAGCTAAAGTTAACTAAATGTAGCTAAAAATAGAACAGTAGCTAAAGTTAACTAAATGTAGCTAAAAATAGAACAGTAGCTAAAGTTAACTAAATG
>NW_013952407.1:6565944-6572268 GCF_001266775.1 Austrofundulus limnaeus | reverse complement strand
AAATAGAACAGTAGCTAAAGTTAACTAAATGTAGCTAAAAATAGAACAGTAGCTAAAGTTAACTAAATGTAGCTAAAAATAGAACAGTAGCTAAATTAACTCAATGTAGCCAAAAATAGAACAGTAGCTAAAGTTAGCAAAACCTAAACTATAGATTTAAGCTTATTGTAGCAAACTTGTAGCTAAAAACAAAAAGGACCAAAACCATAGCTAAAAGCTTAAATTGGCTAAATGTGGCTAAAAGGTTAAACTAGAAGAGTTGCTAAAAACTGGCATCAAAAAATGAGCATGTATGCTGAAGGCGGTGTAAATGAGTGTTTTGAAATACTTGAGGTAGTCTTGATGTATTTTATTAGAGAAAGTTTTTAAATAAAGTTGAATTTATTTAATAAAAAAACAAAAGGTCATAACACACTGTTCCCAATCGAGCTGAATGTTTTGAGATGTAAATGGTTAAAATAATACAAAGTATGTGGAAGGAGTTTAATTGCAAAAACATACAGAAGAAAATATAAACAGGACAACAATAAATAAAAATAAAACAAAGTGAAAGCTGAGTCAGCTCACATAATAAGAGTGCTCACATATTGCACATAATTACACATTTACAGTGTGGTAACTCAAAATAAAGTACAAAAGTAAACATCCTTCTAGATGAACTTGTGCTCTGCTGAGACATTTTATTTACAAACATAACTACAACCACTGAAGCATTTTCTTCTTCACTTTATGTTCAGCTGTTATGGAGCAGCCACCTGGGAGCTTAGACGATCTACGGCCTCAGGACGTCTCCACCTCCAGCACACCCACCGTGATCGACTTGTCCAGGAAAGAGGAGGAGCATGTCCTCGTCTCCACGCCTCACGACATCCTGCGAGTGGTCAAGAGCCCTGGCTGGTACCCAGACTCCAGGACCACCGTCGAGACTGGCTCCTCTGATGTCCCACCCGGGGGACAGCTTCAACCAGACAATGCCTTATCCCACACTACAGTCACCGTGTCTTACGTGAGCAGGTCTCACGTCTTCGCCGCTCACAACTCCTTATCTCAGCATTTGCCTCGTTACAGCGTGTCGCCTATCAGCACGTTTTCTTTTCACCCTCATGGTGACACAGATAACCGGCTCGGGGAGACCAGCTACGCACCGAACCAGCATCACTCGGAGCAGACGGAGGAGCCTGTCGACCTTGCCTTGCAGAGTGAACCGTTTCACCCATTTTTGCAGGCTCCTTCAGGACCAGACAGTGGTGTGAGGGGAGGCTTTGCACAAGAGCCTGTTGGGTTGAATGGTGAAGACATTTCTGTTAAAGGATTCGCAGATGAGCCCTTAGGAGATGATGAGGAGCGTAGGATTCAAGAAAACGCCAGGAATGGTTTGGAGAACGGTCAGCGTGACGGCTGGTCAAGTTCCGGAGCACTTAGTGAATCTTCACCAGAGACTCTAACTCCTGCCAGAGAGGAGGACGAGAAGAGGGGGAGCTCCGATGTGCTCTTCGTTATGTCTGAGAAGCAGGACTCAGAAGTGGTTTCGCACGGCGTAGGTCCTAGAAATCTGTGTTCACCAAGCAGGGAGTATAGGAGTCCTTTGGAGGACCCCATCTCCCCATCTGCTACCTCACTGGATGGTGTGGAGGATGTGATCCTGCTCCCTCAGGCCTCCAGCTCACCCAGCGCTGAGATCGCTTATCCAGAGAGAGATGAGGGGGGCTTGGAAAAGCCCACCCACCTGAGCTCTTGTGTCATCCCTGACTCCATGAGTTTAGATTCAAGTAATGTGACTGGAGAACCAACCCATGGATGGAAAGCCCTGTCTGAACCTTTGACAGATGATTTGGAAAACAGTAAGGTTGTTTTTCGTGTTAACGGGAATGCACAGACACTAGAGACGACTTTAAAGGAAAGAAAACTCCCATTCCGTTCTAGTAGAGGGACTCGCCTGGAGGCAATAGTCATGAATATAAATTCAAGCCGGTATAAAGTATCCGGACGCATACACGCCAATAAAAAAAACGTTGCCTCCAAGCCTACAACTCCAGATTTAACTTTAAGCCCTTCAAAGAGGAGTGCCAGTTTGTCTAAAAGAAGAGGCAAAGTGAAAACTCCTTTGTCTGTGAAACAAAAAGTGACAGTGAAAAAAAGTAAATGTAGTAACATTAAGCCTGTCTCTTGCAAAGACTCCACTTCTGTTTCTGAACCAAACAAGTTAAAGAAGTCTCGTAATGTTGCACTTACAAAAGCTCCTCAGTTGGGGAGGTCAAAACAAGAACCGGTACAAGCACCTCAGATTAACACCATAAAGTGTAAAAGGAAAGCCTCTGCTGTCCAGAGGAGATCGAAGAAGGAGCCAGAGCCGCGCCCTCAGCCTCAGCCACCAGCGGAAATAAAAGTGCCAAGGTTTTCATCCCCTGCGCCACAATCCAAATCTCCAAAGAACGACCAAGGCAAAACCAAAAGTGAATCTCCGCGTAGCAAAGTGTCTCCCACTGTCAAGACGAAGCCAGCTCGTACTCCTAAACGGAGGCGGAAGAAACCCAGGCGGAGCCTGACGTCTTCTATCTTCTCTCCAAAGGAGCCTGAGATAAAGCTCAGATACGTCAACTACAAAGAGGAGAGGAGGGACCCGAGGTTAGACGCTTTCTCTCCTTTCGTTCACGTTGAGCGTCGGGAGTCGTCGCCTTCACTGTGCACTCTGATCAACTACCCCGAGGAAGTGAAGGCGCAAGCGAAGAAGGGCCAGCTGCAGCAGGCTTTTGTTTCTCCAGCTGTTCCCAGCACTTCCTGCCTGCGGCTGGGACGGCTGTCCAAGCACAGCCAGCACCAACGCGCCTTCATCTGCTGCCTGTGTGGCCGCTCGGCCAACGCCATGGACTTGGGGGACCTGCATGGACCGTATTACCCTGAAGGGTACATGCCGAGCACCAAAGCACCAGCCAGTGGCTCGGGCCTCAAGGAGGACGAGGACGATTACAGCGATTCAGACTCTTCGTCCTGCAGTGTGAGGGCCAGGTCGTGGGGCCTCATGCGGGCAGCTCGGCTGAAGCAGGAGGGCCTCCTGGGGAGCCGCAGGTGGGCTGGGGATGGCAGGAGCAGCCCAGCAGTTAAGCGGCCACGCTCTGACATGGGCCCAGCAGATGTGCAGGACTGGTACAGCCCACCTGYGCTGCCTCAGGAGCCCTGTGAGTACTGGCTCCACGAGGACTGCGGCATCTGGTCTGCAGGTGTGTTCCTTGTGAAGGGCAAAGTCTACGGGCTGGAGGAGGCTGTCAAGGTGGCCCAGGAGACGGTAAAACTGGTCTTAAATTCCACATGTAGATCTGTTTGATGTAGACCTGTTCAGCTGGAAATAAGCAGAACGTTGTAGATGGTGCCACTAAAGCCTTATAAAAGTCTTAAAGGGATATTTCAGCCATTTTAAAGTGGCATTTTGGAGAAAAAGTACTAGAAGAGAGAGAGTTTCTGCATTCCACTGCACTGTTTTTACCTGTTGGGACACGGCATCAGTTTTTAGTGATAAACTTATTCACCCTTTTTATAAATCACTCATTTACAACAACGTGTAAAATTGTATGATTGCTGGGAACTCTTTTCATAAACATCAATACTCAGTGGAGAAATGCAGCTTTGTCTGTATGATAATGTATTACAAAACTCAAACTTCATTAATGGATAAAAAGACTGTAGTAAAATTAAAAATATAAAAGGCAAAAATTATAAAGGCTTAGAAAATAGTTTTAAAGAAAAGGTTTTAAGTTTGGGGCAAAATCCTCTTCAGAAGTGAGTCCAGCCTGGCTGTATAATGGTTGTCATTTTAATGGTAGTGGTCTTCTTTGGTCTTGGTTGTGTTCAGACTAGCCATTAGCTTGTCATTTTTGTCAGGTGTAAACTCTGTTTCTCAAAATTTTTTAAATTTTTTTGTTTTTGTCAGTCCGAACAGATTTATACGTCTGGTAAAACGCCACTTCAGAATGACCAGAATATTCCTTTAAATTTCTGAGTGTTGTGGAAACGTCTTCGAAGGCAGATTTCTGTTTCTCTGTGAAGTTTTCAGTTTGATGGCTCTGGAAGTAAATTTACAGGAAGTTACAGACTTTGCTTTGTGGATTTATTTTGTAAATTATTGAAGTTTTTTAAAACATCTTAAAGGCACAGTGTGTAGGATTTTGTCAAGTCCTGTAGCCGAAATTGAGATAATCACTGATGACAATAATAAAAACATGTCTAATCATTGCAGTAAGACCTTGTTTTATTATTTTTACCTTTATAAAAAGCTGTTTATATCTCCATGGTCGCGGGTCGCCACTACAGGCAGCCGCCATCTTGCACCGCCATCTTGTCTACAGAGGCTCATGAAGGACAAAGTGCGGTGGCGGCGTCAAAAAGGGTTTTAGTTGTAATACTATAAATGTAATATTTGTTGTCTGTCATTGTAGCTGGGATAATTTTACTTATTAAAGCTCATAATCTTACCACTTGAAACATCACTAGCCCTGAAGCTGCTGGTAGACATCATGGTTGGAATTATCAAAGGTTTTTGACACCTGAGAGACACCGTAGCAACTCCTTTGTGTTTGGAAGCAGGGGGTGGGGGTGGGGGGAGGACCAGGGAGGATGATTCAACCACTCAACCACTAGATGTCGCTGAAAACAACAAATCCTACACACTGTGCCTTTAAAACTGTAGACGCTCCATTTCTTATACTTCCTTTAAAAGTCGTGATGTTGTGTAAACACGCAACATACTGAATGGAGTAACTTGTTATTTTTGGAAGTGAAGAAGAGTCTGACCTGTTTTTCAGGTGTGTTCGGCGTGTCATACAGCAGGGGCGACACTTGGCTGCTTCTTCAAAGGCTGTGCTAACAAATACCACTACAGGTGTGCTCTGGAGTCAGGTGAGTGCTGGTTGAAGTGTAACTACCTATTGAAGACRTCTGTATATTTTTGATCCATTCAGCTTTTCCCCTGCACTGACCAGCCTCCCAGTCTGCTGCGACAAAAACGCCTCACAACATGACACTACCACCACCGTGCTTCACTGTGGGGGTAGTGGTGTGCAGGTGATGAGTGGTGCCAGTCAGTCACTCTGGGTTTCATCAAACCAGACGTAACAAAATTGCAAGAATAGAAAACTGTCTAAATAAGCCCTCTTTTAGACGGTCTGTTTGTGTTTTTGTGTATGTTTTGTGAACTTTGGTTGGCAGTCATCACTTCCTCCTCGCCTGAACTCACACGTTATTTTGTGTGTGTGTGTTAGAAGCTTGCAGATGAATCACAGCATCTTTAACTGTTCTCTTCTCGCTCCAGCAGACTGTGTCCTCGTCGAAGAGAATTTCTCCATGAAATGTAAGAAGCACAAGGTGAGCAGCCGTCCGCGCACAGGAAGATGAACAAAAAGAAAATGAAACATTTGATGAAATGTCACCCAAGGGTCTCAACTGTTTTTAAAATAAAAAAAAAAACTTTGTGCTGATAATTTTGCTTTCTGCTTTATCCTCAGAATAAGACATTCAAAGCACCACCAGGGAGCCGGCGGGGCGTCAGCTGATGTTCTACAGCAGCCTTCTGAGGTCCGTATGTTCCATAAACCTGTCTGATACACCACCACTTCAGATTCTGACTGAAGCAAATTAATTTGCTTTACAACTTTATTAGTAAAGCACATTTTGCACCACAGCAGACCAAAGAGCTGTACAGAATCAGTGTTCCAACACAGCTCAAAAGACCACAGAAAACAATAAAAACAAGGACAAAAAACGAAGTAAAAACAGGAAATTAACAATGAGATGCCTAAAACACAAGTTAAATTCTACAATGATCTACGCCAACATGAGGAAGTTTCCTTGTAGTTTATTTTCTGTTGCTGCTGCCCAGAATCAACTGCAGGAAACCACAATAACTGAAGTTACTGCTGTGGAAAAATCAGGAAACGTGTGTTTTATAAAAAATACAAATAAAGTAGGAAAAAATGACAAGTATTACCTTTTTTTAGTCATTATTTTGATGTTTTGCTTCTTTCTGTTTTTTTTTTTTCAAATAAAAACAGAAAAGTACTAAATACCAAATACTCCAGATAAAATGAGTAAAAAATGAAAAAGGTCCTCTGTAAAAATCCACTTCTTTGCAGAGCGATGATGAACAGAATGCCAGTCGTTGATCACCAGATGTTACCGCAGCCGAGATCCTAAAGCAGAAAATTCTCTGTTTCCAGGAATATTGTATTTTATTATGACTGTTCTGTATTCTACATTTCTGTTTCTCCGACACTACCCTTATCATTATTAGGGGTGTAAGAAAATATCGATACACTGAAATATCGCGATATTTCA
>NW_013952407.1:6563558-6564957 GCF_001266775.1 Austrofundulus limnaeus | reverse complement strand
GTGTGTGTGTGTGTGTGTGTGTGTGTGTGTGTGTGTGTGTGTGTGTGTCTGTTTTACGTTATCAGCCAGTTAAAGAGATTTAAGTTTAATTCTTTTCAAGATGGGACAGAACAGAGGTGCATTAAAGCTAAGCTTCTGCACCGAGCAAACACCACCCTCGGCATTCTGTATTAAACTGACTAAGTGTGCGTGTGCGTGTGTGTGTGTGTGTTTGTGTGTGTGTGTGCGTGTGTGTGTGTGTGTGTTTGATTGAATGTATTTTCACAGGAAGCACTTTTGGTCCAGCTGCAGTGTTAGTAACTTGTTCAGCCGGGCTGCTTCAGCCTGCTTCAACCATCAGAATAAAATGTTTCCTTTCTGTACCTCCAAAGCACTTTGGCCCCGCCCACACTTTTGTCTGGAATCGATGTGGCGTTCCCCATGTGCTGCCTTGAATCAGTTTGTATCTCATAACTTCTATTTTTGGGGACCTCCCTCCCCCCCAAATTAGGATTTGTTCTCAGTAGAAGTTGCTGCCGCTCCTCCCTGTCTGACTTTTGCATTGCGTTAAAACCCACATGAGCTCAGGAACCTTTCCAAAAGTCATTGTCAACACAGTTCAACGTGCCACCCACGAATGCTAGTTAAAGCTCTATCGTGCAAAAAAAGATGCTCTCGTCTCYTTATTTCAAATAAACTGAGGTAAAGTGGAGACCTGTTGTGTGGTCAGATGATCAAACTTGAAATTTGTTTGGAAACTTTAATGCCCGTGGGGCCAACAAAGAATAGTGGAACTAAACTCTGTTAAACGTTTGCCTCTCTGATAGTATAGAGGTGCATTAATGTTTATGGTATCTGGAAAGGCAGCGTTATAATGAAGTATATAAAGGTTAAACATGCTCACATTCAGATGATGACTTTTTTTTTTTAAGAAACAGACTTTCTGGTTTCTCAGAGTCTGGGTGCTGAACTGGTCTGCCTGCAGTCCACACCTCTCTGAATGGGTTTGAGATTTTTCCCGTCATTGTGTTCAGTTATTTCTTTTACGTTTTATACGATGTCCTAACTTTTTCAGAAATGGAACTCAGGCCAACAAAGCCTTTCTCTAAAAGCCTTATCTGAGGAGCAGAGACGTGATGAAACCCTCGGGCCTCACACACACACACACACACACACACACGCGCTCACATTTTTGCAGGCTTGTACAAACCAGGGAGATTAGCTCGCAGCGTGTTGAATCAAGTGTGAAGGTCGGGGCTTTTGGCCTGTTTGTTTTCAGAGAAGCTCTCTGTGATGTGAGGGCTGTTAACAGCAGCACCACCAGGGGCAGCATGAAACCACCACGGAAGGCCAGTTCAGCTGGAAACCAAACCTTATCCTGAAAACAAAGTCAGCACCTCGTTTTTTTTTTTTTTTTTTT
>NW_013952407.1:6561302-6563290 GCF_001266775.1 Austrofundulus limnaeus | reverse complement strand
CCCCCCAGACATTCCAACTCCTCCAGCTGCCTCAGCCTTTCCCTTGGAGAATCGGAGCTCTTGTAATTTTCAAAATTAAATATTTTGTTCAACCTGCTGGTTTTCTTCATGACATTTGTTGTATAAACAGATTTGTCACATTTATGCTGCACTTTGTGGCGCTACAACAAACAAGAAATCTCTGATCTTRATGCGTGATTATTTTACCTGTGAAATGATGACACCTCATCACTAGGTGGAGGTGCTTGTGCTGTTGAAAAGTAGGAGAGTTCAGAACTGAATACGGCTGCTACCACAGCTCAACAGTGATCCCTCTTTACCTTTTAATAGTATGTCTGTATTATTTATCTCACATTTAGTCAGATGCACACGTAGTACTTTTCAGTGTTTGTAAGAGGATGTGTTGAAATGCTGTTTCTATGCAGRAAATACCACGTAGAGCTCGGTTTGTTGGCTGTTCTTAGTCGTAGCAATGAGACGAGGAACGYCAAAGTYACAACAGGTCCTCTGAGTGCCACCACAAGGCTTATGTGGCCCTCGGTGAAAGTGAGTTTGACACATCTGCCTTAAGAAACTGTTGCTGCTCAATAATCTGTGTTAGAGGTTTAACGCCATTTAAAAAAAACAAGGTGAGTCAAAAGTCACAGGACACCCTTTTATTTCCGAAAGAAAAGAGAAAAAGAAATGTCTGAATACTCTGGCAAGTAATTAATGAGTGAGGTCCTATCTCTATGTCCAGAACATGGCTGCCATTGTGAAAAGGTTGGCCCCATCACACGTTACATGCCACTGGAAAAAAATTAATCTGACTTCAATTTCAGGATTCTTGGATTCCCTAATAGTAATGCCATTTTCCCTTTTTCTTTCTGAAATGAAAGTGTGTCCTGTGCCTTTTGACTCACCCTGTGTTTGGACTTTACAGTTCAATTAGAAATACTTTATAAATAAGTGAAAATATTACTACCTGTAAACTTCTCAGGTGTAGACGCTTCAGTAATTTCATCTCTAATTATACTACGTGACTTTCCAAGGATCAAAAAGAGCTACGCTTCAAATTTTTAACTTCTAAATACCCGTGTTGGTAAATAAGATATTTTCACTTAACTAGTTAAGATTATATGATTTGTGTGGTAGTGACGCCAGGAAAAACATCTTATCTAAAAAAAAAGGCATGATTTAGGTTTGAAATTTTCAATCTGAACAGAGCTGTGTGCAAATTTTCAATAAACCAAAGCGGAAAAGAAACTTTTATAACTCACAGAAACATGTTTTACCCCATTTGTTCGAAAAGAAAAACAAATCTGAAGCACGGTGGTGGACGTGTGATGATTTGGGCTTGTTTTGTAGCCAAAGGATCTGGGCATCAGAAGTCTATAAAGTACTTGAAAAAAAACTGATTACAAGTAAAATTACATAAACTGAAAATGACTTAAATAAATTTTACTGATGGGAAAACTACTCAAGTAAAAGTTGTAGAACTGTTCACAAAAATTGGGAAAGTAAAAGTAAAATTAGTTTTACACACTCTCTAAGAAACGAACTGTTGAATTTACTGAACCAAACTGGTTTATCTAAGCCAGGTTGAATAAATTGAGCAACATGTATATTCTTTGCTCAATTTACTCAACTYGGCTTAGTGAAGCCGKTTGACATGACTTTAAGTAAATTCAACTCTTAATTTTTTAGAGTGCAGAAGCATCTTTCATGATGAGTTCAAACATCTTTAATTTGTAACGAGTTAACTACGTGTTACATTTTAAAGTAAAGAAGTAAAAGTATCAATTTTAGCTTTAAAATGTGATGAAATAAAAGTAGCTGTTTAAAAAAATAATTAGTAAAATTACAAATCTTCAAAAAAATAAAACTAATTAAGTACTGTAACGAAGTAAATGTACTTAGTTACTATAAAGCTCTGCTGGGCATCTTGCAGTCATCACGTTGACCCTGAGCTCCTCTGTAGCTCTTTGAATGTTCAGAGTGCTTACAAC
>NW_013952407.1:6558068-6561292 GCF_001266775.1 Austrofundulus limnaeus | reverse complement strand
CCTTTGTACTAACAAAAGTAAGAGAAATTTAGGATAAGAATACGAACATGTTCTTGCATGAGGCCCATTGTTTTCTTTGAAATTTACTTCAACTGTAATTTCCCCTTGGGATCAATAAAGTTTCATTCATTCATTCATTCATTCATTCATTCATTCATTCATTCATTCATTCATTCATTCATTCATTCATTCATTCATTCATTCAGCTACTTGCTCTGTTTTTGCTACTTTTAACTTTTAGTCAATGTTCTGCTACTTTTAGTTAGCCTATTGCTAATATTAGCTTTACAACTTTTATGTTTTTATGTAGTCTTTGTTAATAAAGATTACATATATGCTTCAAATAAAAAACTAACTGTTTGTTACTTTGAGCTTTGGCATCTTTTGTTTATTATTTAGTCCCAGTTCACAAACAAACACACACACTATGGTTTTTCTATCCTTGCTGGGACTTTGCATTGACTTCCATTCATTTTCCAGTCATTTCTACAGCCTGGMACCAGGTCCCCATAAGGAGACCACCATGCACTTCCCATAAAGATAGGACCCAGTGGCCCAGGACTGGACCTGATCTCGAGCGAGCGTGCACTTTCTAAGGAATTTACCAAGTCTGTGGAGCCATCGGCAGGTGGGACCCTCTGAGTAAATACTCCCCTAAACTAAAAACCCACCCAAAATTGGCATCCATACCTGTGGGGATCAGGCTTTGGTCCCCATAAGGAGCATTGGGTCCCCACAAGGCTGTGTTTGTCTGGAAAATGGTCTCAACGACTTAGAAAACACGTGTTGACACACACTGCAGAGCTCAGCACTTCTGATCCCTCACAGAAACAAACAGCCCTCTCTCTTCACATCTCTTTTCTGTATTTATGTCTCCGTGTTGCCATGTATCAACCGAACTGACTCATCCGTCCTCATCTGCTGCCATCAACCTCTTGCCCTGCCTGCTTCACACTGAAAACATTACCCTCCTCACACAGAGGAGCTGTGGTAAATAAACTAGTGTTGCTGATTACTTAAAATGTGACGAGTTGCTTTAAGGGAGCATTAGTGTGAAAAAAGGTGGAGCTTGGCGTAGTTGTGTGCTGATCATAAAAAAATGTTCTACGAGCAGGTTTGTGTCATGGATGTGTGTATGGTGTACATGGTGTTCCTGTATTTCTCTTCATATGTGCCTGGATTTATAGACTGAAGGTCAGAACTTGGCAGATCCAGCTGCTCAGGATGGAGGGAAAAAAAGAAAGCAATCACCAAGAATAATCACACTGCTGCAGGGAATAGATCTGCTGCGTGTGTGTGTGTTTGTGTGAGTGTGTGACTCAGCTCCCGGCAGCTGCCCTGAGTAGCATTTAGAATTACTTAAGGCCTCACTGCAGATAATTAGCATTTTCGGTGACGATCACGCTGCAGATCTGAGCAGCTGACTGGGAGTTTGATGTCAGCATGTTCTGCACGACGCGTTCACCTCAAAACCAGCAACGCTCCCCGCTCAACATCCCATGAGAAAACACGTGCACGCTCCCCATCTTTTAGGTGTTTTTCACATGTCAGGCTATCCGTGCTGCTGATTCACAGCTCCGAAAACAGCCAAGAAAGACCTCGCTTTTTTTTTTGTTAAAAAAACAAAAATAAATAAATAAACGAAACGACAAACACCACATCGCAGATGTTTTCTTTTCCTGTCCAGCTGTAAGCTCAAACTGGCACATCAGAGCTGGGAGTTGGGGTAATTGGCTGTCATGTACTGCAGATGATGCAGTCTAACAGGAGGAAGGAAGGGTCTGTTCATCCTCGTTCACCAGCAGCAGACACCTACTGCTATCAGTCTTCAGTGGGAAATGTGGTAAGTTCCCAGGTGTGGAAGGCATGCTGCAGGAACTGTGTTGATTCTTTTACTCTCGAGACGTTTTCTCACACATGCGCTCCAGAAATATGCCTGACTAATTTATGAGCCGCCTCCACCTCAGCAACAGCTACTGTTTAGCAGCTGAGCGTTCRCAGGGTTTCTCCGTCCCCGGCAGCTAAACAAACTGATGTGAAAAAAAAAAAAAACTAAAGAATTTCTGCAAAAAGACAGAGCATTTTTCATCCGGAAACTAAAACATCCCTCAACATTCATCTATAAAACTCAACATTAATTCAGGAGATGCTCATCTCATAATCTAAGCTGACAAAATGCTGATATTTTGAGGTATAAGCATGAAAAACATGTTAAAGYTGTAGCCAGGAACTCATTAGGGTCTTTGTGGTAACTACATGCCTGTGTCTTTCATTCCCTGACTGAACTCTTAAAAYGACAGGCAGAAAGAAAGAGTAGAAAGTACGCCTCAGAAAAACATTACTGTGCAATCTACTATAGAAGTGGATCCATTCGTAGAAGCCATTTTTGGATTGTCAATGCAGACCAAGCAGATCACCACCATCTAAAACAGCTTTCATTTTCAAGATTACAAATGCTGATATTTAAGAAGACGGTTTAGAAGAAGTCTTCATCCAGGCTAGGCCTATCCTGATCAAACAAGGGTCCCTCTTTATAGACCTTTTAAAACTTAAAACTATAAGCAATATTTTACAAAATGTCACGAATTAATTAAATTAGCTCAATATAGATCCTCATGTTACAATATTTTTTTAGTTTGTTGCCATTTCTCAACAGTAACAAAGTATTATTTCTCTCAATGTTAACTAATGTAGCTTTCTTTCACACCTGCAAGACATCTACGACTATGAGATGTTTTTCAATCCTGAAAACCTACGTATTTAAATCAGGCCAGCTTGGCTAGACATTAGCCTAGCACCARGGACGACTTTTGCCTTTT
The DNA here is from genome assembly GCF_001266775.1 of Austrofundulus limnaeus. Classification (NCBI taxonomy): domain Eukaryota; kingdom Metazoa; phylum Chordata; class Actinopteri; order Cyprinodontiformes; family Rivulidae; genus Austrofundulus; species Austrofundulus limnaeus. Next base: position 6,558,473 of record NW_013952407.1, on the reverse strand, counting down.
TCTCCACGCTTCATGCTCTATGAGAGATGGTTTATAAGGTACTACAACATATTTACATCTTGTTGAAAGAATATCACTTCAAAAATGACAAAACTGTCCCTTTACTGTTGGAAATCGGGCGTTTAGCTAGAGGGGTGTAAAGACACCCTGTTCAGTTTTCTAATGTCTTTTTTAGCTTTGCGATGCTGTAGGACGCTCTCAGGGCTCTGTGCCAATCTTTGAGTAATCGTCTGTAAGTTGTTTTTTTCCTCTCCGTAAATTTTGTAGACTTTGTAAGTAGGGCTGCMACGATTAATCGATGACTAATCGATTATTAAAATAATCGATGACTAATTTAATAATCGATTAATCGTTTTCTTTTTCTTTTGTTCTTTACTTTGTTTTTCTCTCCAAACTGCTTTGACA
>NW_013952407.1:6554694-6556478 GCF_001266775.1 Austrofundulus limnaeus | reverse complement strand
GTCGACTAATCGAATAAATAATCGTTTGTGGCAGCCCTATTTGTAAGCGGCGGTGGAGGTGACCAAATTCATTCAGTAGCTGCTGCAGTTGTTGTAACAATCTCCTGTTCTTCTGTAACTTTTTTCCGTTTTAGATTCATAAATGAGAGGAGCTGACTTAAAGTGTCGAAACCTTTTTCCAAAAACCTACCTAAAAGCCTGAACATACAAGTCATGATATTTTTTCTGCTGTATTTGGTAGCCTATAAGAGAGGTCAGACATTGATGGTGTGTTAATATTGAAATTTTAGTTTCTTGTACTTCATGTGTCTGTAGGATATGTGTTATGTTCGAGATTTTACAGTAACGAGCCCCAGTACTGTAATTCTTTTCATTTTCAGCCATATAGACTTGCAGCCGTGTGTCCTTACTGTTTACTAAATTACATTTTCTGCTTGTGACTTTAAATCCGTTCCTGGGGACTGTTTACTCCCACAGGCTTTAACATTCTGCGTCCTGGAAACCGACACAAAATACATCATGTTCCTTTCAGCTGATTACAAATCCTCCCTCCCGCCTCCTCTGTCCTCCGAGCTCAGCACTGACACTGTGTGCCACCAGGTTTAAGGCTGTGTGAAAACAGGGCAGCAACCAGGGCCCACAGCTGACTAAATCCCAGACGGCTTACGCAACCAGCGGGCACATTCAGGGAGCCAAGGCGACGATCGCGGCCACTTCCACCTCCGTTCACTGAGCCGTACTGCCCTCCTGTCATTACACTCGCACCGTCTTCAACCCGGTCCTCAATTTCCACGGGATTTTGACTTCGCTGAGAAGTGCACRTGCAGTTCTGTTTTCCCATGTGACAAACTGCAGTGACACGAGTATTACCCATTACCAGGCAATTTGTCTTCTGTTTACATGGGCTGGCATCATCAGAAGAAGTGGCTGATGTTACACACACACACACACACACACACATACACACATTAAAAAGAGCCTATATGTTGGATAAGTCTCCGTTCTGACAGGGCTCAGTCTATTAGAGAAAATAATGAGAAAGAAAACTCGGCAGGATACGACAAGGGAGAGAGGTGAAATAATGAGTWTATCTCAAGCCAACACCACCTGTGTTCATATCAATACAATCTAGCAGTGTAGCAGATATTTGACATTTAAAGCTCCACCTAAAGGTCAACAATTATTTCAATCTCCTCTTCAACACTGTGACCTTTAGTTCAGTTTCAGATAAGTGTGGGTTTGTGGCATCAACCCWCAATGAACACAATTTCTCATCAATCGGTAGAGAAAAATGGTCTCATTTAGTCTAAAAGTCATTAGGATGCCAATGTAGACGTATTAAAGCAACACTGTTATTATTATTCAGCTGTTTTTCTTCTGTTTTCAGCATTTCTGACWGGTCACTGCACCTGGAGCTCTGGAAAAATCCATCCAAATAGTACATTAAATAATGCCAGTCATCGAAAAGATGGGTTCGATATTAGGAAATTGTCCGGGTTGTCCAGAGGACCTCTCAACAGAATCAYGTTATGCACCAAAACATTTGGTTGTCTGCTACCTTTCCAATAGTAAATTTGATTTCATTAAGTATACTGTCCAGGGTGTACCCTGCCCCTCGCACTGTGACTGCTGGATATGGGCACCAGTGACCCACGCGACCCTGAAAAGGAAGAAGCGTGTACAGAAAATGGATGGATGGATGGATGGATATTGCACTGCAATATACTTAATGAAATCAAAAATAAAATAAAAAAATAAAATAAAATTTGTGGGCTATATATAGC
>NW_013952407.1:6545708-6549277 GCF_001266775.1 Austrofundulus limnaeus | reverse complement strand
ACCACTAAACCATAAGTCACATTACACTATATGGTTTTATTTTTGATGAGTTGCTTCTACAGGTTCTACAGGCGAGCAGCTTCGTGTCAAAAAAGCTACAACTTTCATTTTGTTGGAAAACTTCAGGGACAACAGTGGCAAAGCTTTTCAGAGAAGTGTTGTCAGAGATTTCTAGAGCTGTGGAGGAAGACACTGAGGGTCTTGAAGAAAACGAGGTAGATGAACTGGAGGAAAAGAGGTAAAGTACAGTTAGCATGAATTAGGGCTGGGCGATATGGCCCCAGAAAGAAAAAAACCTCAGATTTTTTTCATCCCAAATTTGATTTTCTATTTTAATCAATTTTGTTTCCTACTTAACGGAGTGCCTCTGTTTCAGGTGTTGAAACAAATTTGTTGTACTCCTGCTTTTTGTAGCAAGAGCCTTCAAACAGATTTTGCAGTGAGGTGTTTGTTGCTCCAAATCCGAGGTTGCGAAACCCAACCGGTTCCAGAAAACTGAAGAAACAGTGCCTTTTTTGGGAAGACAGATTCTCTTTGCTTGCTGCCATATTGTCATGTCATGTACCAAGCATCATGAGGGACAGGTGGGGTGACCTCTGAACTACAAAAGCTCAAACAGTGCACTGGTGAGAAAAAAATCCAGATTTTCCCAAAATTAAATCTTTATAAATGGCAAATTCGAATTAATCAATTAAATTGATTTATCGCCCAACCCTAGCATGAATGCTAACATTATGTATGACAGAAACAGTAAGTGAGACAGATACATAGGAAACACGTTTGTGGTAAAAATGCAATTCATGATTGAAACGTGATAGAAGGATAGGTGAACTCAGGTTCCAGCACGATAAAAGATAACAAGAATAATTCTCAAATATAGACAAAAACAGACTTGTAACACAAAAAAAGTTGGTGATCATCTTCAACAAGATGACCGCACAACTTGGTGTTCATTAAGTGTCCAAGTCATCTGTTGAAAATTACTGCACTACTTTAATCACATCACAATGCATCGCAGGGTTAGAAAGCATATCACTGTCAGTTTCCTCCAATATCAAGGCACTAACTCCAAGCTGACATTGGGAATTGAACCTTCAGTCTTTGTTCTCTCAGTCACCTCTGTCTCACACTGTTCCACTAACACTCAGCTCTTCAGCACTTTCACTCCTCTTAAAACAACCACACCAGAAGGTCGGGGTACAGTGCAGAAGAGGGGGGTAAACGTTTCGGGTTTAGTGTTTCCCCCACACACAGTAACGCATGATAATGTAAAGATTTTTATTATTTTGCTACATGTCATGACTTTTATGTCCCGACAGGCTTCTTGAATAGAGCCAGRGGAAATGCTGCATTTCATTTAGGCGTCCATCAGACAACCTCGAGGTGAAATCTGAAAACCAGAAACTGCTCATGTCAACTTCTGTGAACTGAACCAATTATTTTGTTATTATGAGTGTCAAAAGTACAAACAATAAAATATCCGTATCACTATCCTGTTGTTCTTGTTTCATTTCGCCTACAACACTGAAAAATCCCACGCACATGAATGCACCACGTGTTTAGCAGTAGTGCAGTAATAACACATTTGTTTTGTTTTTTTATGTACTTTGAGTGTTCTGACATCTATACAATGGATTCCCCTGCTCCTCAATGAAACTCTTACAAATTAATATCTGATTCTAACCTAAAGCTATTAAAACCAAGCCTCAGCTTGAAAAAAAAACAACAACAATTCTACCCATGTAGACATCATGATCCTCACAATACAGAATMAAAACAAACATCTTTTCATAATACAACATCATCCCATTACTGGTGAAGACTTATGTGTTCATTTACACACTATTAACCACTTTGACTGTTCATAATCAGTATATAATAAAAATGCACTAATGTGCACGTTTTAAAATGTCTTCTCATACTGTCCTCTTCCACCGGACCTGCTGGACATCGAGGATCTTCTCTGTGATACTAAACAAAAGAGCAGCATGCTAATGTCTGACCCTTTATGATCCAGAGTCTATTTAGCAACAGAACTCTCCATGTAACCCACATTACATGTTGTGACTCATACTGGTGTGTATGTGTGTATGTGTGTACTTTTAAGTGCCACAAAGGAACTCAGACTCTCCTTTTCCTTCTTATTGATTCTATAGAAAAACATTAAGTATAGCTAAAGGTAGTGTTGTACTACTTGAAACCGGTCTTGGTCTTAAGACCGGTCTCAAGACCAGTTTTTGATGGTCTTGGTCTCGTCTCGGACTCAACAGCATTTGTACTCAGTCTCATCTCGGTCTCGGACATTGAGGACTCGGAATTTTATTTCAAGACCAGTCAAGACCACAACTGTGGAAATATCACTAAACAGCCAGATTATTGTCCAATTAATTTATTAACAAATTTGCTTTCATTGGATTTAAAATGTAGCTACTGATTCAAATCCAAAGCTGACTCGTTGCTATTTATGTATTTTTGTTACTGGCTGTCACCCATCCCCACCCCCCATCACTTGCACACAGCACTCCCAGAAAGTGAACCATGGTTCTCTGGGAGCGGTAAAGGATTTCTTCAAAATTTTAGGTAAAAAAATTTGGCTACATTATTCATAAATAATATCACTGTAAAACAACAACAGCCAGGAGAAATCGTACAGCAACTTGTAAATTCTGCAGTGCTTCACTTTCAGAGACAGTGGGGACAACGTAAAACTTTTATCGTCACTAACGTTAATCTGCCTCTGTAGCAAAACTCTTTCCTCTGTCCTCACACAAAGACTTTGTCAATATTAGCTCTACATATTAGGTTAGCTAAAGTGGGGGAAAAAAGTATTTAGTCGGCACCAATTGTTCAAGTTCTCCCACTTAAAAAGATGAGAAAGGCCTGTGACTTGCATCATAGTTAGACCTCAACTATGAAAGAATAAATACCCCCCACCCCCCACTGTACATATGTACAGAATACTCCATCTTTTAGGACAGTTATCCCATATTGGACACATTTTTTTATCTGGTGGTCTTGGTCTTGATTTGGTCTAAACCCTAAAAGTCTTGGTCTTGTCTCGGTCTTGAGACACTGTGGTCTTGGTCTCGATTTGGTCCAAACCCTAAAAGTCTTGGTCTTGTCTCGGTCTCGAGACACTGTGGTCTTGGTCTCGATTTGGTCCAAACCCTAAAAGTCTTGGTCTTGTCTCGGTCTCGAGACACTGTGGTCTTGGTCTTGATTTAGTCTCGGGTTAGGTGGTCTTGACTACAACACTAGCTAAAGGATGAATGCAGTGATTTTAGATTCTATTTTCTTAAGCAAACCTTTACTTTGTTTAAACAAAGGCACAGAATCGGTCGCTCTTCCTCTGAAGCGGTCAGTGTGAGGCTGCAGTCTGTCAGGGTGTAAACATGATGCTCCTGTGTGATTTTCCACTCAGCCTCAGCAAGTCTGAGGACCAGCATTCTGCTGAAGCCCACCTGCAGTCACTCCTTCAGACTGCACTCAGACCAAGACACATCACTGCCACTTTGGAGTGACACACACACACACACACACACACACACACACACACACACACACACACA